>NC_136071.1:1067670417-1068117917 GCF_964261635.1 Lissotriton helveticus | reverse complement strand
CAGTGTATGGTAACAGGCAGGAAGTAGAAATATAAAAAAGTGCCTGTGAAGAAACGTAAGTAAATTCATAATTGTAGCAGAGAAGCCTAAGTTATTCCATAAATATAACAGAGGAGCCTATCTCTATCTATAACTATAGCAGAGGGACAGTAAATAACTATCAGAAAACGTTTTTACAAATTAACTTAAAGTGCCCCTTACAAATTATCAACTTACTTTACAGAGAGGTGAAGAAGACAAAATGCGAAAATCCTTTCAAGATGTACCTCAAGTAGTTGTAGTCAAAATGGCTGTGTTTCCCTCTCATTTTTCATTTATATTCATGTACATAACCAATCAAATGTCAGGAAAAAAAAGTAGAAAATGAAAGTAACTTTTTATTTGGTTGTAAATTCTAACACTTCAGATGTGTTTTTGACATGTAATTTACCTCAGGATATTTAGACAGGGCTACAGGCCAAATGGCTCAATGGAATTCCACCAAATTTGGGAAAATGGTAGGGACTGGTATGTAGTATGGCCTAGTCTATATTTGGTGAAAGTGTCTCCAGTGGTTTTTATGTAAATTAACTTTTAAAAAAATTTGGGAGCGCTTACCGGTGCGCGCCCCGGTACGCGTACCGGTAAGCATAACGGGAGTCCTCCATTTTGTGTTTCGGTAGATTTGAGACATAAAATGGAGGACAAACAACATTGGGAATGGGTATAAGGGGGCACGGTAGGCACTCCCTGACCCCCTAGGTTTTGTAATGGGGTGTTAGGAGGCCCATATAGACAAAAAAAAACCCATTCTTTTTTAATTTTCGCGGGGGGAGCGCCCGGTACGCGCACCAGGAAGCGTACCGGGGAGCGTACTTTGGTGAAAAATAGTGAAAAAAGTTAGAAAAAGATAATCATTTGGAGTGATCAGAGATAGGGTAGCCCTGAAAAGGGCTTTTGGGTTCTGTGGCTGATTTAGGTACCTACAAGTAGGTACCAATGCACAGTCTTAAATTCAGGAGGAATATTCTATTCCCCTCATCTGAAAAGTGCACACCATCTCCCCTGTAGATATCTTGCATGTTGTAACGCAAGTTATTATTGTATATTGAACCCATTCCATAGTCTCTCATGTAAGCAGAAACAGATTTATTCACATGTTTCCGTGCTTTCTCAAATTGTGGACAAAATTGATTGGACCACTTCCATTTCTGTCTTTGGCATATATTGGAATATACCAAGGCAGTTTGAGGAAAAAGTGCCATCAATTGATCAAAGGTGTCCTTTAAAAGCATTTCCAGACCTACCGCAGGCAAAGTGCCCAAGTCATTTCCTCCACAGTGCACAATTAAAAGGTCAGGGTGTGGCAAATGCAAAAAGGTTTTCACCAATGGTATCAATTGGTGACATTTCAATCCTCTCTGGCCAATCCATTTAATCTTCACATTTGGTAAGTCAAGGTTGTGAAAATTTCTGGTAGCTGCATACCTTTGAGCCCAGTGGATATAGCTATGTCCAATAATCCAGACAGAATACATGGTGAGAGGAGATTCTGATGCAGTCAGATGAAGTGTGGAAAAGAAATGGCAGTTGGAATGAGATAGTTGAAAACTGAAAGTTAGGGTGCATGGTTGTGTTTTGTGTAAGAAATAATTTGAATGGTTAAAAAAAAGTCATTTAAAGAAACCTTGCACCAGAAAAGCTGGTGTATTCGCAGGTCAAACATCCTTGCTGAAGTGATTTGCAACATTGTAGAATAAACTTTTAACCCTGGGAGGTCAGTGAGGAGGGAGTTGCTATGGTAACAGGTAGAAAGGGTAGAGGGGGGGAAGGGTGTTGGTTTGAAAATACAGAGGGAAGAGATTTGATTGGTTACCATGAGCAATATGTGTGTAGAATTAGAGGGTTTCTGTGCCTTTATGGTTTGCAGTGCCTGGAGAACATACCTTTTGCTCTGCTAAAGAAATATTGGTGTGTGTATCTGACACTGTTCTGAATCTCCTAAAATATTTGTAAAGGTGAGTTATGATTCATTTAATATACATAGAGACTTGTATACTCTATGGAGAAGATTTGGAAGCAAATTGTGGTTTTTTAATGTTGCTTTGTGTCATGCTTTTTGATAATGCTTGGTAAAACGTTTTTACTGCATAGAGTAATTGTATTTTGTAAAATTGTGAAGTTTTAGTAGTGACATGGAATGCTTCTACATAGGACCTGTGCTGTGTTTTTTAAATGTGATGTCAAAAACGATTTTGGAAAAAATGCATGGCTTTTACATTTTTTAAAAGGAATAAAGAATGTGTGCATGTTTAAAGAAATACATTTGACTCTTTACAATGATGTTACCTGTGTTAACTCAGTGTAGGAAGCATATTGAGTTTGTTTGCATAGAGGAATTGTATTTTGTAAAATTGTGAAGCTCCATGTGAAAGCTTTTCCCTCAGTCTTATCCCTGGTTTTTACATTTTTGAGTATAATGTGGCGCAGAGGTTTAAAAAGTGACGCATCTAACTACATGCGTTACTTTCTAAATATGGTGCAAAATGGTACATGTTTGGGCTTTCCTGGGGAGCGTAGGTGGTGAGGCTTGTGTCTAAGACTGCAGTGGACTAGGCTTCATGAAGCCTATCCCCGACTGCACTCTTAGACACAGGTGTCAATTTGAATCTTTACAATGATGTTACCTGTGTTAACTCAGTGTAGGAAGCATATTGAGTTTGTTTGCATAGAGGAATTGTATTTTGTAAAATTGTGAAGCTCCATGAGAAAGCTTTTGCCTCAGTCTTATCCCTGCTGTGAGGCAGATGTTTGTACATAGGATCTGTGCTATGTTGTGGAAAATGAATGGTTTTTACATTTTTGATTATAATGTGCCGCAGAAGTTTAAAAAGTGACACATCTAACTACATGCGTCACTTTTTAAATATGGTGCAAAAAGGTACATGTTTGGGCTTTCCTGGGGAGCGTAGGATGTGAGGCTTGTATCTAAGAGTGCAGTGGACTAGGCTCCATGAAACCTATCCCCGTCTGCATTCTTGGACACAGGTGTCAATTTGACTCTTTACAATGATGTTACCTGTGTTAACTCAGTGTAGGAAGCATATTGAGTTTGTTTGCATAGAGGAATTGTATTTTGTAAAATTGTGACGCTCCATGTGAAAGCGTTTGCCTCAGTCTTATCCCTGCTGTGAGGCAGATGCTTGTACATAGGATCTGTGCTATTTTGGGGAAAATGAATGGTTTTTACATCTTTGAGTATATTGTGGCGCAGAGGTTTAAAAAGTGACGCATCTACCTACATGCATCACTTTTTAAATATGGTGCAAAAAGGTACATGTTTGGGCTTTCCTGGGGAGCGTAGGTGGTGAGGCTTGTGTCTAAGAGTGCAGTGGACTAGGCTTCATGAAGCCTATCCCCGACTGCACTCTCAGACACAGGTGTCAATTTGACTCTTTACAATGATGTTACCTGTGTTAACTCAGTGTAGGAAGCATATTGAGTTTGTTTGCATAGAGGAATTGTATTTTGTAAAATTGTGAAGCTCCATGTGAAAGCGTTTGCCTCAGTCTTATCCCTGCTGTGAGGCAGATGCTTGTACATAGGATCTGTGCTATTTTGGGGAAAATGAATGGTTTTTACATCTTTGAGTATATTGTGGCGCAGAGGTTTAAAAAGTGACGCATCTACCTACATGCGTCACTTTTTAAATATGGCGCAAAAAGGTACATATTTGGGTTTCCTGGGGAGTGTAGGTGGTGAGGCTTGTGTCTAAGAGTGCAGTGGACTAGGCTTCATGAAGCCTATCCCCGACTGCACTCTTAGACCCAGGTGTCAATTTTACTCTTTTCAATGATGTTACCTGTGTTAACTCAGTGTAGGAAGCATATTGAGTTTGTTTGCATAGAGGAATTGTATTTTGTAAAATTGTGAAACTCCATGTGAAAGCGTTTGCCTCAGTCTTATCCCTGCTGTGAGGCAGATGCTTGTACATAGGATCTGGCCTATTTTGGGGAAAATGAATGGTTTTTACATCTTTGAGTATATTATGGCGCAGAGGTTTAAAAAGTGACGCATCTACCTACATGCGTCACTTTTTAAATATGGTGCAAAAAGGTACATGTTTGGGCTTTCCTGGGGAGCGTAGGTGGTGAGGCTTGTGTCTAAGAGTGCAGTGGACTAGGCTTCATGAAGCCTATCCCCGACTGCACTCTCAGACACAGGTGTCAATTTGACTCTTTACAATGATGTTACCTGTGTTAACTCAGTGTTGGAAGCATATTGAGTTTGTTTGCATAGAGGAATTGTATTTTGTAAAATTGTGAAGCTCTATGTGAAAGCTTTTGCCTCAGTCTTATCCCTAGTTTTTACATTTTTGAGTATAATGTGGCGCAGAGGTTTGAAAAGTGACGCATCTAACTACATGTGTCACTTTTTAAATATGGTGCAAAAAGGTACATGTTTGGGCTTTCCTGGGGAGCGTAGGTGGTGAGGCTTGTGTCTAAGAGTGCAGTGGACTAGGCTTCATGAAGCCTATCCCCGACTGCACTCTTAGACACAGGTGTCAATTTGACTCTATACAATGATGTTACCTGTGTTAACTCAGTGTAGGAAGCATATTGAGTTTGTTTGCATAGAGGAATTGTATTTTGTAAAATTGTGAAGCTCCATGTGAAAGCTTTTGCCTCAGTCTTATCCCTGCTGTGAGGCAGATGTTTGTACATAGGATCTGTGCTATGTTGTGGAAAATGAATGGTTTTTACATTTTTGATTATAATGTGCCGGAGAAGTTTAAAAAGTGACACATCTAACTACATGCGTCACTTTTTAAATATGGTGCAAAAAGGTACATGTTTGGGCTTTCCTGGGGAGCGTAGGATGTGAGGCTTGTATCTAAGAGTGCAGTGGACTAGGCTCCATGAAGCCTATCACCGTCTGCATTCTTGGACACAGGTGTCAATTTGACTCTTTACAATGATGTTACCTGTGTTAACTCAGTGTAGGAAGCATATTGAGTTTGTTTGCATAGAGGAATTGTATTTTGTAAAATTGTGAAGCTCCATGTGAAAGCGTTTGCCTCAGTCTTATCCCTGCTGTGAGGCAGATGCTTGTACATAGGATCTGTGCTATTTTGGGGAAAATGAATGGTTTTTACATCTTTGAGTATATTGTGGCGCAGAGGTTTAAAAAGTGACGCATCTACCTACATGCGTCACTTTTTAAATATGGTGCAAAAAGGTACATGTTTGGGCGTTCCTGGGGAGCGTAGGTGGTGAGGCTTGTGTCTAAGAGTGCAGTGGACTAGGCTTCATGAAGCCTATCCCCGACTGCACTCTCAGACACAGGTGTCAATTTGACTCTTTACAATGATGTTACCTGTGTTAACTCAGTGTAGGAAGCATATTGAGTTTGTTTGCATAGAGGAATTGTATTTTGTAAAATTGTGAAGCTCCATGTGAAAGCGTTTGCCTCAGTCTTATCCCTGCTGTGAGGCAGATGCTTGTACATAGGATCTGTGCTATTTTGGGGAAAATGAATGGTTTTTACATCTTTGATTATATTGTGGCGCAGAGGTTTAAAATGTGACGCATCTACCTACATGCGTCACTTTTTAAATATGGCGCAAAAAGGTACATATTTGGGTTTCCTGGGGAGTGTAGGTGGTGAGGCTTGTGTCTAAGAGTGCAGTGGACTAGGCTTCATGAAGCCTATCCCCGACTGCACTCTTAGACACAGGTGTCAATTTTACTCTTTTCAATGATGTTACCTGTGTTAACTCAGTGTAGGAAGCATATTGAGTTTGTTTGCATAGAGGAATTGTATTTTGTAAAATTGTGAAGCTCCATGTGAAAGCGTTTGCCTCAGTCTTATCCCTGCTGTGAGGCAGATGCTTGTACATAGGATCTGTGCTATTTTGGGGAAAATGAATGGTTTTTACATGTTTGATTATAATGTGCCGCAGAGGTTTAAAAAGTGACACATCTAACTACATGCGTCACTTTTCAAATATGGTGCAAAAAGGTACATGTTTGGGCTTTCCTGGGGAGCGTAGGATGTGAGGCTTGTATCTAAGAGTGCAGTGGACTAGGCTCCATGAAGCCTATCCCCGTCTGCATTCTTGGACACATGTGTCAATTTGACTCTTTACAATGATGTTACCTGTGTTAACTCAGTGTAGGAAGCATATTGAGTTTGTTTGCATAGAGGAATTGTATTTTGTAAAATTGTGAAGCTCCATGTGAAAGCGTTTGCCTCAGTCTTATCCCTGCTGTGAGGCAGATGCTTGTACATAGGATCTGTGCTATTTTGGGGAAAATGAATGGTTTTTACATCTTTGAGTATATTGTGGCGCAGAGGTTTAAAAAGTGACGCATCTACCTACATGCGTCACTTTTTAAATATGGTGCAAAAAGGTACATGTTTGGGCTTTCCTGGGGAGCGTAGGTGGTGAGGCTTGTGTCTAAGAGTGCAGTGGACTAGGCTTCATGAAGCCTATCCCCGACTGCACTCTCAGACACAGGTGTCAATTTGACTCTTTACAATGATGTTACCTGTGTTAACTCAGTGTAGGAAGCATATTGAGTTTGTTTGCATAGAGGAATTGTATTTTGTAAAATTGTGAAGCTCCATGTGAAAGCTTTTGCCTCAGTCTTATCCCTGCTGTGAGGCAGATGCTTGTACATAGGATCTGTGCTATTTTGGGGAAAATGAATGGTTTTTACATCTTTGAGTATATTGTGGCGCAGAGGTTTAAAAAGTGACGCATCTACCTACATGTGTCACTTTTTAAATATGGCGCAAAAAGGTACATATTTGGGTTTCCTGGGGAGTGTAGGTGGTGAGGCTTGTGTCTAAGAGTGCAGTGGACTAGGCTTCATGAAGCCTATCCCCGACTGCACTCTTAGACACAGGTGTCAATTTGACTCTTTTCAATGATGTTACCCGTGTTAACTCAGTGTAGGAAGCATATTGAGTTTGTTTGCATAGAGGAATTGTATTTTGTAAAATTGTGAAGCTCCATGTGAAAGCGTTTGCCTCAGTCTTATCCCTGCTGTGAGGCAGATGCTTGTACATAGGATCTGTGTTATTTTGGGGAAAATGAATGGTTTTTACATCTTTGAGTATATTGTGGCGCAGAGGTTTAAAAAGTGACGCATCTACCTACATGCGTCACTTTTTAAATATGGCGCAAAAAGGTACATATTTGGGCTTTCCTGGGGAGTGTAGGTGGTAAGGCTTGTGTCTAAGAGTGCAGTGGACTAGGCTTCATGAAGCCCATCCCCGTCTGCATTCTTAGACACAGGTGTCAATTTGACTCTTTACAATGATGTTACCTGTGTTAACTCAGTGTAGGAAGCATATTGAGTTTGTTTGCATAGAGGAATTGTATTTTGTAAAATTGTGAAGCTCCATGTGAAAGCGTTTGCCTCAGTCTTATCCCTGTTGTGAGGCAGGTGCAAGATTTTGATGTAACAGTGTCCTAAAAGTGACACAGTGAAATCTCATAGATTTTACTGCGTCATTATTACGAGGCTTTTTGTGGAGAAATGACCCCTCTCTTTACATTACACTTGACAGAGGTATAATGTGGTGCAAAAGGTTTTTAAAATGACGCATCTACCTACATGCGTCACTTTTTAAATATGGTGCAACAAGGCACATGTTTTATGACGCCAATGCGTCACAAAAAGTGACGCTACAGTAGCGCATAACTGACGCATGGCTTTATAAATGAGGACCAATTATGTCATCTGTGTTACCTGTGATTAGGAAGTAGATTGTGCAGATGAGGTGAGACATGTCCAGAGGGACAGAGGAGGTGAGGTTTATGATCAAGACTGTAGTGGGAGAGAGGCCCATCTCGGGAAGCATAGGTGGTGAAGCGTGTGTATAAGAGAGTGGACTTATACACAGGTCTCATCTTCTTTGTACTTGTGGACAGAGCTGTCTTCCACTATACTCTTCAATACAGGCCTCACGTTTTGTGCACCCCTGGAGAATCCTCACCTGATCTGTAACCCTGAATAGATCGTTTGCTTTGTGTCATTGCTTTGTTGTTTGGTAATAGTGGTCTATAATGTGCTACTTTTTTCTTTAACACAGATTGAAATCGTTATTTCAAGAGTAAGCAAAGATGCCCACAAGGGATAGGACAAGAAAACAACATAACCGGGAAAAATCAAAAACAGCAACGGAATTACAGCACTCTTCCACAACAAATACTTCAAAAAACAGGAACCAAGCTCCTGGTAAGACAACTAAGTCTTTTATTCGGAACATATGTACTTTAAAAAAAAATGATGGACAGCATGTAGAAAAAGAAAATGAGAGAGTAAAATTGAAAAGGAAGGAGAGAACTTCAAAGAATCCTAAAACTGGAGCAGGAGAGAATAATATGTATAGGAATAGAAGGCAGAATCAGTTTAGAGACATTCGTAAACGAATGTTTCGCAATAGGGTGGTTTTAAATTTGTTAAAAAACATTAGGAAAGGTAAACAGAGAGCTGCTTTTTAAAAGAAAAAGAAAAGTGTAGAGAAGATTGTTGATCAGGCTTTTGAAGTTAGGAAAAAATTATTTATTTTAATAATCAATAGAATTAGGACACTTAACAAGACAATTGATGTTTTCAAATCAAACAGTAGATGGAAAAGAGTAATTAATCGGACTAATTTTTGTAAAGTTTTTTCTGGAGAATGGATGCACAGTTCAAGTTGTGAGCCATTTTTTAATGAGCAGAGTTACTTCCAGGAGAATGATTTAGTGCATGCAGTTGACACCAGTGGTCGAGCGTATGAAGTGAAAGACGGTTGTCCGATTGAAAAAGAGAAACTTGTGCCTAGAGAACCAGAAGAGGTGTTATCTGATGGAGTTTTAGGGAGACGTACTAAGGGTCCAGTGTACACTTGGATGTGTAGTCGTATTTGTAGTGTGCGACAGGAATCAATTGATTTGTTTTGTAATTTCTTACGTACATATAGTAAGAAAAGTCTAAAGCAGAAAGTGAAGTTGTTACAAGACTTAGATCCTTGCAGAGTGAGAGAAAAGACAGGTTTGCAAGGCCATTCACTGGCTTGTCTTTCTAGAAAAGTCTGTCAGAGTGTTTTTCATCATTTTAGGATGTTAGCAGTGCATCATACTAAAATGAGGAAATTAGTGAGAATGTTGTATTATGCAAAATGTCCAGCACTTAAGCATAAACAATTAAACAGTGCTCTTTTGCATGGAACTGAATTAGATGTGAAGAAGATTTGTGAAGAAATCGAGATTTGTTATTTTGATAAAAAAAGAGGATAGTGTAGAAATTGACACAGCAATTCAAGGTAATGTGGAAGACAATGTACAGATTTCAAGTACAGAAAAGTTTGAGCAGGAAATTACCAGGTTTAAGGTGAAATCAAGTGAAAGGCCGAATTTTACTTGTGTGTGTTGTCGACGAAGTCATTATAAGCATCAAACTAAATTACTTGATTTATACGTAAAAAGTGAAAAGGTGAATAATTATGAGTGGAAAGATTTTGCAACTTATTTGTGGGTGGAGAATTGTTTTGATTTGAGTTCTGATCAGCGTATTTGTAAATATTGTTATGATAAATTAAATCAAAACAGAATGCCTGCTAGAGCTGTTCATAATAATCTGGAGTTGGTAGACATTCCCCGTGAATTGATGGATTTAAATACATATGAGTCTATTTTGATTCAATGTGTCCACCCTTTTCAGGCAATTGTTCGCATGGAGCCTAAGATAGGGAAATTGCCTCCTACAGATTTGCAGAGAGGATTAAAGGGAAGAGTTGTTTATTTGCCTCTAGATTTAAAAAAAAAATATTGATACAATTGGTATAGAAAAAGTAGAAGAGGAACCTTTAGTTATTCTAGTTAATGGGGTTCCGACAAAGAGTAAAAAAATCTGGCAAGATTTAGTGGATGTTAGGAAAGTCAAAAAGGCAACGTTGTATTTAGTCAAAAACAATGAGTATTACAAACATGTTTATGTTGCAGCAGAGGAAACAGCTGCAGATGAAGACAGTGATTGTTCAGGCGGCCAAATTGAAAAAGTTGATGTGTCTAGAAGTGAAGAAATATATGAACATTATACTGTTCCTCCTTTGCATTCCAAAGAAGTAATGGGGAATGCAATTGAATTGTTTCAAATGAAAGCAGCAAAAGGAAGTCCCGTTAGTGTATGGGAAGAAAGTTTGGAAGCTCATTGTTTTCCACAGCTATTTCCAACAGGTCGAGGTGGACGATATGACGATCGACCACTTCAAATTCCTGCATCTGAATATCGAACTGTAAGATTATATGCTGAAGATCCAAGGTTTCGTCAATGCATTCCCTATTTGTTTCATCTACTGTATGAAAGTGACTTGTCTGGGCTTTCTTATGTAGTAAACCATATACTGAAAAGTGGAGCACATCTGCAAAATGTTTCGGCGAGGGACTTTATGGAGAAAGTGAATCTGCAAGATAATATTTTGGATTCTCATCTAATCAATCTCATGGCATGTCAGCGTGGTACAAACGAGTATTGGTACCGTCGTCATGGGGAATTGAAATGTATGCTAAGAAACTTAGGAACTCCTACATGGTTCCTCACTCTTAGCTGTGCCGAGTATGCATGGGACGACTTACTCCAATTTCTACGAGAGGCAAATGCAAATATACAAAATATAGAATTCAAAACACCTGGAGAACTGTGTTCTTTGGATCCAGTGAATGTATGCAGATATTTCAATCATAGATTTGAAGCTATGATGTATTTTATTACCAACAAAAAAAATCCACCTCTTGGAGAGGTTTTGGATTTCTTTTGGAGAAAGGAGTATCAAGCGAGAGGTGCTCCTCATATACATATGTTGTTGTGGATTAAAGATGCACCCAAATTTGGAACAGATTCGGATGAAACAGTGATGAGCTTCATTGAAGAGTATTCAACATGTGCTTTTTCCGAAAACTACCGAAGAAAATAGTTTAAGGCAACAAGTTTTACGCTTTCAATCCCATCGTTGTGGAAAGTACTGTCGTCAAAAATTCAGAAACAAGGACAAGTTCTACACAAAATGTCGTTTCACCTTTCCACGACCAGTGATTTCTAAAGAAAGAGTAAATAATTTGATGTCTTCTCTGCGACATAGTGTTATGAGGAAATCACCAAAAAATACATACAATTTAAAAAGAAACAAAGACTCCAAGTACATCAACGACTACAACCCAGTGATTTTGTCCATGTGGAATGCTAACATGGATATTCAATTCGTTGCTGACAACTCTATTGCTGTGGCTCGATATGTGACGTCTTAAATCACAAAAAAAGAAAAGACAGAACTGAAGGAAATGTGGGAGGACATTTCACATGAAAAGAGCCTAAGCAAGAAATTATACAGTTACAGTCTGAAGATGTTGTCGCATCGAGAAATTGGAGCATATGAATGTTCTGATCGATTGTCGTCAGCAAGTCTCCATGCCAAATCTAGAACCATCATTTGGGGGAGTCTAGGTCTTGCTGCAACACGAAATCGAGTTTTGAAATCTGTACAAGAGATAGAGTATTTGGTGGAGAAAGAACCAGAAAGTACAGATATTTTGAAGACCAACATGTTGGATACATACTATCCAAATAGAAGTCCTCACCTTGAGAAGGTTTGTCTCTATGAAGTTCTGCAAAGATATATTTATAAGAGGAACATCAGAGAAGATATCAATAATGGAATATATGGAATCATTGGATGTGAAGGATGTCTAGTGAAACAGAAAAATGGTCATTTGATTAATCATCGAAAATTGAGTTGTGAAAATCCAGACAAAAGAGAATTTTACTATTTGGCTCTTTTGCAACTCTTTAAACCATGGCGAGAAGAAGAGGAACTACTTGGAGATTTTCTCTGTTATGAAGACTCTTTTAATGCTACGAAGGATACCATAGAATGTCCTGTTTTTCCAAATTATCTGCAAATGTTGAATGAAGAAATAGAGCAAGAATCAACAATTGCTGCAGAGATTGCGAGAGATAGTTCTCAAGGCAGTCAGAGTTCTGCTTCATTGAGTCAGGATCC
Source organism: Lissotriton helveticus (assembly GCF_964261635.1). Classification (NCBI taxonomy): domain Eukaryota; kingdom Metazoa; phylum Chordata; class Amphibia; order Caudata; family Salamandridae; genus Lissotriton; species Lissotriton helveticus. The sequence goes on along the minus strand of NC_136071.1, from coordinate 1,068,105,884 downwards.
ACTAGGAGGACCAATTATCCAAAATGAAGCTGCCACTGCCATGGATGAAGTGGAAAGAGCTATGGAGCAAGCTCAAGAGGATGTAATTAATTTAGAAGATTTGGTGAAACAATTAAACCTTGAGCAGAAACTGATATATGACGAAGTCACAGAACAGGTTGAACATGGATTGAGTCATGAGAAGAAAGAGTGCTCATGTACATCATTTAAGCCTGTCTGACTGTATGTGAGTGGAGAAGCGGGAACTGGAAAAAGTTTTCTGATTAAAGCAATTGCATCTTATCTGCAGAAAAGGACTGAATCACCGCTGTCTTGTGTTGTTACCGCTCCAACTGGGCTGGCAGCATATAATATTAAAGGGATTACTTTACATCGTTTACTGATGCTGCCAGTGGAGCATGATAACAAATTACAATATCACAAGCTATCTGGAGATGCGTGTTCCGAAGTTTCGAGAGTCCTGAAGAAAATGAAACTTCTTATCATTGATGAAGTAAGCATGGTGTCAAATATAATGCTTGCTTTTGTGCATTTGAGAATGCAAGAAATTCCTAGAACAGACTATGATGTTTTATTTGGAGGAAAACATATTATTGTTTTTGGAGATCTTCTGCAGTTGACTCCAGTGAAAGGACAACCTGTGTTCAAAATGCTCACACATGAAGATACCAGGAAGTGCCTAGGAAGCATTGGAAATGTTAATATATGGTTAAACTTCAAATATGCAGAACTGCTTCAAAATATGTGGCAGGCAAAGGATGAAGATTATAAAAATATTTTACAGGATGTAAGAGTAGGAAAAATAAGTCAGCAAGGGAAAGAAGCTTTACATGGACGGTTAATTTCTAATTTGTACCCAAATGAAAACATTCTTCCAGAGAATATTTTTAAGAAAATTAACGAGAAGAAATCTGCCATATGTTTGATGCCTACTCTGAAAGAATGTTCCATGTTCAACAACAAAATGCTGAAGTTAGAAAATGAAGAGATAGTGAAACTGGAAGCTATAGATAAAATAGAGCATATGGGAGCAACAATTATTTTGTAAGAAAATTTGAAATCAAAATTGGATTCATTGGAGAAGACTATATCTAAAACTGCTGGTTTTGAAAAGACTCTGAATGTGTGTTTAAATTGTCGTATTATTTTGAGAAGGAATTTAAATGTTGAAAGAGGTCTGGTAAATGGAGCAATGGGTCATGTTGTTGGTTTTGTGAATTACAAAAATAGAGATGGAATTGAAATTTTAAAAATTAAATTTGATGGCATTGACGAAATAGAACAAATTTGTCGTTGTTCAGCTAGATTTTTGCTTGTGAAAGACTTATATGTTCGCCGAAAACAGTTTCCTGTTTGTTTGGCATATGCAGTGACAATTCATAAATCTCACGGTTTAAGTGTAGATAGTGCTTTGGTGAACATTGGAAGTTCTGTGTTTAAAGAGGGTATGGCATATGTGGCATTATCACGAGTGAGAACTTTATCAGGATTGTACTTGATTGAGTGTGATGAAACAAAGATTTGTGCTGATCTAGATTGTGTTAAAGAATACAATAGGTTAAGAAGAGAGTATGCTCCACATTTGCCTCAATATCCTCTGATTGAAAAACGTGTGGCAGGCCGAAAAAGAAGAAATGAGAGTAATTGCAGTAAGGTAGTAGCAAAAATACAAAAAATAGATGAAACTGTAATTGTAAGCAGAAAGAAAAATGATTCTGTTGAAGATGTTGTTGGATTTCAGTTTGAAAACAGTTCTGGTGTCAACTGCTATGCTAATGTAGTAGTTAATGTTGTTTTTTTTCTTCAAAATTTACAAAAACAGATTGTCGAAATTCGAGAACAAACATTGTGCTGTTTATTGAATTCTGTGTTAGAGAAATGTAGTAGTGATAGAGGAAAAATAGAAAGTGTTTCAGAAATTAGGAATCTTGTAGACATATGTTCAGGTCAAAATCAATTTTCACAGATAATTCAGCAGGATTGTCAGGAATTTTTAATGTATATGTTTGATGTATTGGAAGATGAAGGAGTAGATATAAAAAATCTTTTTAATCTTTCTTATCAATGGCAACATGACTGTGATAACTGTGCTTCATCAAGTACTACTAGAATAGACACTGAAAGATTTATATATTTGACTTTACCAGACTGCAAATCAGTGCCTTTTAATAATCTAGTTAAAGCAGCTGATCACAATATGGTGTGTACCCAATGTAAGTCTACAATGCTGTCCACATTATTTCTACAAAATTATGGTCACTATGTCATTTTAATGTTCCAACGATGTAGACCTGATGGAACTAAATTGACAACTTCTATTAAAAATTTCGTGGCTTCACAGTTATCGATATCAGGAAGAACCTTTGCAACTGTAGCTATTATTTTTCATGATGGTCCTTCTACAACATCAGGGCATTACACATGCTATTTAAAAACTTCTAAAGGTTGGACCCAATGTAACGACACTCATTTGACTTTCAAACAACGTTTGCCTTTTGGCTTTATAAATTCATACCTAGTGTTTTTACAGCCAAAATGTAGGTAAAAGTAATTGGCATATGAAGATGGGGGTAGTTCATAAAGGTTATTTTGCTGTTTAAAAATATATTCTGAGTAAAAGTGTTCCAGGCAATATAAAAAATTGACTTGTCATATAGGTACTGTAATTGGCTCTCATAATAAGTGAAGTTAGTATTATACAAAATGATGAACATGAGTGAGTCAGAGATGGTTATACAAATAATTAAATATTGTGAAAATGTTGTAGAGCCTTTCTTTCAGAACGTCGGGAAAAAGATCATTTCAGAGTGCCTTAGAATTAATTTGAACATATACTCATACATCTGACACTATTTGGCCAAATGGAAAGGTGCAGGAATGAGTAAAGAGACATGACTGAAAAAAGGAGTATATGAAAATATTTCAGATGTTCTTGGAGCTTTTCTTCTAGAAAGTCGATGAAATGGATTTTTAAGTGAACAGCAAAGTACTTTCCAACGAGGAAAGGACCACCATGATACAGTATTTGGCCTCAAGGAAAAGTAAGTCAATCTAACTTTAGCGTACATTTGTCATTTGTCAGTATCTAAGGTTTTTTTTAAAACACAATCTTTTGGATTGTGTTTTTTTTTCCCCGCTGTCATATGATGAGTAATTTGAACTCACTCTTTTAAGTGAAATTCAATATATTCTGAGAACAGCAAAAATAAACTTTGTAACATGTTGTACAAGTTATTTTATACTTTGGATTGTGTAAATTAAATTGTATTCCCATTCTCTGACATTTACTTTCCTTTTTCCATCCTCTTTCAGCTCTTTTTACTCACTTATAATGTCTTTCTCTCACTCTCTGTAACCCCGTTCCCTTACTCCACTTCTTTGACAACCCCTCATTTTCATTTCAACTGTGTGTATCCCGCCTCTCCCTTGCATAACTTTTCAGCTTTCAGTCTTTCTGCTTTACTTCTCTTTTCCGTATTTTCCTCCTTTGCTCTTTTAGTAATTCCTGTTTACTCACTCAGCAGTATTTTTGCACTCTATCACTATAAATCACCCACTCTCCTTAGCTTATCTTTGTTTGCTCCTTACGTTTGACCTCTTCTCTCTGTTTTTCGTTGACTACTTCTATGTCCTCAGTGCCTCACTCTACTTGTGTTATGTTCACTTGTGTTTTTCTACCTTCCATCACTTCTTTTACAACAACTTCAGTGCTCCTTTCTCATCGTTCTTCATCCCATTTCTTTTACTCTGGTTCCATTACTATCCCTCATTTCCTTTCTTTCAATGTCCTTCTCTTTACTTTCATCACCAAATTATTTTTTTCTCAGTACCACTGTTTTAGTCGTCTACTCCTCTCTTTCCTTCTTTTTGCTCACTTACTCATTTCCTTTTCTCACTCATTGTACTCCACCTCACTCAGTTTTTCTCTTAGTGTGTCTACCTTATAACTTCCTCAGTCCATTTTCCTCAATCATTGTATATTATGCTGTCTCCATTCATCCTTTAACTCTATGACTGTTCTTCATTTACTCTCAGTTATCTTGTATTCCTCATTCTTCTAAATGCATCCTTAATTAGACTGTTTTCTGTCTCAGTCATTATCTTTTTACTTACTACTGTTTACTGATTTAGTTTTGGTAACTCACATTGTTTTAGTATCTTTCTTACCTTCATTTCATTTCTCTGTTCTTCTCTCTCTTTTTCTCAGTGAATCTATATGCCTTACTCTTTGTAATTTGCTCTCCTTCCATTTCTTTTTCCCTCTTTTTGTCCTTCCACCTTAGTTTATTTCCCTTTCTGTGTTCTTCACTCTAACTTTATTTCTAAATAGAGCGTTATGATTTTTAACCTCTTCATTTGGATCTTTTAATTTAAAATACATATTTTACTAATTATAACTTATTTTTTCTTCTCTCTTTCACAGATACAAAGTGTAGTTAAAAAATGTATTTATTATATGGTAAGTATGACTAAAAGAATTTAGTTTGTGATCACCCTTTGCTTTAAGCTCACTAACATTTTCTTAATCTACCACACTCCTATGTCTTTACTCTGCTTCACTCACTTATTCTTATTCTACATGTTTACTCCCTTTTCCGATTTCCCATCTCATATTCAACTTCTTTCAATCCCTTTTCTTTACTTTACTTACCCTCTAATCCCTTCCTTTGCTTCTTCACTCATTCTCTTTTTCTTAATTATTTACCTTACTCCTACACATACACCTCATCCTCATTCCAACACATACACACACCTGTAACATACACCCCACACACACCACACACACACCTCATACACACAAAAAATCCCCCCACACACACTCCTGAAACACACACACACATTCCATACACACACATACATCGAACACATATACACCCCACACTCATACACTCCTCACACATATTTCACACACCCTCACCTCCACCCACACCGAAACACTCCACACAGCCACACCCACAGACACACCTTACACACCCACACTGCGACCTACACCCACTGACTCCCTATAAGTCACACACACTGCATTACTTATCTTTTTTTGCTGTCTTACTCAAGCCCATTCAGGTACTGTTTCCTTTACTCTCTTTGTCCTTTCTCTTTGTCACTCCACATGTGTTTTCGTAATTCAAATTTTCTCCCTCTTTCACCCCTCTTTACTTATACTGTGATGTATTCCTATAGGTTCTGAATCGATCCCCCTATTCCTGACCCTTTGGTTAACCAAACCAACAAGTTAACTAGCAGTCAGCCCATGAGGCAGAAAACCCCCATGATGCAGATACCGTTATCTGACGCAGTCACACTACGGCACAGGAACGTGTTATCTGATTAGGTCATAACGCTTGCGATCTAATTAGACAAGCGATATTCCTTCAGCCCCTGATAAGGCATACGGAGTTCTCATAACAAATCAAACCTATGACAACCTGGGCAAAACCCTGCGGCCATTGTTTTGATTTCACCGAGAACTTCAGTAAAAGAATGTGCTAACGAGCAAGTCGTATGACATCCTTATTGACGTATCTATGTCCATCCTTACGTCAATCTCGGCACCTTAAAGGTATAAATATTACCGATATTGCCCTATGCAAACACACGCGTGGTGACGAGACGGAGCAGCCATACTTGCCGAAGCGAAGAGCAGAGCAGACCCCGCTGGCGCAGCCCCACCTTCCTGACGCGCTGAGAGAAGCTGCTTTCTCCTGCCGAGAAATCCAGCACCGGCGTTTCCGGGTAGCCCTCGCAGGCAGCCTGGAATATCAAGACCAGAGAGAGAGATACCATCCCTCATTCAACCTAGATTCCAGGTACAGAACTGAATAACCCCTCACAGAGAATTCTTTAGTTATTCACTTGGCAAAAACAAACTTAACTTAAACTGTAACTTTCTATTCCCGCCCACGTATTAGACTTAGGTCAGGTACACGGGGTAGGCGTATTTAGAAACACCAGTTGAGTACGTTTAGTCAAATGTATATGTGTATGTGTATGTAATATATTTTATTCATTTTAAACATCTTATGGCTTAGAAACCATATCAATGTTTTACAGTATTATTTTATACTATTGCTTTTAATGTATGCACTTTACTTAACTATAAGTATTGCAATAATATCGATCCATTTCTCTTGTATGAGAAAAGAGACTGATCAATAAATAACACCTTTTTATTGAACACGCCCGTCTCTTCCTTTTCTCTACAATCTGATGAGACTAAGAATGCACGTACTGACTGAGTAAAATAAATTGCCTTTTGTTCACACGACTCTCAAGATATACTCTTGATTAGGGGAGAGCAAAGTTGTCATGTTCTATGGTTGTCAGAAACTAAATCCCTTCTTGTCTAATCAGGGAAGTTAAGTCCTCCTTGAACATTCGAGAAAGTTTCTAGTGAACTCTGAGCTAAGCTGGCAAACCCAAAACTTTAAGTCTAGTATCGACAGTAGTAGACCTAGTTAACGTCTGGTCTAGGCCTTTACTGCTGTAGGTATTATTCCAATGCGCAGAGCCTATTGGGATGATAGGAACTACACTACAATACTACCTGGTCTTTTCTCACTTTTCCTCATTGTTCTTTATTTATCGTGATTCATCCACTATCCTTCATTCTCCATTTTTTTACTGTCCTTCCTTTTTCTTTTAACAGCCAATCACAGTCTCACACTATCTCTACTTTAGTGTTCTTCCTCTCTCTTCCTTTCTTTCGCTCCTTTAGTCATGTTACTTTTTTCACTTTCATCCAATTACACCTTCTCTAATTTTTTACTATGTAATAAACAATCCCTCTGTGGTCATCTTGTAGCTCTTTTTCTCTTAACATAACTCTGTTTGTGTCCTTTCCTCATGCTAACTGTTTCATAAATTTTTTTTTTGGGGGGGTACGCGTACCCTAAGGAGAAAAAATTGACACAGATCCTTTAAAAATATAGGTTTCATTTTATAAATGTGAGGTAGTTCTGATAAGAACTTTTTTTTAATTCTTTTTGTTGTTTTATATTTATTTATTTTTTTCTGAACATTTTTTTTTGGGGGTTTTTATGAACTATTTTATATTTTTTTAGGGAAGAAACAAAAAACTGGGCATTAACAGTGGCTCGACAGGAGCAAAAAATAAAAAAAAAAGCTACTGCTTTCTTTTCCTGCTGCAGTGGTGGTTGTCTACAGCATCATTGAGGGAAATACTTAGTTGCCCGTAGCAGAGGGTCTTTCCAAAAAAAATGCAGACCATCTTTAATTCACCAATTTTTTTTTGTATGTTTGGCATCATTGGCGCCCTTCTGGTGCTGCAACTGAAAATTCACCTGTGGAGGTGCTGGCCTGAGGATCTCTGTTCTTCTGAAGCATGTCCCGTACCTCAGCCTGTGCCAAATTGTTAGGATGCCACCTCTCCATGTGGCGGATCATTGTATAATTCCCAAAGGAATACTTTTTATTTGGGTTGCCCCTGGAGAGGACTTTGTCGCAAATCAAACAGGTGACATGTGGGGCATTCACTTTTTTTTCCCCAGCAGGGATGGAGAAGTACTTCCATATAAAATGCACTTTCACATGCATTTCCCTAGGTTCTTCCCGCAAGAATCTCCTAGGCTGTTCCTCCTCATCATCTTCTTCCTCCTCTTCTTCAACTCCTGGAAGGATCTTGGGTGGTGGACCTTCCTTTCTGGGTGGTGGTGGTGGTGGTGGGGGTGCACCAGCTGCAGCTACTACTGAAGCCATTTCTCTGCTCACAAATAGCTCTTGCTTTCTCAAAGAAGAAAGTAAGAATGAGGAAAAAAGGAGGGGGCTTTCATCATTTTGTCACAAGGATGGTGTCATCAGTGATGTCATGAGTGATGTCACTGACCATGTCATGAGTGATGTAATATGTGACGTCATCAGCAGTGCATTGCACGCGCAAGTTATAGTGAGTCCAACTAACTATAACGTGGGAATTTCGATGGTTTTATGCGAGTAAAACTTCCAGCTAACTATAACTGGTGTAAAACCTATGGTTTTTTCAGTGAATATATATATATATATATATATATATATATACATATATATATATATATATATATATATATATATATATATAATACCTACTTTCTTTAGAAAGGCATGCGTGGTAAAAACATATGCGGTTTACAAAATATATATTTTTTTATGCACAAATACATCTAAGTATGTATGTGTGTGTATTTATTGTTACATATACATATATGTATGTGTAAAACACATACTTTTGTGATATATACATATATTTATATGCAGTAATTAAAAAAACTGTATATATATTTTTTACCTTTAACAACCCTCAAACCGTAATCCCATACCCATCCTAAAAAAATCCTTCCCACCCAAAAGCCTATATCCACCCTAAACACTAAAACTGCCCTTCCACTCAAAAACCTTTACACACCATAAACCCTAAAAAAATCCATTGCCCCCCAAAACACCATGCCCACCCTAAACCCTAAGAATTCCCTTGCCAACCAAAAACCCACACCCACCCCAAACCCTAAAAATGTCCATGCCAGCCAAAAACCCATACGCACCCTAAACCCTAAAAACTCCCTTGCCACCCAAAAATCCATACCCACCCTAAACCCTAAAAAAATCCCTTATCATCCAAAAACCTATAACCCCCTAAACCCTAAAAATGACCATCTAAAAAAACAAAAACACCATATACCCTAACAACACCCTTCCACTAACATGTATATATACACTTACCTTTATACTTACATTTTGCATGGTAGTGGCATGTGTTGCAAAAAGGCAGGTCGTGGTAAAAAATTTGCTTGGTAAAGACACATGCTATGTTAAGCTTTCGTTGTAATTGCATGCGTGTTTCAGACTGCCTTCTAATTGCTGTTTCCCCATCAAATGCACTGCTTGAGTTGGAGCAACTGAAAACTACAAATCTCAGAATACACTGATTTGTTAAAGGAGAGGCAAAGGACCAAGAATATAGTGCAAAGTGACTTGCAGCAATTTAGCTAAAATTTATTTTATTCATAGTACTGGTTTAAATTACATCAGCATTTCACAGGATGAAAAAATACCAGAAAATTATGCCGATTCATTAGAGTGCTTGTACTGTTCTAGACGTATATTTGCTATTGAGGATGTCTTATTGTCAAGTTCCTGCTTTAACCCAAAAAACTTGCTAAACTTGATTCCATCAATTAATCGCTGTAGTAAAAGGTGGAGGTCCTTGCTTTGAAAACTAGGATATGCTAATAGCAGCCTGTTATATATAGACATGGGTCAAATAGCTAGTATCTAGGGGTGGGCGTAAAATCCGTTCCGCTCGCGGATTTTGCGGATTTTCGGTAAATTCGCGATTCGCGAATTTACCAAAAATCCGCAAATCCGCGAGCGGCGGATCCGGGGGGCAAAAGTTCAAGCCTTCAAGCTTGCAGAAGCTGTAACTATTTTAGGATGGCGCCGGCAAACTGCCAGCGCCATCCTAAAATAGTTACTAAGCTAGCTTCAACAGGAAGCACAAATAGATAAAATAAAGCTGGTGCTCGAGCACCTGCTTTATTTTATCTATTAGTGCTTCCTGTTGAAGCTAACTTAGTAACTATTTGAGGATGGCGCTGGCAGCTTGCCGGCACCATCCTAAAATAGTTGCAGGATAGAAGGGCAGGGTTCATCCTGGCATGATGGTCCTGTCACAAAAATTAAACCTCAACTGGAAGCACTTACAGATATCAATAAAGCATGTGCCCTAGTTGAAGCTCAAATTCAGTGACACATTCATCAGCTCAAAAACAATCGTGAGCATTGTCGAGGCTGGGCAGGTGTGCTTTCTTCCCAAATCTACCGTCGAAAATCAGCTGTGATGCTGGATAGAGGCCTTTGCATCCTTGACTTTTACGAGCGCAATCCCCTGGCTGTTCCTGTGACCAGGAGCTTCTTTCTCTTCAACTGCTGCTCTGATCGGTCTCTGACCTTTTATACACACCAGAGGCATGTGTGCTCGCATGGAATCCCCGCCCGTTTGGCCCCGCCCACACACTTGCGGTGTGAACCGTCTTCCCGCCATTTACCCACTATGATGGACAGTTGAAGCTCAAATTCAGTGATGCATAAATCAGCCCAAAAACAATTGTGAGCATTGTCGAGGCTGGGCAGGTGTGCTTTCTTCCCAAATCTACCGTCGAAAATCAGCTGTGATGCTGGATAGAGGCCTTTGCATCCTTGACTTTCACGAGCGCAATCCGAAAAAAGAAATCTGCGAATCCACAAATCCGCAGATCCGCGGATTTTAGCGGATCAACAATACGCAAATCCTCAAAATCCGCGGATTGTGGATCCGTGAAATCCGCCCATGCTTATAGCTATCACACAAAATGCATGCCTCAAAGTGTTCTTGGAACTAACACACTTTTTCTACCAGTCTCAGTGGCCACCAATGAAGAGAAAATATTAAGAAGCATATAAGAGATTAAAAAAATGTTTTTGAGCCATGGGGTTTGGCTAAGTAAAAAACAATTCTGCAAGCTAACCTCTTTAGTCAAAAAGCAATCCTGCAAGCTACCATTTTAGTCTTTTGCTGTTGTTTATTCCATGCAATAATTTGGCAATATGAAACCTAAATATGATTTCTGCAGCTGTGCTTCAAAGGATATTCTTTGAGTGCATGGCCACCATAGAGACATACAGTTATGACATCTCAAGGGACATCTTACCTAGGCATTTTGCTACTTCACAATCCACCCCCGTCTCCAGACTTCAAGAAAGGATCAAATTATGTAAGAACATTAATGAAGAGTAACATATACTACTTGATTGATTGGCACCAGTTGCAGATAGAGAAAGTCACACACAATAGAGTTAAGTTAAAGCAGTGAGTATCCTTGCTAACAGTGTTAATGTGGACATTGAATGGCAGGTATCACACAAATATTCAGTGACTGGGCCTCACATACAAACATGGTTGCGACGTTTACTTAAATATTGACAGTAAATCTTTGACTTGATGCTCAAAAGAGACTAGTGACAGCACAATCTTTGCACTATAATGCGACCAGTGTCTCACTTTTCAAAATATATTTTTGCTAAAAATATCAAGCAAGAATCAGATCACAACTCTCACTTAAAACTGGAACATGGTGGGATATTGAGCTTCTTGGGATAGCGGACCTCCATCTCAAACTCCGCACTCCTAATGTGCCTTCAATATGACTCTTGTGATTACGTTTCATGTTGAAGTTTATAAAGCGTGGGAATGCTCGAAAGCCCTGGCTTGAACAATAAGAACCTAAATCTGGAAGAGCCAGGTTTTATAAATGGGATTTCTGGTTGGTTAAGGTATGCACCAAAGCCAGGGACAACCCATCACTCTGTTCAGGGTAAGATAAATACACAACTGAGATAACCTTTGCTCATCCTCTGGTAGCTTGGCACAGAGCAGGCAGGCGTATCGATATAGGCAATGTGTAAAGTATTTGTGTAACACACACACACAGTAATGCAATGAATACAACACAAAAAAACTCCACAGTTATATAAAATTATAACCAATATAAGACCAAAACAACAAAAATCCAATGGAAACTTTTAAAATTATTACATTAAATGCACAACGTAAACACAGTACTTAAAAACACATTTGCTTTTCTATATTGCCTACAGTACTGCTAGTGCAAGTCAAATGGGTTTTCTCTAAGCGGAATCGCAAAGCAAAATCCTCCACAAAATGATTAATTAGCAGGTTTACGGCTAGTACCTTGAGACCAGTATGGTTGAGTCACACCCAGCCGCCCACAATATCAAGCAGGAAGACTCTAGACACCTCATGGGTCCCATTTCTTTACAATACCATCTGTTGAAGCAGCAGGTACGACGGCAGGCAGTGCTGGGTTGTCATAGTAGCAGGTTTGGCAGTCTAAAGCCTGAAAGAGAATCACAGCTACGGTAACCTCTATACAATCTGGCCCCTCACCTTGGGGCTGTCGAGGTTGATGCGAGCCAGTAGTTCTTTTTCTGTGGGCGGACCTTTCACGTGCCGATGCAGATGCAGCCCCTGTTGCCCAGGCCAACCCGGCGGGGTCATGATGAGAGGGTTTCCCACAGTGCCGCTGCATCCCTGAGCCACACAGGATGCTCGGTCTTGGCGAAGATAACAGACCATCAGTAGATTATACAAACAAACACAATGGATATCGGCATGGTGATCTGTTTTGACACGGTGCGCTGATCGCCATAAACAATCGTTGCAGGTCCACAAGGAGAGCACTGGACCTTCGTAGAGTTAGCGATCAGACACAGCTGATCTTTGTCAAGTTTGGGCTTGCCGGACTCACACGTTGCAGAGTCCTACAGCAGAAGTAGGGAGGAGTGTTTTATGACCCTGAAACTTCCCAGTGGGAAAGCCAACAAGCCCTTGGAGATCACTTTGTATTTTAGCAAGGCAAAAGGTAGCAGGCAGCAGGATGGCACAACAAGGCAGGTAGTGAAGTGGCAGTACAACAATTAAGCAGGCCAACACAGCAAAGCAGTTAGCAGAGTAGCACTCCCTACTGGCAGTACATCAGTTCTTCTGACAATGTGCAAAGGTAGATCCAGCAGTATCTCTCCACAAGTCCAATGAAGTGTATGATTTTAGTGGGTCAGAGACCCAGAACTTATACCCACAAGTACTTTTGATATAGGGTTGGCTTCAAAGGAACTCTCAGAAGTATACACGTATCCCTTTCAATCCAGTCCTATCTGCCAGGCTAACCATGTGGGGTAAATCAATGTTTTGTGTGTGGACAAGACACTACCTATTGAAGTGTAACGGTCAGCCCCTTCCATTCCTCCTTGCCCAGGAAGGCCCATCAGAATGTAGATGGATGCATATGAGTGCTCAGAATGCAGATGCGCCTCACCTTCCTCAGTTTGTGGATGTTTAGAGGGAATGCATACATTGTAGCTGTCACACAACCCAGAAGTATATTGGAGACAGGCTGTCAGGCACAAAGAGCAGTGAGTGGATAGAAATGTCCACTTTCTAAAAGTTGCCTTTCTAAAACAGTAATGTTGAATACAACTTCACCAGTATGGAGGATTTATCATTACCATCCCAAACATGCGAAAGATGAAAAATATTATTCCTCTCTGTTCAGGAACAACTGCTTAAAAGGGTATTATATTAAGCAATTCCCAATGCTGACCGATGCAGTAGACTTCACAGTAGAAAAAATTAATAGGCTGTTTGTCATTACCAGGACATGCAAAACATCACAGTACATATCCTACTGATGGAGCATAATTATTTAAGTATGATTTTGCTCTGTTAAATCTTACTCATTGCGTGTGAATTACTAAAATGTACTTAAAAAACATGACTAACATTGCGTCTTGTTGAACACAGAGTTATAAAACTGCATTGTAAAACATGCAGAAAGGTTGTAAATTGGTTTGAGATCGAGTCACTCATGATAAGAGAAAAAAAACTAATAATGTGTTATGATAATAATGTGAAAAGTAATAATGCAGTATGTGTTTTAGCAAAATATGATTTGAAAAGGAGGTTTCTCTAATGAAATGTTTCTTGCTATGTTTCCTCAACTCGTAAAATCTGAAACTACAGAAACCTGTTTGTTTAATAATTAAAAATAATCATACTGTGCTTATAAGTAATATGAAATGGTGTTCCTATATTATTCTCTTATGCATTATGATTTCTCCAAATGTTTTAACCTTAGCACGTTTTCCTTGGAAAAATGCTGATTTTGATGGTTTTCCAATGTAGGCCTCAGAACATTTAGTTTATCCTTCATTATTTCCAAAATGCTGACTTGATTGCTTTAGCTTCGAGTATTATCACTGAAGTGTCTTTTCTACAGTTTGAATATCCTCTCTCTCTATGAACAAACTGTGTCAACCTTGTTGCAAGCTACCTCGGAACCGAGCGTGTGGACATATTAAGTTGCAAGTGCCCTTCCTACTTACTAGGTGATTTAATTTTGCACAGTCTTAGAAAACAGCAGACAGTGAACAAAGGTATTATGTGAGGGTTCCGGATGAATTGGGCTGAAGAATGATCATTCCACGATCCCACCATGGATCTCAACCAATAGAAACTGTGCAAAACTGTGCAAAGTAACTTTGTGTGCAGGAACTGTGAACATTTCAAGGTATAATTCCCCTGTGGGAAAAGGACGTGCGGCAGCTATTTGCCTTGCAATTCTTGTGTGTGACATGTTGTCGGTCTGAACACTGATTTCCCTGAACTGAACTTTCCTGATTTCCCTCTGCGCTTCGTCGGCTGATGAAGTTGGGCAGGCTAAACCTTTCGGTTGAAGGGTTAACTATTCATGCTACTGCATGCAGTGCTGTAGTCCATTTACTGCATCTCAATCTAAAATCTACAAATTAACTTTGGTTCGATGATTCCTGAATTGCAATCTGAAATTGCAAAGAGCATTCTGTCTTTCTCCTCCTCTCTCGCCTCAAGCTAAGCATTTGATTTATGATTTTTTTTGCTTTAAAAAGTGATTGTATTGTTATTTACCTGTATTTAATTGTATAACCAAGTATTAAATGATTCTAATGTATTTTTGTGCATTGACCATTCTTCTAAAAGTTTAAATAAAGTTACCTTGAAAACTCTTCCGATGTTGTCTTTCCTTATTGATGATATTATTGACAAGATATTCTTATTGATTATTATTGTTAGATAGCCATTTCTTCATTACAGGTCCTCGTGACGGAATGGCTGCCATCTCTAATTATCTTAGGCCCTATTAACTCTTACAAAGATCTATCAGAGGACCTCATTGTTATGGAGTTTCTATGAGCCAAACTCTGAGTCTTTGTAAATTGTTTGATGATATTTTAATTTATGGTGTAGTGGGTAACTTGTGTCTGCGCCCACAAATGTACACCGCTTCCACTGGATCACTACCTTTTATTTACACAGCACCCTGAACTTAGGGCTACCTCGGGCCTACCTTAAGGGTGACGTGTAATAGAAGGGGAATTTCAAACTTGGTAAGTAATTATAAATGAGATGCTGAAGTGGCAGTAAACTGCACACACAGGCACTGCAGCGGCAGGGCAGGCCTGAGATAGGTTGGAAAAGTTACCTAGGTGCGTGGCACAATTAGTGCTGCAGGCCCACTAGGCCCGAGGTATATGATATACCACTTTACAAGTGACTTACAAGTACATTAAATATGCCTAACAGGTGTAAACCAGTTATACCATGTTTAGAGGAGAGAGTATATACATTTTAGTACTAGTCAGAAATGGTAAAGTGCCCAGAGTCCTGAAAGCCAACAAAAGAATGCAGCAATCTTAGAAAGAGGAAACAACAATGAGAAATAAAGATATTTCTACTCGTTGCACATCCTTTGGAAAAACTTAGACTTTTGACACATTCCTAGGTTTACCAGTCTCTGTAAATCTGGGAATACACGATAATCTATTGGTGGATGTGTCGGAATAGGCACTCTCCACCCATGGAAAGCCTTCCGAGGGGAGAGGGAGCAAGGCATTGACTTGCACTGCCTTGCGTTATTTCAGATTTTTTAAAGTTGAGTTTAGATTTGAGCTGGACCTGCGACCCCATGCGCAATGCAAGGGCAACGCATCATTATGATAAATTGACTCTTAACCTTAGCTCACTCATAGATAGGGAGCAAAGGTTCGTTTTTCAGATGACTCAATGTAGAAGCAATCTTGTCATGAGAATGGGGCATACCAAAAGCCCACTCTACGTATGTGGAAAACAATAGGTCTGGTAAACTTCTAACTAATGTTGTCATACGATAGACCTAAAAAGAGAAGCCGTTGAGATGGCTATTGCAGGGGCTTTCTGGCTCCCTCTCTGTTCCCTCTCTACTAGACTCTCACCCCCCTCTGCTTTGTTCTGTCTGTTCGATATTATGTGCCCTATCCACTTAAGTGCTATACCACCGCTTCTATATTTGTGGTGCTCTTTGTCCACCTCTTTAATAATTTACTAGCAATCTGTCCACCTCTTTTATAATTAACTAGCAGCCCGCCCCGACGTTGTCCGGGTATGAAATAGAATGTGTGTAATGTGTGTATTTGGCAAAGGCAATTTATTTTAAAATCTCGCGGTAGACAAAAATTTTTGTTTAATTAGAATAGGGACGGAGAAGGCCCAGCTGCAGCCCAGGTTGATGTTAGCAGGCGTGTGTAGTTGGTGTAGTGATCCGCCGCCTGAGCCCGGCTACAGCCCTGGTTGATGGTAGCAGACGCGTGTAATGTCATTGAATAAGAGAGAGATATCAGTCGCGGGTAAATCCGTTTAATGAGAGAGTTGAGTGTCAGCGAGTAGGAGAGGCTGCAGTAATTGTCCCCGCAGACACGCTCATTTGCGTGTTCCCCCACTTGAGGCCCAGATGCAGGCCTGTTTGATGTTAGCAGGCGTGTGTTCCCCCTCTTGAGGCCCAGCTGCAGCCCTGGTTGATGTTATCAGGCGCGTGTAATTAGTGTACTGATCCGTCGCCTGGGCCCGGCTAGAGCCCTGGTTGATGGTAGCAGGCGCGTGTAATTTCGTTGAATGAGAGAGTTCAGTAACAGCGCTCAGGAGAGGCTGCAGTAACGTTACTTACCAGGCCTCCAGGTGAATGCGTTTGTCACGCCCCCAGCATACGGCCACAGCAGACGATCTTCTGATTAATGTACGACCCACATGGCATGAAGGGCGGAACTTAGCACATGCCCCCAGCGTTTCTCACGCCCCCAGCGTGCCCCTTGATGCGGCGCAATTGTGTTCACATGGCATGAAGGCCGGATACACGCCCCCAGCGTTTCTCACGCCCCCAGTGTGTCACACCCCCAGCGTGCCCCTTGATACTGTGCAGCACCGTAATTGGCGCTTGTATGTACGACTCACATGGCATGAAGGGCGGACACACACCCCCAGCGTTTGTCATGCCCCCAGCGTTTGTCACGCCCCCAGCACACGCCCACAATGTGATGGCCGTACCACACGCCCCCAGCGTTAGTCACGCCCCCAGCCCACGCCCACAGCACAACACAGACACGTAGACTACTTTGCTGCACGGTTCTTTTACCTTTTAAATGTATAGAGGAGTTGGCCTAACGTCTAAGGCGCTCAACCTCGGACCTGGGGATCTGGGTTTGAGTCTTGGTAACGACGCCAATCATCCTGTGATTTTGGGCAAATCACTTAATCTCCCCGTGCCTAACAAAAATGAATGTGTGTCCTCATGTAACATAACTGGTGCTATGTAAAGCGCTCTGATACCTGATTCAGTTCGGGTCAAGTTGGCGCTATATAAATATATATAAATATATATATATATAAATTAAAAATATGGTGGCCGTCTGCATAGCCTATGTCCTTCTGCTGCAACTGCCCTTTCCAACGCTGTATTGGGTGTTGTGATTGGTGCTGTGGTTACTGAGATTACCCGCCTCAAAGGTTTGGGCTCTCTCTTTATAATATTAGTATGGATTTGCACTTTTCTGTCACATGTACACTGTGTGAAGCACCACTTTGCCCTGCTCTCTTTTCCCCTCGCTGCTTTGCTCTCTCTGTTGCACTCTCTCTTCACATGTGTGCTCTCTATTCCACCACTCCAAACTGGGTTCTTCCTGACATCTCACCACAACGCCATTATGGGGAGCACAATGCACACAAAATATTTGCATCTGTTGAGTGCATGCTATATCTATATATTTCCCAATTTGCATTCACATTTACAACAAGCCAAAAGTAATTAGTATTAGTAACAGCAAGCATGAACTGTGCCAGGAATTACATTCGTGTTAGCAGTAAAATGAGTGTAAATACAATTTGCATCATTTTTTCACTGTCACTAGGAGCTAAATGGCGCTCTTGTCCTCAGTACAAATGGAACAGTAATGGCAACTTGAGTGCAAGATCCTCATATTGGGATCACACGGTGTGCACGAATACCTCACTCAATACTTTTCCTCGTGCAAATATCATTAAGAAACCTGAACAAACGTTCTGTAGGAAAAACCACAACATTTGAGGTTTTGCATTTGAAATCTGGGAAAAACACACATTATTACCGTGTAATTCCCCATTCTGGTTTGTGCGGAGTCACTGCTGCACTCAATAGAGATTGCACACGTGGTACTGGTATGTGTAAGATGCAGTGTTACATTGGTGTGACTCTGGGTAAAAAAACACACAGCGTGCAATGGTGATGCTCACAGACCCTCCCTGAAGTGTGACAAAAAAATGACAGGAAACATGAAGGCAGAGGACCAGGCAATTCATGCTCAGCATTATGGCTTCTCCCAATTGCTGGAGTCTTTAATGGTATGTAAAGTTGCACGAATCATATTGCATCAGAGGTGGAAAATTGAGAATGATTTTTCAGAGCTCATTTTCCAGGAATACATATCGGGCTTATTAGGAATAAATATAAGGTTCTGGTAACTTAATTTTCACAGAAGATTGCACTGCTTGATAAATGCCCGAGACTCACTGATCACATTAAAGAAATGTGTTCATCTATGCAAAAGGAAGAGTTCACAAACTGGTCATAGCACTGCTTGATGGGGACTTTGCTACATGTTTCTGGTTACAATACCAGCTCGAGGGCCTTAAAATAGTGACTGAAGTTGTTACTGGTTAGATATTCTTACAAGGTAAGTTTTGTGGGAAAGGGAACTTGAGGGACTTAAAGGGCTTGTTCAATTCACGTAGTTTTCTTTTGTTTAATTTTGCAATGTTTTAGAAACTTTACGTGAAATTTCACAAAATGGAAAGCCGGCATCGAGTGCTATAATTTAGTGCAAAATTCATTGTCACATTCGTTTTGAATGCGAGGGCGCATTTCACGATAAAAAATAGCTGAATAAATGTAAGTCCTGGTAACACCCTCCACTTGCGTTCTGGTCGTTGTTCTTGTGATAGGGTTTTTACCACGAACAGTCCTTAATTAAGTGACCAGGAATAATGGTGTAATTTCAAGAATTTCGTTAAGTGGTGTGACGCAACATACCGGATATCACTCCGGTTTAATGAAAATTAGCCCAGGTCTGTTTTTAATACACTTGGCTCCAATTGACTATCTTCACAATCATTTTTACATATTTGTTTGCACGATTAAGAATTGTGTTTTGAACAATAGTTGGTAAGGGTCTGAATGGTACACACGTGAGCGGTGTTCCCTTCAAATGCCATTAGGAAGCTGTTACATACAATCTGCATGAACATTCAGCCATCGTGAAATGCATATCATTAATAGGCTCATTCGGCGATTCTTCAAGGATTTTTTAAATCTTCGCGTAGTAGATCTGTGTTTATAAAAAAGTAAAATCCCGTCTTTTGTAAAGCTATGTTAATGCTTCTGAAGACACGTTTTGTAAACTCAGCCCGTGATTGATTATAGCCTGGTTTGCAAAATTCAAAGGCCTGCAGATTTGCAGTTGCCCTTTTTGTTAAAGTTTGGTCCACTTGGTGTTTGCCCGATTCATATGCAGAAAAATAACAAACATTAGGAAAGCGAATAGGTTTTGCCTATGCAGGACTTATTGGTGTTATCAATATTTTTTAAAGATGTCGCACAGCAGCAGGAGCTACTGTGCAACATGGCTTAAAGTAAATAAAAACAAAGCACTATGGCGTGCCCATCCCTCACCCCCATCACAGTGCTTTTCACGTTAACTTTCAGCCTTGTTGCAGAGGAACCCACGCTGCTGTGCAACATCTTTGAAAAAACAAAACATTGCCAACACTAAATAGGTCATGCATAGGCGGAACGAACCTATGCTTGTTTTATGCATTAAGTTTTATATTTGTGTTATTTTTTCCAGATTTATATACCACCAACTTGACTGGTATTGAAGCACTTTATATGAGCACTGATTACATTACAGAAGCACAAATTAATTTTATGGGGAGATTTGGGGGCATATTTACAAGCCTCAGTGCATCACTGTTGCACTACGCAATGTGGTGCAAGAGCAACGCAACTCAAAAAAGAGATTTATGAAGCCAAGCTAGGCCACCTGGAGTGTCCCTGCTTGACTTCATAAATCTTGAGTAATATCATGCAGCTTAAATCTCTGTGTTGCATTACTCTGTGCCAGGGTGGCATTTCAAGTGTGTTGTCAGTGGCATAACACAATCCCCCACAGGTGTGGGGGGACCCCAAGCTTCAGGGGACCCCCTCAGCACAGTACACTGGCCGGAGAGCTCCCGAATGAGTCTTGTGGGGTTACCTCCCTGTAGTTTGCAGGGGAGCCCCCTCAAGTTTTGTTACGCTAGTGGGTTTAGTGTGGGTGTTCCCACGCAACATCCATGGATTTGGATGCTTTCCCAGATTTACAAGAACAGGCAAACCTGCGAATGCGCCAAAAAGATATGCCTCCCCAATGAGGCATAATGAGGAGAAATATCTTTATCTCTTTCTGTTTGACTGCTTTCTATGTGTGCCGCTTTCAGCAGCACAACAGCACACATAGAAAGAGGAAAAAGCATTTCAGGATTTTTTTTGTGCAGGAATATGCAACTTCCTGCAGAAAAACAATCCTGCAGGCACTGCAGGCACCCTTGCACCGCAGTGCAAGGGTGCTTGCATTGGCGCTAGGCAGCCCATTGTGAGCCAGTGCTAGAGAAATGATAGGAATGCGTAGAATTCTTTTAAATACAGCACATTCCTGCCCTTTTCTTGTCACTCAGTGCAGCAAGGTGGCTTACTGTGCAGCGTGGCTCTCTTGCAAATATGCCCCTGAGTGATTTGCCCAGAATTATAGTATGTTGAGCCCACACCAAGACTCAAACCTGGTTCCCCACCTCCAAAGTCGGCAACTCTGGCTGTAAAACCACATCCTCTCCTGTCTGATGCATTGTAGTCTGCATATAAAACTAAGTTAAAGAAAGTAGTAAAAAAAGTGCAGTAAAATATCAGCGCAAAGGCCATGTTTTTAGTATTGACAAACATCTCATAATCTGTGGTGATCAGGTTTTCCGAAGTGGACTCTGGAACAGAGTACAGACAAACAAGCTCCTATCCCACTTACCATGCCATGTTCATTGTTCAAATGACACTGCAAACATGAAAGGAGAAAACCACAGTTTAGAAGGGTTCAAACATACAAGTCCTCCCTGTGGTTAGAGTGATTGTGTTATGTTTCATTCAGGTGCTCAATATAGGTTTAGGTAGCAACCCGACCTTTCACCTATATTTCCCGTGCCATTACACTTCATAACAGTTCTTGGTACTGACCTTTTACCTAGTTACGGTAATGCCTAAATGACATGGGGTTTTCTCTGAAAACTAGCCTCATTCATTATGCATGAGGATTCTTGGAATCACAGCAGGACACAGAAGGACACCATCTCCTGCATAATAACTAAGTATAAGGGTCATTTCTTCCATCATCCTAGTCCGACATGACACAGCAAGGTATATCCCCTGGGGGTAACACATTGGGTATATAAACACCATATCACTGCTGAGGCAAGAGAGGAGGAAAGGACTTCAATGCTGACACACTGACGTGAGACGCTGACGTTCCTGCACTCAGACACTCCAGCTCGCAGTGGTGTGACATCCCTTTCGGGGAGTCCACCTCGAGACCAAGACAGGGTCCCACAGTCTCTCACTTCAGGTAATGGGGTTGACTTTTTCCAAGAGGGATTCTTGGCTTCTAAACCTACATACATGCATCAACAAAAAGAGAGGGTGAACTTGCTATAAATGATCAGCACATCAAAATGATATGTTACCCATCATAGTCATAATCCAATCCTGTAGGAATACTTAGTATTGGAGTGCCCAACTGGTAGGATGCTTATTCACCCTTAAGCAAATTCCGTCACGAAAATCTACCCACAAGCCTGTAGGAGAGTTTCATGAACTATGTACACAGATATGTCCACCAGTGCACATCCCCGTTTGTTATTATTCTCCAATTCAGTAGTAATTCAGTCACTTAGTAGAACGATTTCTTTCAAATTCCTCAGATATTTCAAGTAGTACACAGTCCATCAATATTTCAAAATCTTGTTTATTGATTATTATTCTTGCCACATCGTCACAGCCGACGCGCGTTTCGCCCTCCACGGGCTTTTTCAAGGCTGCAAATCAGTATACAAATACACACAATCAGTAAAAATATTTTTTCTCATTGTAGGCCACCTTTGCCCATCAGTGTTTGACCAAACAATCTAAATCATGTTCAGCCAAATTCAAACCACCAGTGTAAAACATGCAACCATGCATCTTTTTCTAATAAAATGGAATCTAATGCCCTGCACATTATCTGAAGAAGCAATCTAGAGCATGCTTTAATTAAACAAAACACTTATATATCTTGTTATGGGGTCAATCTATTCAACAATATTGCATAATATCTGTTTAAATTGTCTTAGTCAATCCTTTTGCTCCAGATGACCACCACTTGAGCCTTAGTTACTTCAATTCAGTAATCAGCATAACCATGTACCCATAATCACCAAATCTATCCATATTTAAAGAAAAATCATATGTCCCATGCCTAGTCATAATCTAAAGTGCAAAAATAGTGCCAACTAATGTTTAAAAACTTCCACTTACCAAAAGCAAAGTAGAATGGTGAGTGGCGTAATCTTGTACAAATCAATAAAAGGTATAAAAGATCCGTCTCCTATTACTCCTGTAAGACCAAATAACGCCGGTATTTAGAATGTATCATATTTAGATTGGCAGTTCCACCAGGCCCCAACCCATGTATCACGGCTTACCTTAGAGCCTTTCAATATTCAAGGTAATAGTTATCCCTTAGAGTACTGGCACTTCTAATTCCATTCCTCATTTTATAGTCCATGCATATGTATATAATTCAAGGAGCCATGATAAGTTCCATCTGTAAAAAGAGGTTCATTCCCATTTCAAATTAGTTTGGAGGACCCAAATTTGTTACAAATATCTCTGCAATGTTATACATATCACCAAACGTAATACTCATGTAATATAAAAACACAAAGTTGCATTTAGGCTGTCCAAGACACAGCCTGGCCAAATACCGGTCTCACACTCCCATAAAAACACCAATTAGCCCAGCAGCTCAGTCCTGTTGTCCAAAGTATACAGCCAACCCTGATAAGTTACCCCTCATCAAGATAAAACTGTCATACTGCAAGAAATATGCCTCAATTCCCATTTAGACTTGTTCTAAGCCCCGTCAGTATAATTCACATTAACTCAAGAATTAGAATGAAGTAAGTCCCTAATTACCCTAGTTGTTTGACCTAAACGTGCTCCTGACATGCAAACTTTCAGCGCGATGCTCGAGTGCATCTGTGTGCTTTAAATAATGCACCCGAATACAATTCCCTTCCGCCGGCATGATGACCTCAGCGCTGTTGTACATTATTCAAACCGCACTCGTTACTCGGTGTACGGCAACAAGGAGTGCATAAAAATTCAATCCTAGCTCCCATTCCTAAGCGCCTTCACTGTTAGGCTGCAGAACGAGAACGACACGCAAATTAACGCGGCATGCCCGAACCCGGGTCTTCACGAATTGAAGCTAAGCCCGGTATGCCAGCAAAGCGGAGAAAGCGTCTTTTTCATTTTAAGCAGCATTCACTCAGTGACAGGAAAGCAGAATTAAACTTACCGCCATTGTAGAGCCGAGTCGCGTCTCGACAAGGCGTCTCCCTTCCGCGTTCGTCTGGCAGAGAGTAGCTGCGTGAGCCTGGCCCACCCTTTTTATAAAACACTAAGGAAGGACTAAAACGAGTAGTTACTTCAAACTAAGGTGGAAATCGTGGCCATCTTGGAGCAGTTCATCCAAGTTGATGACATATATACAACAGGCATAATCTTCTGGGTCAACAAACAAAAACATACAATATGTACAATTTAAAAACTCAAAAATAACAACAAAACCTTTGCTTCTCTTCTGATCTGTTGTTAGTCAAGTAGTAATACACACATATTATTCATCAGACATGGATGTGTAGTGATCTATGGGCATATTAGATTATTTAAATCTCATTCCTCTTTACCCAATTTTGATGATCCTAACAGCTCAGGTATTTACAGAAACTCACACATCTCTTTGTCCATATTTGCTCCTTTCTCCACCGCTCTCAGAGAAATAATCCATTTACTTTCCAGTCTTCGCAATTGCTGCTCACGGTTCCCACCCCTGTTTCCTGCCATCACAACATCTACACCATGGAACCTTATTTTATGCAGATCATTTGGTTGGTGTACCATGTTAAAGTGTGACGCCAGGGGATATTGAGCATTATTGTTACGCATGGCCCTGATGTGTTCCTGGATTCTTTCTTTTAATGGCCTTATCGTGCTGCCCACATATATCCAATCACATATACATTTTATGCAATATACTGTATAGGTAGTGTTACAGTTGATGAAATTACGTATTGTATGCAGTTTTGGACTATTGTACCTAAACTGCAATGTTTTGTGTGACGCAAAGCAGCATATGCAACAGTTTCCACATCTGTAGAATCCTTTGGGAGAGGTGGGCATCCAATTCGTTGCCCTTGGTGGAGGAATGTAACTCGGACATAGCTCTTGTCTCAGAGTTCTACCTCTACTCCAAGTGATTGAAGGTTTCATTCCCACTTTGTCATGTAAACTGGGATCTTCCAATAGCAAATGCCAATTTCTATTCAATATCTTGTACACATCAGTACTAGCAGTGCTATATGGAGTAATGAACCTTATCTTTTTCTTTTTTCTTTCAGGTTTACGTGTTTTTTTGACAAGTAGTGAGTTTCTGTTAACTTTATCAATTCTATTTCTGGCCTTTGTCACTATATCATTACTGTAACCCCTAGAAAGGAATCTCTTCTCCACTGATTTCAGTTCTGTGTCCAATCTATCATGATCACTGCAATTTCTTTTAGTTCTTAGCATTTCCCCATAGGGGATTGCATTAATTTGTGAGCTAGGATGTGCACTTTGTGCATGTAATAAGGAATTACAGGCTGTCTCCTTTCTATAGGGAACAGCATGTAATTTGTCCTTCTTGACCACAATAGTGACATCCAAGAAATTGATTCTAGACACACTCTGCTCCTTTGTGAACTTTAGGTTAAAGGGATTATCATTTAGAAAATCAAAGAACATGTCTAAGGCCTCCTTGCTGCCCGACCAAAACATCAGTAGGTCATCAATATAACGACCAAGGTACAATATACTTTCTGTTAGTTCACTTGGGCATTTGCGCCATATATGGATTAATTCAAAATAGCCCATATATAGGTTTGCAAGCGAGGGGGAAAATTTAGCCCCCATGGCTACCCCCCTAATCTGGCGATACCATGCTCCATTGTGCAAAAAGACATTATTGGCTAGTACCAATTCGATCATTGCCATCAGCATATTAGAGTGGGCATAAGTCTCAATGGGTCTGCTCTCTAGGAAATGACGTACCGCTAATAGTCCCCTGTCACAGGGAATACTCGTATAAAGAGAGCACACATCCAATGTGACAAGCATATGGCCCTCTACCCAATCCACATCTCCAATTTTATTCAGGACATCCCCAGTGTCTCTGATATAAGTCGGCAGGTTCACAACTAATGGTTGCAGGAACAGGTCTATATATTCAGAGATTTTTTCAGTTGGTGATCCAATTCCTGCTATGATTGGCCTACCCGGAGGAAAGTCAGATTTTTTGTGTACCTTTGGCAGGCAATATATACAAGGATAGGTTGGACTTTCATTGTAAAGGTATTTGAATTCTGTTTCAGAGATCAAACACTCATCTTTCCAGATTTTAAGATGATCGTGCACTAATATATTTATCTCTTTGATGGGGTTACATCTTAGCTTGACATATGTGCTCGTATCACCTAATTGTTTGTCAATTTCTCCAATATATTCATTACGGTTCATCAGGACGATGTTCCCTCCCTTGTCCGCCTCACGGATGACAAGGGAGTCCTTCCTTTTCAGGTTCGTCACTGCCTTACGTTCCTTCTCATTGATGTTTTGTGTTCTGTATCTATATGTGCTAGAGTATTTATCCTCCAGCGCATATAATTCCTGGGTCACATTCTGTTGAAACCTGTCTAAATTATTATTACCCTGTAATTGTGGTGTGAATCGAGATTTAACCTTGAGACCGCTGTTGATTTCTGTGTATGTATCCAGACACAAACTGGTTGCTACGGATTCCATACTATCCATACCATCCTCTGCATTGATGCTGACCAACAAGTGTGTATCCCTGATGTCCCTGATCGAAGGATTAGAGCTATTCATATGTATGCCCGATATTCTTTGTGCCTGCTGTGGTCTGTCAGCAAAGTATTTCAACAGTTTGATGTTTCTAATAAACTTAAAACAGCTTATGTGAAATAAAGTGAAGTCTGGAATATTACTCGGACAAAAGCCCAATCCTTTGCTGAGTATATTTATTTCTGGTTGCAACAATTCATGGTCAGACAAATTTACAATGGCAATTTCATTACAGGCTTCAATTGGTGTAATTACATCTTTTGGTTGCGAGTCACTGATCTGGTTGCTACCCCTGCTCTTCCTCGTTCCTCCTGATCTCTTGTTCCCCCTCCTTGTCCTTTTATGTTTGTATCCTTCTTGAATGTTTCCTTGTTTCCCTGTCTGAAACGCTGTAGCTCTAAAAAAAAGGGATCTTGTACAGGACCTTGGGCACCTCCCTCTGTCCCTATGGACTCAATGCTTGTTAAGCTGCCAATACTTGTGATGTCAGACATACTACTGCTACCCGCTGTCTGCGAGGTTGTCTCAGAACCAGTTCGATTATTGGGTGGTTTAATATTATCGAACTTTCTCGCAAAAGTGTATACCCTTCCACACTTGTAGTCTCTTTCATCCCTTTTAATTTTTTGGTATTTTTTATCTCTTAGGTAGATCTGATGTTTCTGGAGTTGTTCTTTCATAACTACCCAATTTTTGTCAGCCACTTCCGGCATGCCCATGTCCTTGATCTCCTTTTCTAAACTTACAATCTCCACTAACAATTTATCTCTCTTCAACTCTGCATCCCTTATGAGGATGTCCATCATACCCATTGATGAGTTCAACAGTAATTTCTCCCATTCCTTTAGGTGTCCCTTATCAAGGTCCTCGAAGGAGGGGAAAATCAGCACTCGCAAGCCTCGCGGTACCTGTTCCTTGCTGATATATTTACGTAAGACAGTGGCATCCCACCACCGTGAAAGTTCCTGTTTCTTTAGCCTTTCTAACCTCACGAACTTTTGTTTCATACCCTCATTAGCAGCTGTCTTTGGCGAGGGGTTTTTATTTAAGTTTCCATTGAACAAATCATCTAGTAGGGCATCCCTATTATCATCAAAGGTGGCCATCCTTGTTAGCTTGGATTACTTATTAATTATCAATCACTGCCTACATATAAGTAGTACGGTATCTATCCACGTTCAGAATTCAAACAAATACAATTGTGAGCAAAGTCAGTCTGGGAATTGAGTGCTTGATCAGCAAACTTTAAACATGCATCAACAAAAAGAGAGGGTGAACTTGCTATAAATGATCAGCACATCAAAATGATATGTTACCCATCATAGTCATAATCCAATCCTGTAGGAATACTTAGTATTGGAGTGCCCAACTGGTAGGATGCTTATTCACCCTTAAGCAAATTCCGTCACGAAAATCTACCCACAAGCCTGTAGGAGAGTTTCATGAACTATGTACACAGATATGTCCACCAGTGCACATCCCCGTTTGTTATTATTCTCCAATTCAGTAGTAATTCAGTCACTTAGTAGAACGATTTCTTTCAAATTCCTCAGATATTTCAAGTAGTACACAGTCCATCAATATTTCAAAATCTTGTTTATTGATTATTATTCTTGCCACATCGTCACAGCCGACGCGCGTTTCGCCCTCCACGGGCTTTTTCAAGGCTGCAAATCAGTATACAAATACACACAATCAGTAAAAATATTTTTTCTCATTGTAGGCCACCTTTGCCCATCAGTGTTTGACCAAACAATCTAAATCATGTTCAGCCAAATTCAAACCACCAGTGTAAAACATGCAACCATGCATCTTTTTCTAATAAAATGGAATCTAATGCCCTGCACATTATCTGAAGAAGCAATCTAGAGCATGCTTTAATTAAACAAAACACTTATATATCTTGTTATGGGGTCAATCTATTCAACAATATTGCATAATATCTGTTTAAATTGTCTTAGTCAATCCTTTTGCTCCAGATGACCACCACTTGAGCCTTAGTTACTTCAATTCAGTAATCAGCATAACCATGTACCCATAATCACCAAATCTATCCATATTTAAAGAAAAATCATATGTCCCATGCCTAGTCATAATCTAAAGTGCAAAAATAGTGCCAACTAATGTTTAAAAACTTCCACTTACCAAAAGCAAAGTAGAATGGTGAGTGGCGTAATCTTGTACAAATCAATAAAAGGTATAAAAGATCCGTCTCCTATTACTCCTGTAAGACCAAATAACGCCGGTATTTAGAATGTATCATATTTAGATTGGCAGTTCCACCAGGCCCCAACCCATGTATCACGGCTTACCTTAGAGCCTTTCAATATTCAAGGTAATAGTTATCCCTTAGAGTACTGGCACTTCTAATTCCATTCCTCATTTTATAGTCCATGCATATGTATATAATTCAAGGAGCCATGATAAGTTCCATCTGTAAAAAGAGGTTCATTCCCATTTCAAATTAGTTTGGAGGACCCAAATTTGTTACAAATATCTCTGCAATGTTATACATATCACCAAACGTAATACTCATGTAATATAAAAACACAAAGTTGCATTTAGGCTGTCCAAGACACAGCCTGGCCAAATACCGGTCTCACACTCCCATAAAAACACCAATTAGCCCAGCAGCTCAGTCCTGTTGTCCAAAGTATACAGCCAACCCTGATAAGTTACCCCTCATCAAGATAAAACTGTCATACTGCAAGAAATATGCCTCAATTCCCATTTAGACTTGTTCTAAGCCCCGTCAGTATAATTCACATTAACTCAAGAATTAGAATGAAGTAAGTCCCTAATTACCCTAGTTGTTTGACCTAAACGTGCTCCTGACATGCAAACTTTCAGCGCGATGCTCGAGTGCATCTGTGTGCTTTAAATAATGCACCCGAATACAATTCCCTTCCGCCGGCATGATGACCTCAGCGCTGTTGTACATTATTCAAACCGCACTCGTTACTCGGTGTACGGCAACAAGGAGTGCATAAAAATTCAATCCTAGCTCCCATTCCTAAGCGCCTTCACTGTTAGGCTGCAGAACGAGACCGACACGCAAATTAACGCGGCATGCCCGAACCCGGGTCTTCACGAATTGAAGCTAAGCCCGGTATGCCAGCAATGCGGAGAAAGCGTCTTTTTCATTTTAAGCAGCATTCACTCAGTGACAGGAAAGCAGAATTAAACTAACCGCCATTGTAGAGCCGAGTCGCGTCTCGACAAGGCGTCTCCCTTCCGCGTTCGTCTGGCAGAGAGTAGCTGCGTGAGCCTGGCCCACCCTTTTTATAAAACACTAAGGAAGGACTAAAACGAGTAGTTACTTCAAACTAAGGTGGAAATCGTGGCCATCTTGGAGCAGTTCATCCAAGTTGATGACATATATACAACAGGCATAATCTTCTGGGTCAACAAACAAAAACATACAATATGTACAATTTAAAAACTCAAAAATAACAACAAAACCTTTGCTTCTCTTCTGATCTGTTGTTAGTCAAGTAGTAATACACACATATTATTCATCAGACATGGATGTGTAGTGATCTATGGGCATATTAGATTATTTAAATCTCATTCCTCTTTACCCAATTTTGATGATCCTAACAGCTCAGGTATTTACAGAAACTCACACATCTCTTTGTCCATATTTGCTCCTTTCTCCACCGCTCTCAGAGAAATAATCCATTTACTTTCCAGTCTTCGCAATTGCTGCTCACGGTTCCCACCCCTGTTTCCTGCCATCACAACATCTACACCATGGAACCTTATTTTATGCAGATCATTTGGTTGGTGTACCATGTTAAAGTGTGACGCCAGGGGATATTGAGCATTATTGTTACGCATGGCCCTGATGTGTTCCTGGATTCTTTCTTTTAATGGCCTTATCGTGCTGCCCACATATATCCAATCACATATACATTTTATGCAATATACTGTATAGGTAGTGTTACAGTTGATGAAATTACGTATTGTATGCAGTTTTGGACTATTGTACCTAAACTGCAATGTTTTGTGTGACGCAAAGCAGCATATGCAACAGTTTCCACATCTGTAGAATCCTTTGGGAGAGGTGGGCATCCAATTCGTTGCCCTTGGTGGAGGAATGTAACTCGGACATAGCTCTTGTCTCAGAGTTCTACCTCTACTCCAAGTGATTGAAGGTTTCATTCCCACTTTGTCATGTAAACTGGGATCTTCCAATAGCAAATGCCAATTTCTATTCAATATCTTGTACACATCAGTACTAGCAGTGCTATATGGAGTAATGAACCTTATCTTTTTCTTTTTTCTTTCAGGTTTACGTGTTTTTTTGACAAGTAGTGAGTTTCTGTTAACTTTATCAATTCTATTTCTGGCCTTTGTCACTATATCATTACTGTAACCCCTAGAAAGGAATCTCTTCTCCACTGATTTCAGTTCTGTGTCCAATCTATCATGATCACTGCAATTTCTTTTAGTTCTTAGCATTTCCCCATAGGGGATTGCATTAATTTGTGAGCTAGGATGTGCACTTTGTGCATGTAATAAGGAATTACAGGCTGTCTCCTTTCTATAGGGAACAGCATGTAATTTGTCCTTCTTGACCACAATAGTGACATCCAAGAAATTGATTCTAGACACACTCTGCTCCTTTGTGAACTTTAGGTTAAAGGGATTATCATTTAGAAAATCAAAGAACATGTCTAAGGCCTCCTTGCTGCCCGACCAAAACATCAGTAGGTCATCAATATAACGACCAAGGTACAATATACTTTCTGTTAGTTCACTTGGGCATTTGCGCCATATATGGATTAATTCAAAATAGCCCATATATAGGTTTGCAAGCGAGGGGGAAAATTTAGCCCCCATGGCTACCCCCCTAATCTGGCGATACCATGCTCCATTGTGCAAAAAGACATTATTGGCTAGTACCAATTCGATCATTGCCATCAGCATATTAGAGTGGGCATAAGTCTCAATGGGTCTGCTCTCTAGGAAATGACGTACCGCTAATAGTCCCCTGTCACAGGGAATACTCGTATAAAGAGAGCACACATCCAATGTGACAAGCATATGGCCCTCTACCCAATCCACATCTCCAATTTTATTCAGGACATCCCCAGTGTCTCTGATATAAGTCGGCAGGTTCACAACTAATGGTTGCAGGAACAGGTCTATATATTCAGAGATTTTTTCAGTTGGTGATCCAATTCCTGCTATGATTGGCCTACCCGGAGGAAAGTCAGATTTTTTGTGTACCTTTGGCAGGCAATATATACAAGGATAGGTTGGACTTTCATTGTAAAGGTATTTGAATTCTGTTTCAGAGATCAAACACTCATCTTTCCAGATTTTAAGATGATCGTGCACTAATATATTTATCTCTTTGATGGGGTTACATCTTAGCTTGACATATGTGCTCGTATCACCTAATTGTTTGTCAATTTCTCCAATATATTCATTACGGTTCATCAGGACGATGTTCCCTCCCTTGTCCGCCTCACGGATGACAAGGGAGTCCTTCCTTTTCAGGTTCGTCACTGCCTTACGTTCCTTCTCATTGATGTTTTGTGTTCTGTATCTATATGTGCTAGAGTATTTATCCTCCAGCGCATATAATTCCTGGGTCACATTCTGTTGAAACCTGTCTAAATTATTATTACCCTGTAATTGTGGTGTGAATCGAGATTTAACCTTGAGACCGCTGTTGATTTCTGTGTATGTATCCAGACACAAACTGGTTGCTACGGATTCCATACTATCCATACCATCCTCTGCATTGATGCTGACCAACAAGTGTGTATCCCTGATGTCCCTGATCGAAGGATTAGAGCTATTCATATGTATGCCCGATATTCTTTGTGCCTGCTGTGGTCTGTCAGCAAAGTATTTCAACAGTTTGATGTTTCTAATAAACTTAAAACAGCTTATGTGAAATAAAGTGAAGTCTGGAATATTACTCGGACAAAAGCCCAATCCTTTGCTGAGTATATTTATTTCTGGTTGCAACAATTCATGGTCAGACAAATTTACAATGGCAATTTCATTACAGGCTTCAATTGGTGTAATTACATCTTTTGGTTGCGAGTCACTGATCTGGTTGCTACCCCTGCTCTTCCTCGTTCCTCCTGATCTCTTGTTCCCCCTCCTTGTCCTTTTATGTTTGTATCCTTCTTGAATGTTTCCTTGTTTCCCTGTCTGAAACGCTGTAGCTCTAAAAAAAAGGGATCTTGTACAGGACCTTGGGCACCTCCCTCTGTCCCTATGGACTCAATGCTTGTTAAGCTGCCAATACTTGTGATGTCAGACATACTACTGCTACCCGCTGTCTGCGAGGTTGTCTCAGAACCAGTTCGATTATTGGGTGGTTTAATATTATCGAACTTTCTCGCAAAAGTGTATACCCTTCCACACTTGTAGTCTCTTTCATCCCTTTTAATTTTTTGGTATTTTTTATCTCTTAGGTAGATCTGATGTTTCTGGAGTTGTTCTTTCATAACTACCCAATTTTTGTCAGCCACTTCCGGCATGCCCATGTCCTTGATCTCCTTTTCTAAACTTACAATCTCCACTAACAATTTATCTCTCTTCAACTCTGCATCCCTTATGAGGATGTCCATCATACCCATTGATGAGTTCAACAGTAATTTCTCCCATTCCTTTAGGTGTCCCTTATCAAGGTCCTCGAAGGAGGGGAAAATCAGCACTCGCAAGCCTCGCGGTACCTGTTCCTTGCTGATATATTTACGTAAGACAGTGGCATCCCACCACCGTGAAAGTTCCTGTTTCTTTAGCCTTTCTAACCTCACGAACTTTTGTTTCATACCCTCATTAGCAGCTGTCTTTGGCGAGGGGTTTTTATTTAAGTTTCCATTGAACAAATCATCTAGTAGGGCATCCCTATTATCATCAAAGGTGGCCATCCTTGTTAGCTTGGATTACTTATTAATTATCAATCACTGCCTACATATAAGTAGTACGGTATCTATCCACGTTCAGAATTCAAACAAATACAATTGTGAGCAAAGTCAGTCTGGGAATTGAGTGCTTGATCAGCAAACTTTAAACATGCATCAACAAAAAGAGAGGGTGAACTTGCTATAAATGATCAGCACATCAAAATGATATGTTACCCATCATAGTCATAATCCAATCCTGTAGGAATACTTAGTATTGGAGTGCCCAACTGGTAGGATGCTTATTCACCCTTAAGCAAATTCCGTCACGAAAATCTACCCACAAGCCTGTAGGAGAGTTTCATGAACTATGTACACAGATATGTCCACCAGTGCACATCCCTGTTTGTTATTATTCTCCAATTCAGTAGTAATTCAGTCACTTAGTAGAACGATTTCTTTCAAATTCCTCAGATATTTCAAGTAGTACACAGTCCATCAATATTTCAAAATCTTGTTTATTGATTATTATTCTTGCCACATCGTCACAGCCGACGCGCGTTTCGCCCTCCACGGGCTTTTTCAAGGCTGCAAATCAGTATACAAATACACACAATCAGTAAAAATATTTTTTCTCATTGTAGGCCACCTTTGCCCATCAGTGTTTGACCAAACAATCTAAATCATGTTCAGCCAAATTCAAACCACCAGTGTAAAACATGCAACCATGCATCTTTTTCTAATAAAATGGAATCTAATGCCCTGCACATTATCTGAAGAAGCAATCTAGAGCATGCTTTAATTAAACAAAACACTTATATATCTTGTTATGGGGTCAATCTATTCAACAATATTGCATAATATCTGTTTAAATTGTCTTAGTCAATCCTTTTGCTCCAGATGACCACCACTTGAGCCTTAGTTACTTCAATTCAGTAATCAGCATAACCATGTACCCATAATCACCAAATCTATCCATATTTAAAGAAAAATCATATGTCCCATGCCTAGTCATAATCTAAAGTGCAAAAATAGTGCCAACTAATGTTTAAAAACTTCCACTTACCAAAAGCAAAGTAGAATGGTGAGTGGCGTAATCTTGTACAAATCAATAAAAGGTATAAAAGATCCGTCTCCTATTACTCCTGTAAGACCAAATAACGCCGGTATTTAGAATGTATCATATTTAGATTGGCAGTTCCACCAGGCCCCAACCCATGTATCACGGCTTACCTTAGAGCCTTTCAATATTCAAGGTAATAGTTATCCCTTAGAGTACTGGCACTTCTAATTCCATTCCTCATTTTATAGTCCATGCATATGTATATAATTCAAGGAGCCATGATAAGTTCCATCTGTAAAAAGAGGTTCATTCCCATTTCAAATTAGTTTGGAGGACCCAAATTTGTTACAAATATCTCTGCAATGTTATACATATCACCAAACGTAATACTCATGTAATATAAAAACACAAAGTTGCATTTAGGCTGTCCAAGACACAGCCTGGCCAAATACCGGTCTCACACTCCCATAAAAACACCAATTAGCCCAGCAGCTCAGTCCTGTTGTCCAAAGTATACAGCCAACCCTGATAAGTTACCCCTCATCAAGATAAAACTGTCATACTGCAAGAAATATGCCTCAATTCCCATTTAGACTTGTTCTAAGCCCCGTCAGTATAATTCACATTAACTCAAGAATTAGAATGAAGTAAGTCCCTAATTACCCTAGTTGTTTGACCTAAACGTGCTCCTGACATGCAAACTTTCAGCGCGATGCTCGAGTGCATCTGTGTGCTTTAAATAATGCACCCGAATACAATTCCCTTCCGCCGGCATGATGACCTCAGCGCTGTTGTACATTATTCAAACCGCACTCGTTACTCGGTGTACGGCAACAAGGAGTGCATAAAAATTCAATCCTAGCTCCCATTCCTAAGCGCCTTCACTGTTAGGCTGCAGAACGAGACCGACACGCAAATTAACGCGGCATGCCCGAACCCGGGTCTTCACGAATTGAAGCTAAGCCCGGTATGCCAGCAAAGCGGAGAAAGCGTCTTTTTCATTTTAAGCAGCATTCACTCAGTGACAGGAAAGCAGAATTAAACTTACCGCCATTGTAGAGCCGAGTCGCGTCTCGACAAGGCGTCTCCCTTCCGCGTTCGTCTGGCAGAGAGTAGCTGCGTGAGCCTGGCCCACCCTTTTTATAAAACACTAAGGAAGGACTAAAACGAGTAGTTACTTCAAACTAAGGTGGAAATCGTGGCCATCTTGGAGCAGTTCATCCAAGTTGATGACATATATACAACAGGCATAATCTTCTGGGTCAACAAACAAAAACATACAATATGTACAATTTAAAAACTCAAAAATAACAACAAAACCTTTGCTTCTCTTCTGATCTGTTGTTAGTCAAGTAGTAATACACACATATTATTCATCAGACATGGATGTGTAGTGATCTATGGGCATATTAGATTATTTAAATCTCATTCCTCTTTACCCAATTTTGATGATCCTAACAGCTCAGGTATTTACAGAAACTCACACATCTCTTTGTCCATATTTGCTCCTTTCTCCACCGCTCTCAGAGAAATAATCCATTTACTTTCCAGTCTTCGCAATTGCTGCTCACGGTTCCCACCCCTGTTTCCTGCCATCACAACATCTACACCATGGAACCTTATTTTATGCAGATCATTTGGTTGGTGTACCATGTTAAAGTGTGACGCCAGGGGATATTGAGCATTATTGTTACGCATGGCCCTGATGTGTTCCTGGATTCTTTCTTTTAATGGCCTTATCGTGCTGCCCACATATATCCAATCACATATACATTTTATGCAATATACTGTATAGGTAGTGTTACAGTTGATGAAATTACGTATTGTATGCAGTTTTGGACTATTGTACCTAAACTGCAATGTTTTGTGTGACGCAAAGCAGCATATGCAACAGTTTCCACATCTGTAGAATCCTTTGGGAGAGGTGGGCATCCAATTCGTTGCCCTTGGTGGAGGAATGTAACTCGGACATAGCTCTTGTCTCAGAGTTCTACCTCTACTCCAAGTGATTGAAGGTTTCATTCCCACTTTGTCATGTAAACTGGGATCTTCCAATAGCAAATGCCAATTTCTATTCAATATCTTGTACACATCAGTACTAGCAGTGCTATATGGAGTAATGAACCTTATCTTTTTCTTTTTTCTTTCAGGTTTACGTGTTTTTTTGACAAGTAGTGAGTTTCTGTTAACTTTATCAATTCTATTTCTGGCCTTTGTCACTATATCATTACTGTAACCCCTAGAAAGGAATCTCTTCTCCACTGATTTCAGTTCTGTGTCCAATCTATCATGATCACTGCAATTTCTTTTAGTTCTTAGCATTTCCCCATAGGGGATTGCATTAATTTGTGAGCTAGGATGTGCACTTTGTGCATGTAATAAGGAATTACAGGCTGTCTCCTTTCTATAGGGAACAGCATGTAATTTGTCCTTCTTGACCACAATAGTGACATCCAAGAAATTGATTCTAGACACACTCTGCTCCTTTGTGAACTTTAGGTTAAAGGGATTATCATTTAGAAAATCAAAGAACATGTCTAAGGCCTCCTTGCTGCCCGACCAAAACATCAGTAGGTCATCAATATAACGACCAAGGTACAATATACTTTCTGTTAGTTCACTTGGGCATTTGCGCCATATATGGATTAATTCAAAATAGCCCATATATAGGTTTGCAAGCGAGGGGGAAAATTTAGCCCCCATGGCTACCCCCCTAATCTGGCGATACCATGCTCCATTGTGCAAAAAGACATTATTGGCTAGTACCAATTCGATCATTGCCATCAGCATATTAGAGTGGGCATAAGTCTCAATGGGTCTGCTCTCTAGGAAATGACGTACCGCTAATAGTCCCCTGTCACAGGGAATACTCGTATAAAGAGAGCACACATCCAATGTGACAAGCATATGGCCCTCTACCCAATCCACATCTCCAATTTTATTCAGGACATCCCCAGTGTCTCTGATATAAGTCGGCAGGTTCACAACTAATGGTTGCAGGAACAGGTCTATATATTCAGAGATTTTTTCAGTTGGTGATCCAATTCCTGCTATGATTGGCCTACCCGGAGGAAAGTCAGATTTTTTGTGTACCTTTGGCAGGCAATATATACAAGGATAGGTTGGACTTTCATTGTAAAGGTATTTGAATTCTGTTTCAGAGATCAAACACTCATCTTTCCAGATTTTAAGATGATCGTGCACTAATATATTTATCTCTTTGATGGGGTTACATCTTAGCTTGACATATGTGCTCGTATCACCTAATTGTTTGTCAATTTCTCCAATATATTCATTACGGTTCATCAGGACGATGTTCCCTCCCTTGTCCGCCTCACGGATGACAAGGGAGTCCTTCCTTTTCAGGTTCGTCACTGCCTTACGTTCCTTCTCATTGATGTTTTGTGTTCTGTATCTATATGTGCTAGAGTATTTATCCTCCAGCGCATATAATTCCTGGGTCACATTCTGTTGAAACCTGTCTAAATTATTATTACCCTGTAATTGTGGTGTGAATCGAGATTTAACCTTGAGACCGCTGTTGATTTCTGTGTATGTATCCAGACACAAACTGGTTGCTACGGATTCCATACTATCCATACCATCCTCTGCATTGATGCTGACCAACAAGTGTGTATCCCTGATGTCCCTGATCGAAGGATTAGAGCTATTCATATGTATGCCCGATATTCTTTGTGCCTGCTGTGGTCTGTCAGCAAAGTATTTCAACAGTTTGATGTTTCTAATAAACTTAAAACAGCTTATGTGAAATAAAGTGAAGTCTGGAATATTACTCGGACAAAAGCCCAATCCTTTGCTGAGTATATTTATTTCTGGTTGCAACAATTCATGGTCAGACAAATTTACAATGGCAATTTCATTACAGGCTTCAATTGGTGTAATTACATCTTTTGGTTGCGAGTCACTGATCTGGTTGCTACCCCTGCTCTTCCTCGTTCCTCCTGATCTCTTGTTCCCCCTCCTTGTCCTTTTATGTTTGTATCCTTCTTGAATGTTTCCTTGTTTCCCTGTCTGAAACGCTGTAGCTCTAAAAAAAAGGGATCTTGTACAGGACCTTGGGCACCTCCCTCTGTCCCTATGGACTCAATGCTTGTTAAGCTGCCAATACTTGTGATGTCAGACATACTACTGCTACCCGCTGTCTGCGAGGTTGTCTCAGAACCAGTTCGATTATTGGGTGGTTTAATATTATCGAACTTTCTCGCAAAAGTGTATACCCTTCCACACTTGTAGTCTCTTTCATCCCTTTTAATTTTTTGGTATTTTTTATCTCTTAGGTAGATCTGATGTTTCTGGAGTTGTTCTTTCATAACTACCCAATTTTTGTCAGCCACTTCCGGCATGCCCATGTCCTTGATCTCCTTTTCTAAACTTACAATCTCCACTAACAATTTATCTCTCTTCAACTCTGCATCCCTTATGAGGATGTCCATCATACCCATTGATGAGTTCAACAGTAATTTCTCCCATTCCTTTAGGTGTCCCTTATCAAGGTCCTCGAAGGAGGGGAAAATCAGCACTCGCAAGCCTCGCGGTACCTGTTCCTTGCTGATATATTTACGTAAGACAGTGGCATCCCACCACCGTGAAAGTTCCTGTTTCTTTAGCCTTTCTAACCTCACGAACTTTTGTTTCATACCCTCATTAGCAGCTGTCTTTGGCGAGGGGTTTTTATTTAAGTTTCCATTGAACAAATCATCTAGTAGGGCATCCCTATTATCATCAAAGGTGGCCATCCTTGTTAGCTTGGATTACTTATTAATTATCAATCACTGCCTACATATAAGTAGTACGGTATCTATCCACGTTCAGAATTCAAACAAATACAATTGTGAGCAAAGTCAGTCTGGGAATTGAGTGCTTGATCAGCAAACTTTAAACATGCATCAACAAAAAGAGAGGGTGAACTTGCTATAAATGATCAGCACATCAAAATGATATGTTACCCATCATAGTCATAATCCAATCCTGTAGGAATACTTAGTATTGGAGTGCCCAACTGGTAGGATGCTTATTCACCCTTAAGCAAATTCCGTCACGAAAATCTACCCACAAGCCTGTAGGAGAGTTTCATGAACTATGTACACAGATATGTCCACCAGTGCACATCCCCGTTTGTTATTATTCTCCAATTCAGTAGTAATTCAGTCACTTAGTAGAACGATTTCTTTCAAATTCCTCAGATATTTCAAGTAGTACACAGTCCATCAATATTTCAAAATCTTGTTTATTGATTATTATTCTTGCCACATCGTCACAGCCGACGCGCGTTTCGCCCTCCACGGGCTTTTTCAAGGCTGCAAATCAGTATACAAATACACACAATCAGTAAAAATATTTTTTCTCATTGTAGGCCACCTTTGCCCATCAGTGTTTGACCAAACAATCTAAATCATGTTCAGCCAAATTCAAACCACCAGTGTAAAACATGCAACCATGCATCTTTTTCTAATAAAATGGAATCTAATGCCCTGCACATTATCTGAAGAAGCAATCTAGAGCATGCTTTAATT
Source organism: Lissotriton helveticus (assembly GCF_964261635.1). Lineage (NCBI taxonomy): Eukaryota > Metazoa > Chordata > Amphibia > Caudata > Salamandridae > Lissotriton > Lissotriton helveticus. The sequence continues at coordinate 1,068,066,250 of NC_136071.1, read as the reverse complement.
AAACAAAACACTTATATATCTTGTTATGGGGTCAATCTATTCAACAATATTGCATAATATCTGTTTAAATTGTCTTAGTCAATCCTTTTGCTCCAGATGACCACCACTTGAGCCTTAGTTACTTCAATTCAGTAATCAGCATAACCATGTACCCATAATCACCAAATCTATCCATATTTAAAGAAAAATCATATGTCCCATGCCTAGTCATAATCTAAAGTGCAAAAATAGTGCCAACTAATGTTTAAAAACTTCCACTTACCAAAAGCAAAGTAGAATGGTGAGTGGCGTAATCTTGTACAAATCAATAAAAGGTATAAAAGATCCGTCTCCTATTACTCCTGTAAGACCAAATAACGCCGGTATTTAGAATGTATCATATTTAGATTGGCAGTTCCACCAGGCCCCAACCCATGTATCACGGCTTACCTTAGAGCCTTTCAATATTCAAGGTAATAGTTATCCCTTAGAGTACTGGCACTTCTAATTCCATTCCTCATTTTATAGTCCATGCATATGTATATAATTCAAGGAGCCATGATAAGTTCCATCTGTAAAAAGAGGTTCATTCCCATTTCAAATTAGTTTGGAGGACCCAAATTTGTTACAAATATCTCTGCAATGTTATACATATCACCAAACGTAATACTCATGTAATATAAAAACACAAAGTTGCATTTAGGCTGTCCAAGACACAGCCTGGCCAAATACCGGTCTCACACTCCCATAAAAACACCAATTAGCCCAGCAGCTCAGTCCTGTTGTCCAAAGTATACAGCCAACCCTGATAAGTTACCCCTCATCAAGATAAAACTGTCATACTGCAAGAAATATGCCTCAATTCCCATTTAGACTTGTTCTAAGCCCCGTCAGTATAATTCACATTAACTCAAGAATTAGAATGAAGTAAGTCCCTAATTACCCTAGTTGTTTGACCTAAACGTGCTCCTGACATGCAAACTTTCAGCGCGATGCTCGAGTGCATCTGTGTGCTTTAAATAATGCACCCGAATACAATTCCCTTCCGCCGGCATGATGACCTCAGCGCTGTTGTACATTATTCAAACCGCACTCGTTACTCGGTGTACGGCAACAAGGAGTGCATAAAAATTCAATCCTAGCTCCCATTCCTAAGCGCCTTCACTGTTAGGCTGCAGAACGAGACCGACACGCAAATTAACGCGGCATGCCCGAACCCGGGTCTTCACGAATTGAAGCTAAGCCCGGTATGCCAGCAATGCGGAGAAAGCGTCTTTTTCATTTTAAGCAGCATTCACTCAGTGACAGGAAAGCAGAATTAAACTAACCGCCATTGTAGAGCCGAGTCGCGTCTCGACAAGGCGTCTCCCTTCCGCGTTCGTCTGGCAGAGAGTAGCTGCGTGAGCCTGGCCCACCCTTTTTATAAAACACTAAGGAAGGACTAAAACGAGTAGTTACTTCAAACTAAGGTGGAAATCGTGGCCATCTTGGAGCAGTTCATCCAAGTTGATGACATATATACAACAGGCATAATCTTCTGGGTCAACAAACAAAAACATACAATATGTACAATTTAAAAACTCAAAAATAACAACAAAACCTTTGCTTCTCTTCTGATCTGTTGTTAGTCAAGTAGTAATACACACATATTATTCATCAGACATGGATGTGTAGTGATCTATGGGCATATTAGATTATTTAAATCTCATTCCTCTTTACCCAATTTTGATGATCCTAACAGCTCAGGTATTTACAGAAACTCACACATCTCTTTGTCCATATTTGCTCCTTTCTCCACCGCTCTCAGAGAAATAATCCATTTACTTTCCAGTCTTCGCAATTGCTGCTCACGGTTCCCACCCCTGTTTCCTGCCATCACAACATCTACACCATGGAACCTTATTTTATGCAGATCATTTGGTTGGTGTACCATGTTAAAGTGTGACGCCAGGGGATATTGAGCATTATTGTTACGCATGGCCCTGATGTGTTCCTGGATTCTTTCTTTTAATGGCCTTATCGTGCTGCCCACATATATCCAATCACATATACATTTTATGCAATATACTGTATAGGTAGTGTTACAGTTGATGAAATTACGTATTGTATGCAGTTTTGGACTATTGTACCTAAACTGCAATGTTTTGTGTGACGCAAAGCAGCATATGCAACAGTTTCCACATCTGTAGAATCCTTTGGGAGAGGTGGGCATCCAATTCGTTGCCCTTGGTGGAGGAATGTAACTCGGACATAGCTCTTGTCTCAGAGTTCTACCTCTACTCCAAGTGATTGAAGGTTTCATTCCCACTTTGTCATGTAAACTGGGATCTTCCAATAGCAAATGCCAATTTCTATTCAATATCTTGTACACATCAGTACTAGCAGTGCTATATGGAGTAATGAACCTTATCTTTTTCTTTTTTCTTTCAGGTTTACGTGTTTTTTTGACAAGTAGTGAGTTTCTGTTAACTTTATCAATTCTATTTCTGGCCTTTGTCACTATATCATTACTGTAACCCCTAGAAAGGAATCTCTTCTCCACTGATTTCAGTTCTGTGTCCAATCTATCATGATCACTGCAATTTCTTTTAGTTCTTAGCATTTCCCCATAGGGGATTGCATTAATTTGTGAGCTAGGATGTGCACTTTGTGCATGTAATAAGGAATTACAGGCTGTCTCCTTTCTATAGGGAACAGCATGTAATTTGTCCTTCTTGACCACAATAGTGACATCCAAGAAATTGATTCTAGACACACTCTGCTCCTTTGTGAACTTTAGGTTAAAGGGATTATCATTTAGAAAATCAAAGAACATGTCTAAGGCCTCCTTGCTGCCCGACCAAAACATCAGTAGGTCATCAATATAACGACCAAGGTACAATATACTTTCTGTTAGTTCACTTGGGCATTTGCGCCATATATGGATTAATTCAAAATAGCCCATATATAGGTTTGCAAGCGAGGGGGAAAATTTAGCCCCCATGGCTACCCCCCTAATCTGGCGATACCATGCTCCATTGTGCAAAAAGACATTATTGGCTAGTACCAATTCGATCATTGCCATCAGCATATTAGAGTGGGCATAAGTCTCAATGGGTCTGCTCTCTAGGAAATGACGTACCGCTAATAGTCCCCTGTCACAGGGAATACTCGTATAAAGAGAGCACACATCCAATGTGACAAGCATATGGCCCTCTACCCAATCCACATCTCCAATTTTATTCAGGACATCCCCAGTGTCTCTGATATAAGTCGGCAGGTTCACAACTAATGGTTGCAGGAACAGGTCTATATATTCAGAGATTTTTTCAGTTGGTGATCCAATTCCTGCTATGATTGGCCTACCCGGAGGAAAGTCAGATTTTTTGTGTACCTTTGGCAGGCAATATATACAAGGATAGGTTGGACTTTCATTGTAAAGGTATTTGAATTCTGTTTCAGAGATCAAACACTCATCTTTCCAGATTTTAAGATGATCGTGCACTAATATATTTATCTCTTTGATGGGGTTACATCTTAGCTTGACATATGTGCTCGTATCACCTAATTGTTTGTCAATTTCTCCAATATATTCATTACGGTTCATCAGGACGATGTTCCCTCCCTTGTCCGCCTCACGGATGACAAGGGAGTCCTTCCTTTTCAGGTTCGTCACTGCCTTACGTTCCTTCTCATTGATGTTTTGTGTTCTGTATCTATATGTGCTAGAGTATTTATCCTCCAGCGCATATAATTCCTGGGTCACATTCTGTTGAAACCTGTCTAAATTATTATTACCCTGTAATTGTGGTGTGAATCGAGATTTAACCTTGAGACCGCTGTTGATTTCTGTGTATGTATCCAGACACAAACTGGTTGCTACGGATTCCATACTATCCATACCATCCTCTGCATTGATGCTGACCAACAAGTGTGTATCCCTGATGTCCCTGATCGAAGGATTAGAGCTATTCATATGTATGCCCGATATTCTTTGTGCCTGCTGTGGTCTGTCAGCAAAGTATTTCAACAGTTTGATGTTTCTAATAAACTTAAAACAGCTTATGTGAAATAAAGTGAAGTCTGGAATATTACTCGGACAAAAGCCCAATCCTTTGCTGAGTATATTTATTTCTGGTTGCAACAATTCATGGTCAGACAAATTTACAATGGCAATTTCATTACAGGCTTCAATTGGTGTAATTACATCTTTTGGTTGCGAGTCACTGATCTGGTTGCTACCCCTGCTCTTCCTCGTTCCTCCTGATCTCTTGTTCCCCCTCCTTGTCCTTTTATGTTTGTATCCTTCTTGAATGTTTCCTTGTTTCCCTGTCTGAAACGCTGTAGCTCTAAAAAAAAGGGATCTTGTACAGGACCTTGGGCACCTCCCTCTGTCCCTATGGACTCAATGCTTGTTAAGCTGCCAATACTTGTGATGTCAGACATACTACTGCTACCCGCTGTCTGCGAGGTTGTCTCAGAACCAGTTCGATTATTGGGTGGTTTAATATTATCGAACTTTCTCGCAAAAGTGTATACCCTTCCACACTTGTAGTCTCTTTCATCCCTTTTAATTTTTTGGTATTTTTTATCTCTTAGGTAGATCTGATGTTTCTGGAGTTGTTCTTTCATAACTACCCAATTTTTGTCAGCCACTTCCGGCATGCCCATGTCCTTGATCTCCTTTTCTAAACTTACAATCTCCACTAACAATTTATCTCTCTTCAACTCTGCATCCCTTATGAGGATGTCCATCATACCCATTGATGAGTTCAACAGTAATTTCTCCCATTCCTTTAGGTGTCCCTTATCAAGGTCCTCGAAGGAGGGGAAAATCAGCACTCGCAAGCCTCGCGGTACCTGTTCCTTGCTGATATATTTACGTAAGACAGTGGCATCCCACCACCGTGAAAGTTCCTGTTTCTTTAGCCTTTCTAACCTCACGAACTTTTGTTTCATACCCTCATTAGCAGCTGTCTTTGGCGAGGGGTTTTTATTTAAGTTTCCATTGAACAAATCATCTAGTAGGGCATCCCTATTATCATCAAAGGTGGCCATCCTTGTTAGCTTGGATTACTTATTAATTATCAATCACTGCCTACATATAAGTAGTACGGTATCTATCCACGTTCAGAATTCAAACAAATACAATTGTGAGCAAAGTCAGTCTGGGAATTGAGTGCTTGATCAGCAAACTTTAAACATGCATCAACAAAAAGAGAGGGTGAACTTGCTATAAATGATCAGCACATCAAAATGATATGTTACCCATCATAGTCATAATCCAATCCTGTAGGAATACTTAGTATTGGAGTGCCCAACTGGTAGGATGCTTATTCACCCTTAAGCAAATTCCGTCACGAAAATCTACCCACAAGCCTGTAGGAGAGTTTCATGAACTATGTACACAGATATGTCCACCAGTGCACATCCCTGTTTGTTATTATTCTCCAATTCAGTAGTAATTCAGTCACTTAGTAGAACGATTTCTTTCAAATTCCTCAGATATTTCAAGTAGTACACAGTCCATCAATATTTCAAAATCTTGTTTATTGATTATTATTCTTGCCACATCGTCACAGCCGACGCGCGTTTCGCCCTCCACGGGCTTTTTCAAGGCTGCAAATCAGTATACAAATACACACAATCAGTAAAAATATTTTTTCTCATTGTAGGCCACCTTTGCCCATCAGTGTTTGACCAAACAATCTAAATCATGTTCAGCCAAATTCAAACCACCAGTGTAAAACATGCAACCATGCATCTTTTTCTAATAAAATGGAATCTAATGCCCTGCACATTATCTGAAGAAGCAATCTAGAGCATGCTTTAATTAAACAAAACACTTATATATCTTGTTATGGGGTCAATCTATTCAACAATATTGCATAATATCTGTTTAAATTGTCTTAGTCAATCCTTTTGCTCCAGATGACCACCACTTGAGCCTTAGTTACTTCAATTCAGTAATCAGCATAACCATGTACCCATAATCACCAAATCTATCCATATTTAAAGAAAAATCATATGTCCCATGCCTAGTCATAATCTAAAGTGCAAAAATAGTGCCAACTAATGTTTAAAAACTTCCACTTACCAAAAGCAAAGTAGAATGGTGAGTGGCGTAATCTTGTACAAATCAATAAAAGGTATAAAAGATCCGTCTCCTATTACTCCTGTAAGACCAAATAACGCCGGTATTTAGAATGTATCATATTTAGATTGGCAGTTCCACCAGGCCCCAACCCATGTATCACGGCTTACCTTAGAGCCTTTCAATATTCAAGGTAATAGTTATCCCTTAGAGTACTGGCACTTCTAATTCCATTCCTCATTTTATAGTCCATGCATATGTATATAATTCAAGGAGCCATGATAAGTTCCATCTGTAAAAAGAGGTTCATTCCCATTTCAAATTAGTTTGGAGGACCCAAATTTGTTACAAATATCTCTGCAATGTTATACATATCACCAAACGTAATACTCATGTAATATAAAAACACAAAGTTGCATTTAGGCTGTCCAAGACACAGCCTGGCCAAATACCGGTCTCACACTCCCATAAAAACACCAATTAGCCCAGCAGCTCAGTCCTGTTGTCCAAAGTATACAGCCAACCCTGATAAGTTACCCCTCATCAAGATAAAACTGTCATACTGCAAGAAATATGCCTCAATTCCCATTTAGACTTGTTCTAAGCCCCGTCAGTATAATTCACATTAACTCAAGAATTAGAATGAAGTAAGTCCCTAATTACCCTAGTTGTTTGACCTAAACGTGCTCCTGACATGCAAACTTTCAGCGCGATGCTCGAGTGCATCTGTGTGCTTTAAATAATGCACCCGAATACAATTCCCTTCCGCCGGCATGATGACCTCAGCGCTGTTGTACATTATTCAAACCGCACTCGTTACTCGGTGTACGGCAACAAGGAGTGCATAAAAATTCAATCCTAGCTCCCATTCCTAAGCGCCTTCACTGTTAGGCTGCAGAACGAGACCGACACGCAAATTAACGCGGCATGCCCGAACCCGGGTCTTCACGAATTGAAGCTAAGCCCGGTATGCCAGCAAAGCGGAGAAAGCGTCTTTTTCATTTTAAGCAGCATTCACTCAGTGACAGGAAAGCAGAATTAAACTTACCGCCATTGTAGAGCCGAGTCGCGTCTCGACAAGGCGTCTCCCTTCCGCGTTCGTCTGGCAGAGAGTAGCTGCGTGAGCCTGGCCCACCCTTTTTATAAAACACTAAGGAAGGACTAAAACGAGTAGTTACTTCAAACTAAGGTGGAAATCGTGGCCATCTTGGAGCAGTTCATCCAAGTTGATGACATATATACAACAGGCATAATCTTCTGGGTCAACAAACAAAAACATACAATATGTACAATTTAAAAACTCAAAAATAACAACAAAACCTTTGCTTCTCTTCTGATCTGTTGTTAGTCAAGTAGTAATACACACATATTATTCATCAGACATGGATGTGTAGTGATCTATGGGCATATTAGATTATTTAAATCTCATTCCTCTTTACCCAATTTTGATGATCCTAACAGCTCAGGTATTTACAGAAACTCACACATCTCTTTGTCCATATTTGCTCCTTTCTCCACCGCTCTCAGAGAAATAATCCATTTACTTTCCAGTCTTCGCAATTGCTGCTCACGGTTCCCACCCCTGTTTCCTGCCATCACAACATCTACACCATGGAACCTTATTTTATGCAGATCATTTGGTTGGTGTACCATGTTAAAGTGTGACGCCAGGGGATATTGAGCATTATTGTTACGCATGGCCCTGATGTGTTCCTGGATTCTTTCTTTTAATGGCCTTATCGTGCTGCCCACATATATCCAATCACATATACATTTTATGCAATATACTGTATAGGTAGTGTTACAGTTGATGAAATTACGTATTGTATGCAGTTTTGGACTATTGTACCTAAACTGCAATGTTTTGTGTGACGCAAAGCAGCATATGCAACAGTTTCCACATCTGTAGAATCCTTTGGGAGAGGTGGGCATCCAATTCGTTGCCCTTGGTGGAGGAATGTAACTCGGACATAGCTCTTGTCTCAGAGTTCTACCTCTACTCCAAGTGATTGAAGGTTTCATTCCCACTTTGTCATGTAAACTGGGATCTTCCAATAGCAAATGCCAATTTCTATTCAATATCTTGTACACATCAGTACTAGCAGTGCTATATGGAGTAATGAACCTTATCTTTTTCTTTTTTCTTTCAGGTTTACGTGTTTTTTTGACAAGTAGTGAGTTTCTGTTAACTTTATCAATTCTATTTCTGGCCTTTGTCACTATATCATTACTGTAACCCCTAGAAAGGAATCTCTTCTCCACTGATTTCAGTTCTGTGTCCAATCTATCATGATCACTGCAATTTCTTTTAGTTCTTAGCATTTCCCCATAGGGGATTGCATTAATTTGTGAGCTAGGATGTGCACTTTGTGCATGTAATAAGGAATTACAGGCTGTCTCCTTTCTATAGGGAACAGCATGTAATTTGTCCTTCTTGACCACAATAGTGACATCCAAGAAATTGATTCTAGACACACTCTGCTCCTTTGTGAACTTTAGGTTAAAGGGATTATCATTTAGAAAATCAAAGAACATGTCTAAGGCCTCCTTGCTGCCCGACCAAAACATCAGTAGGTCATCAATATAACGACCAAGGTACAATATACTTTCTGTTAGTTCACTTGGGCATTTGCGCCATATATGGATTAATTCAAAATAGCCCATATATAGGTTTGCAAGCGAGGGGGAAAATTTAGCCCCCATGGCTACCCCCCTAATCTGGCGATACCATGCTCCATTGTGCAAAAAGACATTATTGGCTAGTACCAATTCGATCATTGCCATCAGCATATTAGAGTGGGCATAAGTCTCAATGGGTCTGCTCTCTAGGAAATGACGTACCGCTAATAGTCCCCTGTCACAGGGAATACTCGTATAAAGAGAGCACACATCCAATGTGACAAGCATATGGCCCTCTACCCAATCCACATCTCCAATTTTATTCAGGACATCCCCAGTGTCTCTGATATAAGTCGGCAGGTTCACAACTAATGGTTGCAGGAACAGGTCTATATATTCAGAGATTTTTTCAGTTGGTGATCCAATTCCTGCTATGATTGGCCTACCCGGAGGAAAGTCAGATTTTTTGTGTACCTTTGGCAGGCAATATATACAAGGATAGGTTGGACTTTCATTGTAAAGGTATTTGAATTCTGTTTCAGAGATCAAACACTCATCTTTCCAGATTTTAAGATGATCGTGCACTAATATATTTATCTCTTTGATGGGGTTACATCTTAGCTTGACATATGTGCTCGTATCACCTAATTGTTTGTCAATTTCTCCAATATATTCATTACGGTTCATCAGGACGATGTTCCCTCCCTTGTCCGCCTCACGGATGACAAGGGAGTCCTTCCTTTTCAGGTTCGTCACTGCCTTACGTTCCTTCTCATTGATGTTTTGTGTTCTGTATCTATATGTGCTAGAGTATTTATCCTCCAGCGCATATAATTCCTGGGTCACATTCTGTTGAAACCTGTCTAAATTATTATTACCCTGTAATTGTGGTGTGAATCGAGATTTAACCTTGAGACCGCTGTTGATTTCTGTGTATGTATCCAGACACAAACTGGTTGCTACGGATTCCATACTATCCATACCATCCTCTGCATTGATGCTGACCAACAAGTGTGTATCCCTGATGTCCCTGATCGAAGGATTAGAGCTATTCATATGTATGCCCGATATTCTTTGTGCCTGCTGTGGTCTGTCAGCAAAGTATTTCAACAGTTTGATGTTTCTAATAAACTTAAAACAGCTTATGTGAAATAAAGTGAAGTCTGGAATATTACTCGGACAAAAGCCCAATCCTTTGCTGAGTATATTTATTTCTGGTTGCAACAATTCATGGTCAGACAAATTTACAATGGCAATTTCATTACAGGCTTCAATTGGTGTAATTACATCTTTTGGTTGCGAGTCACTGATCTGGTTGCTACCCCTGCTCTTCCTCGTTCCTCCTGATCTCTTGTTCCCCCTCCTTGTCCTTTTATGTTTGTATCCTTCTTGAATGTTTCCTTGTTTCCCTGTCTGAAACGCTGTAGCTCTAAAAAAAAGGGATCTTGTACAGGACCTTGGGCACCTCCCTCTGTCCCTATGGACTCAATGCTTGTTAAGCTGCCAATACTTGTGATGTCAGACATACTACTGCTACCCGCTGTCTGCGAGGTTGTCTCAGAACCAGTTCGATTATTGGGTGGTTTAATATTATCGAACTTTCTCGCAAAAGTGTATACCCTTCCACACTTGTAGTCTCTTTCATCCCTTTTAATTTTTTGGTATTTTTTATCTCTTAGGTAGATCTGATGTTTCTGGAGTTGTTCTTTCATAACTACCCAATTTTTGTCAGCCACTTCCGGCATGCCCATGTCCTTGATCTCCTTTTCTAAACTTACAATCTCCACTAACAATTTATCTCTCTTCAACTCTGCATCCCTTATGAGGATGTCCATCATACCCATTGATGAGTTCAACAGTAATTTCTCCCATTCCTTTAGGTGTCCCTTATCAAGGTCCTCGAAGGAGGGGAAAATCAGCACTCGCAAGCCTCGCGGTACCTGTTCCTTGCTGATATATTTACGTAAGACAGTGGCATCCCACCACCGTGAAAGTTCCTGTTTCTTTAGCCTTTCTAACCTCACGAACTTTTGTTTCATACCCTCATTAGCAGCTGTCTTTGGCGAGGGGTTTTTATTTAAGTTTCCATTGAACAAATCATCTAGTAGGGCATCCCTATTATCATCAAAGGTGGCCATCCTTGTTAGCTTGGATTACTTATTAATTATCAATCACTGCCTACATATAAGTAGTACGGTATCTATCCACGTTCAGAATTCAAACAAATACAATTGTGAGCAAAGTCAGTCTGGGAATTGAGTGCTTGATCAGCAAACTTTAAACATGCATCAACAAAAAGAGAGGGTGAACTTGCTATAAATGATCAGCACATCAAAATGATATGTTACCCATCATAGTCATAATCCAATCCTGTAGGAATACTTAGTATTGGAGTGCCCAACTGGTAGGATGCTTATTCACCCTTAAGCAAATTCCGTCACGAAAATCTACCCACAAGCCTGTAGGAGAGTTTCATGAACTATGTACACAGATATGTCCACCAGTGCACATCCCCGTTTGTTATTATTCTCCAATTCAGTAGTAATTCAGTCACTTAGTAGAACGATTTCTTTCAAATTCCTCAGATATTTCAAGTAGTACACAGTCCATCAATATTTCAAAATCTTGTTTATTGATTATTATTCTTGCCACATCGTCACAGCCGACGCGCGTTTCGCCCTCCACGGGCTTTTTCAAGGCTGCAAATCAGTATACAAATACACACAATCAGTAAAAATATTTTTTCTCATTGTAGGCCACCTTTGCCCATCAGTGTTTGACCAAACAATCTAAATCATGTTCAGCCAAATTCAAACCACCAGTGTAAAACATGCAACCATGCATCTTTTTCTAATAAAATGGAATCTAATGCCCTGCACATTATCTGAAGAAGCAATCTAGAGCATGCTTTAATTAAACAAAACACTTATATATCTTGTTATGGGGTCAATCTATTCAACAATATTGCATAATATCTGTTTAAATTGTCTTAGTCAATCCTTTTGCTCCAGATGACCACCACTTGAGCCTTAGTTACTTCAATTCAGTAATCAGCATAACCATGTACCCATAATCACCAAATCTATCCATATTTAAAGAAAAATCATATGTCCCATGCCTAGTCATAATCTAAAGTGCAAAAATAGTGCCAACTAATGTTTAAAAACTTCCACTTACCAAAAGCAAAGTAGAATGGTGAGTGGCGTAATCTTGTACAAATCAATAAAAGGTATAAAAGATCCGTCTCCTATTACTCCTGTAAGACCAAATAACGCCGGTATTTAGAATGTATCATATTTAGATTGGCAGTTCCACCAGGCCCCAACCCATGTATCACGGCTTACCTTAGAGCCTTTCAATATTCAAGGTAATAGTTATCCCTTAGAGTACTGGCACTTCTAATTCCATTCCTCATTTTATAGTCCATGCATATGTATATAATTCAAGGAGCCATGATAAGTTCCATCTGTAAAAAGAGGTTCATTCCCATTTCAAATTAGTTTGGAGGACCCAAATTTGTTACAAATATCTCTGCAATGTTATACATATCACCAAACGTAATACTCATGTAATATAAAAACACAAAGTTGCATTTAGGCTGTCCAAGACACAGCCTGGCCAAATACCGGTCTCACACTCCCATAAAAACACCAATTAGCCCAGCAGCTCAGTCCTGTTGTCCAAAGTATACAGCCAACCCTGATAAGTTACCCCTCATCAAGATAAAACTGTCATACTGCAAGAAATATGCCTCAATTCCCATTTAGACTTGTTCTAAGCCCCGTCAGTATAATTCACATTAACTCAAGAATTAGAATGAAGTAAGTCCCTAATTACCCTAGTTGTTTGACCTAAACGTGCTCCTGACATGCAAACTTTCAGCGCGATGCTCGAGTGCATCTGTGTGCTTTAAATAATGCACCCGAATACAATTCCCTTCCGCCGGCATGATGACCTCAGCGCTGTTGTACATTATTCAAACCGCACTCGTTACTCGGTGTACGGCAACAAGGAGTGCATAAAAATTCAATCCTAGCTCCCATTCCTAAGCGCCTTCACTGTTAGGCTGCAGAACGAGACCGACACGCAAATTAACGCGGCATGCCCGAACCCGGGTCTTCACGAATTGAAGCTAAGCCCGGTATGCCAGCAAAGCGGAGAAAGCGTCTTTTTCATTTTAAGCAGCATTCACTCAGTGACAGGAAAGCAGAATTAAACTTACCGCCATTGTAGAGCCGAGTCGCGTCTCGACAAGGCGTCTCCCTTCCGCGTTCGTCTGGCAGAGAGTAGCTGCGTGAGCCTGGCCCACCCTTTTTATAAAACACTAAGGAAGGACTAAAACGAGTAGTTACTTCAAACTAAGGTGGAAATCGTGGCCATCTTGGAGCAGTTCATCCAAGTTGATGACATATATACAACAGGCATAATCTTCTGGGTCAACAAACAAAAACATACAATATGTACAATTTAAAAACTCAAAAATAACAACAAAACCTTTGCTTCTCTTCTGATCTGTTGTTAGTCAAGTAGTAATACACACATATTATTCATCAGACACGGATGTGTAGTGATCTATGGGCATATTAGATTATTTAAATCTCATTCCTCTTTACCCAATTTTGATGATCCTAACAGCTCAGGTATTTACAGAAACTCACACATCTCTTTGTCCATATTTGCTCCTTTCTCCACCGCTCTCAGAGAAATAATCCATTTACTTTCCAGTCTTCGCAATTGCTGCTCACGGTTCCCACCCCTGTTTCCTGCCATCACAACATCTACACCATGGAACCTTATTTTATGCAGATCATTTGGTTGGTGTACCATGTTAAAGTGTGACGCCAGGGGATATTGAGCATTATTGTTACGCATGGCCCTGATGTGTTCCTGGATTCTTTCTTTTAATGGCCTTATCGTGCTGCCCACATATATCCAATCACATATACATTTTATGCAATATACTGTATAGGTAGTGTTACAGTTGATGAAATTACGTATTGTATGCAGTTTTGGACTATTGTACCTAAACTGCAATGTTTTGTGTGACGCAAAGCAGCATATGCAACAGTTTCCACATCTGTAGAATCCTTTGGGAGAGGTGGGCATCCAATTCGTTGCCCTTGGTGGAGGAATGTAACTCGGACATAGCTCTTGTCTCAGAGTTCTACCTCTACTCCAAGTGATTGAAGGTTTCATTCCCACTTTGTCATGTAAACTGGGATCTTCCAATAGCAAATGCCAATTTCTATTCAATATCTTGTACACATCAGTACTAGCAGTGCTATATGGAGTAATGAACCTTATCTTTTTCTTTTTTCTTTCAGGTTTACGTGTTTTTTTGACAAGTAGTGAGTTTCTGTTAACTTTATCAATTCTATTTCTGGCCTTTGTCACTATATCATTACTGTAACCCCTAGAAAGGAATCTCTTCTCCACTGATTTCAGTTCTGTGTCCAATCTATCATGATCACTGCAATTTCTTTTAGTTCTTAGCATTTCCCCATAGGGGATTGCATTAATTTGTGAGCTAGGATGTGCACTTTGTGCATGTAATAAGGAATTACAGGCTGTCTCCTTTCTATAGGGAACAGCATGTAATTTGTCCTTCTTGACCACAATAGTGACATCCAAGAAATTGATTCTAGACACACTCTGCTCCTTTGTGAACTTTAGGTTAAAGGGATTATCATTTAGAAAATCAAAGAACATGTCTAAGGCCTCCTTGCTGCCCGACCAAAACATCAGTAGGTCATCAATATAACGACCAAGGTACAATATACTTTCTGTTAGTTCACTTGGGCATTTGCGCCATATATGGATTAATTCAAAATAGCCCATATATAGGTTTGCAAGCGAGGGGGAAAATTTAGCCCCCATGGCTACCCCCCTAATCTGGCGATACCATGCTCCATTGTGCAAAAAGACATTATTGGCTAGTACCAATTCGATCATTGCCATCAGCATATTAGAGTGGGCATAAGTCTCAATGGGTCTGCTCTCTAGGAAATGACGTACCGCTAATAGTCCCCTGTCACAGGGAATACTCGTATAAAGAGAGCACACATCCAATGTGACAAGCATATGGCCCTCTACCCAATCCACATCTCCAATTTTATTCAGGACATCCCCAGTGTCTCTGATATAAGTCGGCAGGTTCACAACTAATGGTTGCAGGAACAGGTCTATATATTCAGAGATTTTTTCAGTTGGTGATCCAATTCCTGCTATGATTGGCCTACCCGGAGGAAAGTCAGATTTTTTGTGTACCTTTGGCAGGCAATATATACAAGGATAGGTTGGACTTTCATTGTAAAGGTATTTGAATTCTGTTTCAGAGATCAAACACTCATCTTTCCAGATTTTAAGATGATCGTGCACTAATATATTTATCTCTTTGATGGGGTTACATCTTAGCTTGACATATGTGCTCGTATCACCTAATTGTTTGTCAATTTCTCCAATATATTCATTACGGTTCATCAGGACGATGTTCCCTCCCTTGTCCGCCTCACGGATGACAAGGGAGTCCTTCCTTTTCAGGTTCGTCACTGCCTTACGTTCCTTCTCATTGATGTTTTGTGTTCTGTATCTATATGTGCTAGAGTATTTATCCTCCAGCGCATATAATTCCTGGGTCACATTCTGTTGAAACCTGTCTAAATTATTATTACCCTGTAATTGTGGTGTGAATCGAGATTTAACCTTGAGACCGCTGTTGATTTCTGTGTATGTATCCAGACACAAACTGGTTGCTACGGATTCCATACTATCCATACCATCCTCTGCATTGATGCTGACCAACAAGTGTGTATCCCTGATGTCCCTGATCGAAGGATTAGAGCTATTCATATGTATGCCCGATATTCTTTGTGCCTGCTGTGGTCTGTCAGCAAAGTATTTCAACAGTTTGATGTTTCTAATAAACTTAAAACAGCTTATGTGAAATAAAGTGAAGTCTGGAATATTACTCGGACAAAAGCCCAATCCTTTGCTGAGTATATTTATTTCTGGTTGCAACAATTCATGGTCAGACAAATTTACAATGGCAATTTCATTACAGGCTTCAATTGGTGTAATTACATCTTTTGGTTGCGAGTCACTGATCTGGTTGCTACCCCTGCTCTTCCTCGTTCCTCCTGATCTCTTGTTCCCCCTCCTTGTCCTTTTATGTTTGTATCCTTCTTGAATGTTTCCTTGTTTCCCTGTCTGAAACGCTGTAGCTCTAAAAAAAAGGGATCTTGTACAGGACCTTGGGCACCTCCCTCTGTCCCTATGGACTCAATGCTTGTTAAGCTGCCAATACTTGTGATGTCAGACATACTACTGCTACCCGCTGTCTGCGAGGTTGTCTCAGAACCAGTTCGATTATTGGGTGGTTTAATATTATCGAACTTTCTCGCAAAAGTGTATACCCTTCCACACTTGTAGTCTCTTTCATCCCTTTTAATTTTTTGGTATTTTTTATCTCTTAGGTAGATCTGATGTTTCTGGAGTTGTTCTTTCATAACTACCCAATTTTTGTCAGCCACTTCCGGCATGCCCATGTCCTTGATCTCCTTTTCTAAACTTACAATCTCCACTAACAATTTATCTCTCTTCAACTCTGCATCCCTTATGAGGATGTCCATCATACCCATTGATGAGTTCAACAGTAATTTCTCCCATTCCTTTAGGTGTCCCTTATCAAGGTCCTCGAAGGAGGGGAAAATCAGCACTCGCAAGCCTCGCGGTACCTGTTCCTTGCTGATATATTTACGTAAGACAGTGGCATCCCACCACCGTGAAAGTTCCTGTTTCTTTAGCCTTTCTAACCTCACGAACTTTTGTTTCATACCCTCATTAGCAGCTGTCTTTGGCGAGGGGTTTTTATTTAAGTTTCCATTGAACAAATCATCTAGTAGGGCATCCCTATTATCATCAAAGGTGGCCATCCTTGTTAGCTTGGATTACTTATTAATTATCAATCACTGCCTACATATAAGTAGTACGGTATCTATCCACGTTCAGAATTCAAACAAATACAATTGTGAGCAAAGTCAGTCTGGGAATTGAGTGCTTGATCAGCAAACTTTAAACATGCATCAACAAAAAGAGAGGGTGAACTTGCTATAAATGATCAGCACATCAAAATGATATGTTACCCATCATAGTCATAATCCAATCCTGTAGGAATACTTAGTATTGGAGTGCCCAACTGGTAGGATGCTTATTCACCCTTAAGCAAATTCCGTCACGAAAATCTACCCACAAGCCTGTAGGAGAGTTTCATGAACTATGTACACAGATATGTCCACCAGTGCACATCCCCGTTTGTTATTATTCTCCAATTCAGTAGTAATTCAGTCACTTAGTAGAACGATTTCTTTCAAATTCCTCAGATATTTCAAGTAGTACACAGTCCATCAATATTTCAAAATCTTGTTTATTGATTATTATTCTTGCCACATCGTCACAGCCGACGCGCGTTTCGCCCTCCACGGGCTTTTTCAAGGCTGCAAATCAGTATACAAATACACACAATCAGTAAAAATATTTTTTCTCATTGTAGGCCACCTTTGCCCATCAGTGTTTGACCAAACAATCTAAATCATGTTCAGCCAAATTCAAACCACCAGTGTAAAACATGCAACCATGCATCTTTTTCTAATAAAATGGAATCTAATGCCCTGCACATTATCTGAAGAAGCAATCTAGAGCATGCTTTAATTAAACAAAACACTTATATATCTTGTTATGGGGTCAATCTATTCAACAATATTGCATAATATCTGTTTAAATTGTCTTAGTCAATCCTTTTGCTCCAGATGACCACCACTTGAGCCTTAGTTACTTCAATTCAGTAATCAGCATAACCATGTACCCATAATCACCAAATCTATCCATATTTAAAGAAAAATCATATGTCCCATGCCTAGTCATAATCTAAAGTGCAAAAATAGTGCCAACTAATGTTTAAAAACTTCCACTTACCAAAAGCAAAGTAGAATGGTGAGTGGCGTAATCTTGTACAAATCAATAAAAGGTATAAAAGATCCGTCTCCTATTACTCCTGTAAGACCAAATAACGCCGGTATTTAGAATGTATCATATTTAGATTGGCAGTTCCACCAGGCCCCAACCCATGTATCACGGCTTACCTTAGAGCCTTTCAATATTCAAGGTAATAGTTATCCCTTAGAGTACTGGCACTTCTAATTCCATTCCTCATTTTATAGTCCATGCATATGTATATAATTCAAGGAGCCATGATAAGTTCCATCTGTAAAAAGAGGTTCATTCCCATTTCAAATTAGTTTGGAGGACCCAAATTTGTTACAAATATCTCTGCAATGTTATACATATCACCAAACGTAATACTCATGTAATATAAAAACACAAAGTTGCATTTAGGCTGTCCAAGACACAGCCTGGCCAAATACCGGTCTCACACTCCCATAAAAACACCAATTAGCCCAGCAGCTCAGTCCTGTTGTCCAAAGTATACAGCCAACCCTGATAAGTTACCCCTCATCAAGATAAAACTGTCATACTGCAAGAAATATGCCTCAATTCCCATTTAGACTTGTTCTAAGCCCCGTCAGTATAATTCACATTAACTCAAGAATTAGAATGAAGTAAGTCCCTAATTACCCTAGTTGTTTGACCTAAACGTGCTCCTGACATGCAAACTTTCAGCGCGATGCTCGAGTGCATCTGTGTGCTTTAAATAATGCACCCGAATACAATTCCCTTCCGCCGGCATGATGACCTCAGCGCTGTTGTACATTATTCAAACCGCACTCGTTACTCGGTGTACGGCAACAAGGAGTGCATAAAAATTCAATCCTAGCTCCCATTCCTAAGCGCCTTCACTGTTAGGCTGCAGAACGAGACCGACACGCAAATTAACGCGGCATGCCCGAACCCGGGTCTTCACGAATTGAAGCTAAGCCCGGTATGCCAGCAAAGCGGAGAAAGCGTCTTTTTCATTTTAAGCAGCATTCACTCAGTGACAGGAAAGCAGAATTAAACTTACCGCCATTGTAGAGCCGAGTCGCGTCTCGACAAGGCGTCTCCCTTCCGCGTTCGTCTGGCAGAGAGTAGCTGCGTGAGCCTGGCCCACCCTTTTTATAAAACACTAAGGAAGGACTAAAACGAGTAGTTACTTCAAACTAAGGTGGAAATCGTGGCCATCTTGGAGCAGTTCATCCAAGTTGATGACATATATACAACAGGCATAATCTTCTGGGTCAACAAACAAAAACATACAATATGTACAATTTAAAAACTCAAAAATAACAACAAAACCTTTGCTTCTCTTCTGATCTGTTGTTAGTCAAGTAGTAATACACACATATTATTCATCAGACATGGATGTGTAGTGATCTATGGGCATATTAGATTATTTAAATCTCATTCCTCTTTACCCAATTTTGATGATCCTAACAGCCCAGGTATTTACAGAAACTCACACATCTCTTTGTCCATATTTGCTCCTTTCTCCACCGCTCTCAGAGAAATAATCCATTTACTTTCCAGTCTTCGCAATTGCTGCTCACGGTTCCCACCCCTGTTTCCTGCCATCACAACATCTACACCATGGAACCTTATTTTATGCAGATCATTTGGTTGGTGTACCATGTTAAAGTGTGACGCCAGGGGATATTGAGCATTATTGTTACGCATGGCCCTGATGTGTTCCTGGATTCTTTCTTTTAATGGCCTTATCGTGCTGCCCACATATATCCAATCACATATACATTTTATGCAATATACTGTATAGGTAGTGTTACAGTTGATGAAATTACGTATTGTATGCAGTTTTGGACTATTGTACCTAAACTGCAATGTTTTGTGTGACGCAAAGCAGCATATGCAACAGTTTCCACATCTGTAGAATCCTTTGGGAGAGGTGGGCATCCAATTCGTTGCCCTTGGTGGAGGAATGTAACTCGGACATAGCTCTTGTCTCAGAGTTCTACCTCTACTCCAAGTGATTGAAGGTTTCATTCCCACTTTGTCATGTAAACTGGGATCTTCCAATAGCAAATGCCAATTTCTATTCAATATCTTGTACACATCAGTACTAGCAGTGCTATATGGAGTAATGAACCTTATCTTTTTCTTTTTTCTTTCAGGTTTACGTGTTTTTTTGACAAGTAGTGAGTTTCTGTTAACTTTATCAATTCTATTTCTGGCCTTTGTCACTATATCATTACTGTAACCCCTAGAAAGGAATCTCTTCTCCACTGATTTCAGTTCTGTGTCCAATCTATCATGATCACTGCAATTTCTTTTAGTTCTTAGCATTTCCCCATAGGGGATTGCATTAATTTGTGAGCTAGGATGTGCACTTTGTGCATGTAATAAGGAATTACAGGCTGTCTCCTTTCTATAGGGAACAGCATGTAATTTGTCCTTCTTGACCACAATAGTGACATCCAAGAAATTGATTCTAGACACACTCTGCTCCTTTGTGAACTTTAGGTTAAAGGGATTATCATTTAGAAAATCAAAGAACATGTCTAAGGCCTCCTTGCTGCCCGACCAAAACATCAGTAGGTCATCAATATAACGACCAAGGTACAATATACTTTCTGTTAGTTCACTTGGGCATTTGCGCCATATATGGATTAATTCAAAATAGCCCATATATAGGTTTGCAAGCGAGGGGGAAAATTTAGCCCCCATGGCTACCCCCCTAATCTGGCGATACCATGCTCCATTGTGCAAAAAGACATTATTGGCTAGTACCAATTCGATCATTGCCATCAGCATATTAGAGTGGGCATAAGTCTCAATGGGTCTGCTCTCTAGGAAATGACGTACCGCTAATAGTCCCCTGTCACAGGGAATACTCGTATAAAGAGAGCACACATCCAATGTGACAAGCATATGGCCCTCTACCCAATCCACATCTCCAATTTTATTCAGGACATCCCCAGTGTCTCTGATATAAGTCGGCAGGTTCACAACTAATGGTTGCAGGAACAGGTCTATATATTCAGAGATTTTTTCAGTTGGTGATCCAATTCCTGCTATGATTGGCCTACCCGGAGGAAAGTCAGATTTTTTGTGTACCTTTGGCAGGCAATATATACAAGGATAGGTTGGACTTTCATTGTAAAGGTATTTGAATTCTGTTTCAGAGATCAAACACTCATCTTTCCTGATTTTAAGATGATCGTGCACTAATATATTTATCTCTTTGATGGGGTTACATCTTAGCTTGACATATGTGCTCGTATCACCTAATTGTTTGTCAATTTCTCCAATATATTCATTACGGTTCATCAGGACGATGTTCCCTCCCTTGTCCGCCTCACGGATGACAAGGGAGTCCTTCCTTTTCAGGTTCGTCACTGCCTTACGTTCCTTCTCATTGATGTTTTGTGTTCTGTATCTATATGTGCTAGAGTATTTATCCTCCAGCGCATATAATTCCTGGGTCACATTCTGTTGAAACCTGTCTAAATTATTATTACCCTGTAATTGTGGTGTGAATCGAGATTTAACCTTGAGACCGCTGTTGATTTCTGTGTATGTATCCAGACACAAACTGGTTGCTACGGATTCCATACTATCCATACCATCCTCTGCATTGATGCTGACCAACAAGTGTGTATCCCTGATGTCCCTGATCGAAGGATTAGAGCTATTCATATGTATGCCCGATATTCTTTGTGCCTGCTGTGGTCTGTCAGCAAAGTATTTCAACAGTTTGATGTTTCTAATAAACTTAAAACAGCTTATGTGAAATAAAGTGAAGTCTGGAATATTACTCGGACAAAAGCCCAATCCTTTGCTGAGTATATTTATTTCTGGTTGCAACAATTCATGGTCAGACAAATTTACAATGGCAATTTCATTACAGGCTTCAATTGGTGTAATTACATCTTTTGGTTGCGAGTCACTGATCTGGTTGCTACCCCTGCTCTTCCTCGTTCCTCCTGATCTCTTGTTCCCCCTCCTTGTCCTTTTATGTTTGTATCCTTCTTGAATGTTTCCTTGTTTCCCTGTCTGAAACGCTGTAGCTCTAAAAAAAAGGGATCTTGTACAGGACCTTGGGCACCTCCCTCTGTCCCTATGGACTCAATGCTTGTTAAGCTGCCAATACTTGTGATGTCAGACATACTACTGCTACCCGCTGTCTGCGAGGTTGTCTCAGAACCAGTTCGATTATTGGGTGGTTTAATATTATCGAACTTTCTCGCAAAAGTGTATACCCTTCCACACTTGTAGTCTCTTTCATCCCTTTTAATTTTTTGGTATTTTTTATCTCTTAGGTAGATCTGATGTTTCTGGAGTTGTTCTTTCATAACTACCCAATTTTTGTCAGCCACTTCCGGCATGCCCATGTCCTTGATCTCCTTTTCTAAACTTACAATCTCCACTAACAATTTATCTCTCTTCAACTCTGCATCCCTTATGAGGATGTCCATCATACCCATTGATGAGTTCAACAGTAATTTCTCCCATTCCTTTAGGTGTCCCTTATCAAGGTCCTCGAAGGAGGGGAAAATCAGCACTCGCAAGCCTCGCGGTACCTGTTCCTTGCTGATATATTTACGTAAGACAGTGGCATCCCACCACCGTGAAAGTTCCTGTTTCTTTAGCCTTTCTAACCTCACGAACTTTTGTTTCATACCCTCATTAGCAGCTGTCTTTGGCGAGGGGTTTTTATTTAAGTTTCCATTGAACAAATCATCTAGTAGGGCATCCCTATTATCATCAAAGGTGGCCATCCTTGTTAGCTTGGATTACTTATTAATTATCAATCACTGCCTACATATAAGTAGTACGGTATCTATCCACGTTCAGAATTCAAACAAATACAATTGTGAGCAAAGTCAGTCTGGGAATTGAGTGCTTGATCAGCAAACTTTAAACATGCATCAACAAAAAGAGAGGGTGAACTTGCTATAAATGATCAGCACATCAAAATGATATGTTACCCATCATAGTCATAATCCAATCCTGTAGGAATACTTAGTATTGGAGTGCCCAACTGGTAGGATGCTTATTCACCCTTAAGCAAATTCCGTCACGAAAATCTACCCACAAGCCTGTAGGAGAGTTTCATGAACTATGTACACAGATATGTCCACCAGTGCACATCCCCGTTTGTTATTATTCTCCAATTCAGTAGTAATTCAGTCACTTAGTAGAACGATTTCTTTCAAATTCCTCAGATATTTCAAGTAGTACACAGTCCATCAATATTTCAAAATCTTGTTTATTGATTATTATTCTTGCCACATCGTCACAGCCGACGCGCGTTTCGCCCTCCACGGGCTTTTTCAAGGCTGCAAATCAGTATACAAATACACACAATCAGTAAAAATATTTTTTCTCATTGTAGGCCACCTTTGCCCATCAGTGTTTGACCAAACAATCTAAATCATGTTCAGCCAAATTCAAACCACCAGTGTAAAACATGCAACCATGCATCTTTTTCTAATAAAATGGAATCTAATGCCCTGCACATTATCTGAAGAAGCAATCTAGAGCATGCTTTAATTAAACAAAACACTTATATATCTTGTTATGGGGTCAATCTATTCAACAATATTGCATAATATCTGTTTAAATTGTCTTAGTCAATCCTTTTGCTCCAGATGACCACCACTTGAGCCTTAGTTACTTCAATTCAGTAATCAGCATAACCATGTACCCATAATCACCAAATCTATCCATATTTAAAGAAAAATCATATGTCCCATGCCTAGTCATAATCTAAAGTGCAAAAATAGTGCCAACTAATGTTTAAAAACTTCCACTTACCAAAAGCAAAGTAGAATGGTGAGTGGCGTAATCTTGTACAAATCAATAAAAGGTATAAAAGATCCGTCTCCTATTACTCCTGTAAGACCAAATAACGCCGGTATTTAGAATGTATCATATTTAGATTGGCAGTTCCACCAGGCCCCAACCCATGTATCACGGCTTACCTTAGAGCCTTTCAATATTCAAGGTAATAGTTATCCCTTAGAGTACTGGCACTTCTAATTCCATTCCTCATTTTATAGTCCATGCATATGTATATAATTCAAGGAGCCATGATAAGTTCCATCTGTAAAAAGAGGTTCATTCCCATTTCAAATTAGTTTGGAGGACGCAAATTTGTTACAAATATCTCTGCAATGTTATACATATCACCAAACGTAATACTCATGTAATATAAAAACACAAAGTTGAATTTAGGCTGTCCAAGACACAGCCTGGCCAAATACCGGTCTCACACTCCCATAAAAACACCAATTAGCCCAGCAGCTCAGTCCTGTTGTCCAAAGTATACAGCCAACCCTGATAAGTTACCCCTCATCAAGATAAAACTGTCATACTGCAAGAAATATGCCTCAATTCCCATTTAGACTTGTTCTAAGCCCCGTCAGTATAATTCACATTAACTCAAGAATTAGAATGAAGTAAGTCCCTAATTACCCTAGTTGTTTGACCTAAACGTGCTCCTGACATGCAAACTTTCAGCGCGATGCTCGAGTGCATCTGTGTGCTTTAAATAATGCACCCGAATACAATTCCCTTCCGCCGGCATGATGACCTCAGCGCTGTTGTACATTATTCAAACCGCACTCGTTACTCGGTGTACGGCAACAAGGAGGCAAAGAGAAAGTTCGATAATATTAAACCACCCAATAATCGAACTGGTTCTGAGACAACCTCGCAGACAGCGGGTAGCAGTAGTATGTCTGACATCACAAGTATTGGCAGCTTAACAAGCATTGAGTCCATAGGGACAGAGGGAGGTGCCCAAGGTCCTGTACAAGATCCCTTTTTTTTAGAGCTACAGCGTTTCAGACAGGGAAACAAGGAAACATTCAAGAAGGATACAAACATAAAAGGACAAGGAGGGGGAACAAGAGATCAGGAGGAACGAGGAAGAGCAGGGGTAGCAACCAGATCAGTGACTCGCAACCAAAAGATGTAATTACACCAATTGAAGCCTGTAATGAAATTGCCATTGTAAATTTGTCTGACCATGAATTGTTGCAACCAGAAATAAATATACTCAGCAAAGGATTGGGCTTTTGTCCGAGTAATATTCCAGACTTCACTTTATTTCACATAAGCTGTTTTAAGTTTATTAGAAACATCAAACTGTTGAAATACTTTGCTGACAGACCACAGCAGGCACAAAGAATATCGGGCATACATATGAATAGCTCTAATCCTTCGATCAGGGACATCAGGGATACACACTTGTTGGTCAGCATCAATGCAGAGGATGGTATGGATAGTATGGAATCCGTAGCAACCAGTTTGTGTCTGGATACATACACAGAAATCAACAGCGGTCTCAAGGTTAAATCTCGATTCACACCACAATTACAGGGTAATAATAATTTAGACAGGTTTCAACAGAATGTGACCCAGGAATTATATGCGCTGGAGGATAAATACTCTAGCACATATAGATACAGAACACAAAACATCAATGAGAAGGAACGTAAGGCAGTGACGAACCTGAAAAGGAAGGACTCCCTTGTCATCCGTGAGGCGGACAAGGGAGGGAACATCGTCCTGATGAACCGTAATGAATATATTGGAGAAATTGACAAACAATTAGGTGATACGAGCACATATGTCAAGCTAAGATGTAACCCCATCAAAGAGATAAATATATTAGTGCACGATCATCTTAAAATCTGGAAAGATGAGTGTTTGATCTCTGAAACAGAATTCAAATACCTTTACAATGAAAGTCCAACCTATCCTTGTATATATTGCCTGCCAAAGGTACACAAAAAATCTGACTTTCCTCCGGGTAGGCCAATCATAGCAGGAATTGGATCACCAACTGAAAAAATCTCTGAATATATAGACCTGTTCCTGCAACCATTAGTTGTGAACCTGCCGACTTATATCAGAGACACTGGGGATGTCCTGAATAAAATTGGAGATGTGGATTGGGTAGAGGGCCATATGCTTGTCACATTGGATGTGTGCTCTCTTTATACGAGTATTCCCTGTGACAGGGGACTATTAGCGGTACGTCATTTCCTAGAGAGCAGACCCATTGAGACTTATGCCCACTCTAATATGCTGATGGCAATGATCGAATTGGTACTAGCCAATAATGTCTTTTTGCACAATGGAGCATGGTATCGCCAGATTAGGGGGGTAGCCATGGGGGCTAAATTTTCCCCCTCGCTTGCAAACCTATATATGGGCTATTTTGAATTAATCCATATATGGCGCAAATGCCCAAGTGAACTAACAGAAAGTATATTGTACCTTGGTCGTTATATTGATGACCTACTGATGTTTTGGTCGGGCAGCAAGGAGGCCTTAGACATGTTCTTTGATTTTCTAAATGATAATCCCTTTAACCTAAAGTTCACAAAGGAGCAGAGTGTGTCTAGAATCAATTTCTTGGATGTCACTATTGTGGTCAAGAAGGACAAATTACATGCTGTTCCCTATAGAAAGGAGACAGCCTGTAATTCCTTATTACATGCACAAAGTGCACATCCTAGCTCACAAATTAATGCAATCCCCTATGGGGAAATGCTAAGAACTAAAAGAAATTGCAGTGATCATGATAGATTGGACACAGAACTGAAATCAGTGGAGAAGAGATTCCTTTCTAGGGGTTACAGTAATGATATAGTGACAAAGGCCAGAAATAGAATTGATAAAGTTAACAGAAACTCACTACTTGTCAAAAAAACACGTAAACCTGAAAGAAAAAAGAAAAAGATAAGGTTCATTACTCCATATAGCACTGCTAGTACTGATGTGTACAAGATATTGAATAGAAATTGGCATTTGCTATTGGAAGATCCCAGTTTACATGACAAAGTGGGAATGAAACCTTCAATCACTTGGAGTAGAGGTAGAACTCTGAGACAAGAGCTATGTCCGAGTTACATTCCTCCACCAAGGGCAACGAATTGGATGCCCACCTCTCCCAAAGGATTCTACAGATGTGGAAACTGTTGCATATGCTGCTTTGCGTCACACAAAACATTGCAGTTTAGGTACAATAGTCCAAAACTGCATACAATACGTAATTTCATCAACTGTAACACTACCTATACAGTATATTGCATAAAATGTATATGTGATTGGATATATGTGGGCAGCACGATAAGGCCATTAAAAGAAAGAATCCAGGAACACATCAGGGCCATGCGTAACAATAATGCTCAATATCCCCTGGCGTCACACTTTAACATGGTACACCAACCAAATGATCTGCATAAAATAAGGTTCCATGGTGTAGATGTTGTGATGGCAGGAAACAGGGGTGGGAACCGTGAGCAGCAATTGCGAAGACTGGAAAGTAAATGGATTATTTCTCTGAGAGCGGTGGAGAAAGGAGCAAATATGGACAAAGAGATGTGTGAGTTTCTGTAAATACCTGAGCTGTTAGGATCATCAAAATTGGGTAAAGAGGAATGAGATTTAAATAATCTAATATGCCCATAGATCACTACACATCCATGTCTGATGAATAATATGTGTGTATTACTACTTGACTAACAACAGATCAGAAGAGAAGCAAAGGTTTTGTTGTTATTTTTGAGTTTTTAAATTGTACATATTGTATGTTTTTGTTTGTTGACCCAGAAGATTATGCCTGTTGTATATATGTCATCAACTTGGATGAACTGCTCCAAGATGGCCACGATTTCCACCTTAGTTTGAAGTAACTACTCGTTTTAGTCCTTCCTTAGTGTTTTATAAAAAGGGTGGGCCAGGCTCACGCAGCTACTCTCTGCCAGACGAACGCGGAAGGGAGACGCCTTGTCGAGACGCGACTCGGCTCTACAATGGCGGTAAGTTTAATTCTGCTTTCCTGTCACTGAGTGAATGCTGCTTAAAATGAAAAAGACGCTTTCTCCGCTTTGCTGGCATACCGGGCTTAGCTTCAATTCGTGAAGACCCGGGTTCGGGCATGCCGCGTTAATTTGCGTGTCGGTCTCGTTCTGCAGCCTAACAGTGAAGGCGCTTAGGAATGGGAGCTAGGATTGAATTTTTATGCACTCCTTGTTGCCGTACACCGAGTAACGAGTGCGGTTTGAATAATGTACAACAGCGCTGAGGTCATCATGCCGGCGGAAGGGAATTGTATTCGGGTGCATTATTTAAAGCACACAGATGCACTCGAGCATCGCGCTGAAAGTTTGCATGTCAGGAGCACGTTTAGGTCAAACAACTAGGGTAATTAGGGACTTACTTCATTCTAATTCTTGAGTTAATGTGAATTATACTGACGGGGCTTAGAACAAGTCTAAATGGGAATTGAGGCATATTTCTTGCAGTATGACAGTTTTATCTTGATGAGGGGTAACTTATCAGGGTTGGCTGTATACTTTGGACAACAGGACTGAGCTGCTGGGCTAATTGGTGTTTTTATGGGAGTGTGAGACCGGTATTTGGCCAGGCTGTGTCTTGGACAGCCTAAATGCAACTTTGTGTTTTTATATTACATGAGTATTACGTTTGGTGATATGTATAACATTGCAGAGATATTTGTAACAAATTTGGGTCCTCCAAACTAATTTGAAATGGGAATGAACCTCTTTTTACAGATGGAACTTATCATGGCTCCTTGAATTATATACATATGCATGGACTATAAAATGAGGAATGGAATTAGAAGTGCCAGTACTCTAAGGGATAACTATTACCTTGAATATTGAAAGGCTCTAAGGTAAGCCGTGATACATGGGTTGGGGCCTGGTGGAACTGCCAATCTAAATATGATACATTCTAAATACCGGCGTTATTTGGTCTTACAGGAGTAATAGGAGACGGATCTTTTATACCTTTTATTGATTTGTACAAGATTACGCCACTCACCATTCTACTTTGCTTTTGGTAAGTGGAAGTTTTTAAACATTAGTTGGCACTATTTTTGCACTTTAGATTATGACTAGGCATGGGACATATGATTTTTCTTTAAATATGGATAGATTTGGTGATTATGGGTACATGGTTATGCTGATTACTGAATTGAAGTAACTAAGGCTCAAGTGGTGGTCATCTGGAGCAAAAGGATTGACTAAGACAATTTAAACAGATATTATGCAATATTGTTGAATAGATTGACCCCATAACAAGATATATAAGTGTTTTGTTTAATTAAAGCATGCTCTAGATTGCTTCTTCAGATAATGTGCAGGGCATTAGATTCCATTTTATTAGAAAAAGATGCATGGTTGCATGTTTTACACTGGTGGTTTGAATTTGGCTGAACATGATTTAGATTGTTTGGTCAAACACTGATGGGCAAAGGTGGCCTACAATGAGAAAAAATATTTTTACTGATTGTGTGTATTTGTATACTGATTTGCAGCCTTGAAAAAGCCCGTGGAGGGCGAAACGCGCGTCGGCTGTGACGATGTGGCAAGAATAATAATCAATAAACAAGATTTTGAAATATTGATGGACTGTGTACTACTTGAAATATCTGAGGAATTTGAAAGAAATCGTTCTACTAAGTGACTGAATTACTACTGAATTGGAGAATAATAACAAACGGGGATGTGCACTGGTGGAC
The DNA here is from genome assembly GCF_964261635.1 of Lissotriton helveticus. Lineage (NCBI taxonomy): Eukaryota > Metazoa > Chordata > Amphibia > Caudata > Salamandridae > Lissotriton > Lissotriton helveticus. The sequence continues at coordinate 1,068,037,070 of NC_136071.1, read as the reverse complement.
ATATCTGTGTACATAGTTCATGAAACTCTCCTACAGGCTTGTGGGTAGATTTTCGTGACGGAATTTGCTTAAGGGTGAATAAGCATCCTACCAGTTGGGCACTCCAATACTAAGTATTCCTACAGGATTGGATTATGACTATGATGGGTAACATATCATTTTGATGTGCTGATCATTTATAGCAAGTTCACCCTCTCTTTTTGTTGATGCATGTTTAAAGTTTGCTGATCAAGCACTCAATTCCCAGACTGACTTTGCTCACAATTGTATTTGTTTGAATTCTGAACGTGGATAGATACCGTACTACTTATATGTAGGCAGTGATTGATAATTAATAAGTAATCCAAGCTAACAAGGATGGCCACCTTTGATGATAATAGGGATGCCCTACTAGATGATTTGTTCAATGGAAACTTAAATAAAAACCCCTCGCCAAAGACAGCTGCTAATGAGGGTATGAAACAAAAGTTCGTGAGGTTAGAAAGGCTAAAGAAACAGGAACTTTCACGGTGGTGGGATGCCACTGTCTTACGTAAATATATCAGCAAGGAACAGGTACCGCGAGGCTTGCGAGTGCTGATTTTCCCCTCCTTCGAGGACCTTGATAAGGGACACCTAAAGGAATGGGAGAAATTACTGTTGAACTCATCAATGGGTATGATGGACATCCTCATAAGGGATGCAGAGTTGAAGAGAGATAAATTGTTAGTGGAGATGGTAAGTTTAGAAAAGGAGATCAAGGACATGGGCATGCCGGAAGTGGCTGACAAAAATTGGGTAGTTATGAAAGAACAACTCCAGAAACATCAGATCTACCTAAGAGATAAAAAATACCAAAAAATTAAAAGGGATGAAAGAGACTACAAGTGTGGAAGGGTATACACTTTTGCGAGAAAGTTCGATAATATTAAACCACCCAATAATCGAACTGGTTCTGAGACAACCTCGCAGACAGCGGGTAGCAGTAGTATGTCTGACATCACAAGTATTGGCAGCTTAACAAGCATTGAGTCCATAGGGACAGAGGGAGGTGCCCAAGGTCCTGTACAAGATCCCTTTTTTTTAGAGCTACAGCGTTTCAGACAGGGAAACAAGGAAACATTCAAGAAGGATACAAACATAAAAGGACAAGGAGGGGGAACAAGAGATCAGGAGGAACGAGGAAGAGCAGGGGTAGCAACCAGATCAGTGACTCGCAACCAAAAGATGTAATTACACCAATTGAAGCCTGTAATGAAATTGCCATTGTAAATTTGTCTGACCATGAATTGTTGCAACCAGAAATAAATATACTCAGCAAAGGATTGGGCTTTTGTCCGAGTAATATTCCAGACTTCACTTTATTTCACATAAGCTGTTTTAAGTTTATTAGAAACATCAAACTGTTGAAATACTTTGCTGACAGACCACAGCAGGCACAAAGAATATCGGGCATACATATGAATAGCTCTAATCCTTCGATCAGGGACATCAGGGATACACACTTGTTGGTCAGCATCAATGCAGAGGATGGTATGGATAGTATGGAATCCGTAGCAACCAGTTTGTGTCTGGATACATACACAGAAATCAACAGCGGTCTCAAGGTTAAATCTCGATTCACACCACAATTACAGGGTAATAATAATTTAGACAGGTTTCAACAGAATGTGACCCAGGAATTATATGCGCTGGAGGATAAATACTCTAGCACATATAGATACAGAACACAAAACATCAATGAGAAGGAACGTAAGGCAGTGACGAACCTGAAAAGGAAGGACTCCCTTGTCATCCGTGAGGCGGACAAGGGAGGGAACATCGTCCTGATGAACCGTAATGAATATATTGGAGAAATTGACAAACAATTAGGTGATACGAGCACATATGTCAAGCTAAGATGTAACCCCATCAAAGAGATAAATATATTAGTGCACGATCATCTTAAAATCTGGAAAGATGAGTGTTTGATCTCTGAAACAGAATTCAAATACCTTTACAATGAAAGTCCAACCTATCCTTGTATATATTGCCTGCCAAAGGTACACAAAAAATCTGACTTTCCTCCGGGTAGGCCAATCATAGCAGGAATTGGATCACCAACTGAAAAAATCTCTGAATATATAGACCTGTTCCTGCAACCATTAGTTGTGAACCTGCCGACTTATATCAGAGACACTGGGGATGTCCTGAATAAAATTGGAGATGTGGATTGGGTAGAGGGCCATATGCTTGTCACATTGGATGTGTGCTCTCTTTATACGAGTATTCCCTGTGACAGGGGACTATTAGCGGTACGTCATTTCCTAGAGAGCAGACCCATTGAGACTTATGCCCACTCTAATATGCTGATGGCAATGATCGAATTGGTACTAGCCAATAATGTCTTTTTGCACAATGGAGCATGGTATCGCCAGATTAGGGGGGTAGCCATGGGGGCTAAATTTTCCCCCTCGCTTGCAAACCTATATATGGGCTATTTTGAATTAATCCATATATGGCGCAAATGCCCAAGTGAACTAACAGAAAGTATATTGTACCTTGGTCGTTATATTGATGACCTACTGATGTTTTGGTCGGGCAGCAAGGAGGCCTTAGACATGTTCTTTGATTTTCTAAATGATAATCCCTTTAACCTAAAGTTCACAAAGGAGCAGAGTGTGTCTAGAATCAATTTCTTGGATGTCACTATTGTGGTCAAGAAGGACAAATTACATGCTGTTCCCTATAGAAAGGAGACAGCCTGTAATTCCTTATTACATGCACAAAGTGCACATCCTAGCTCACAAATTAATGCAATCCCCTATGGGGAAATGCTAAGAACTAAAAGAAATTGCAGTGATCATGATAGATTGGACACAGAACTGAAATCAGTGGAGAAGAGATTCCTTTCTAGGGGTTACAGTAATGATATAGTGACAAAGGCCAGAAATAGAATTGATAAAGTTAACAGAAACTCACTACTTGTCAAAAAAACACGTAAACCTGAAAGAAAAAAGAAAAAGATAAGGTTCATTACTCCATATAGCACTGCTAGTACTGATGTGTACAAGATATTGAATAGAAATTGGCATTTGCTATTGGAAGATCCCAGTTTACATGACAAAGTGGGAATGAAACCTTCAATCACTTGGAGTAGAGGTAGAACTCTGAGACAAGAGCTATGTCCGAGTTACATTCCTCCACCAAGGGCAACGAATTGGATGCCCACCTCTCCCAAAGGATTCTACAGATGTGGAAACTGTTGCATATGCTGCTTTGCGTCACACAAAACATTGCAGTTTAGGTACAATAGTCCAAAACTGCATACAATACGTAATTTCATCAACTGTAACACTACCTATACAGTATATTGCATAAAATGTATATGTGATTGGATATATGTGGGCAGCACGATAAGGCCATTAAAAGAAAGAATCCAGGAACACATCAGGGCCATGCGTAACAATAATGCTCAATATCCCCTGGCGTCACACTTTAACATGGTACACCAACCAAATGATCTGCATAAAATAAGGTTCCATGGTGTAGATGTTGTGATGGCAGGAAACAGGGGTGGGAACCGTGAGCAGCAATTGCGAAGACTGGAAAGTAAATGGATTATTTCTCTGAGAGCGGTGGAGAAAGGAGCAAATATGGACAAAGAGATGTGTGAGTTTCTGTAAATACCTGAGCTGTTAGGATCATCAAAATTGGGTAAAGAGGAATGAGATTTAAATAATCTAATATGCCCATAGATCACTACACATCCATGTCTGATGAATAATATGTGTGTATTACTACATTACTAACAACAGATCAGAAGAGAAGCAAAGGTTTTGTTGTTATTTTTGAGTTTTTAAATTGTACATATTGTATGTTTTTGTTTGTTGACCCAGAAGATTATGCCTGTTGTATATATGTCATCAACTTGGATGAACTGCTCCAAGATGGCCACGATTTCCACCTTAGTTTGAAGTAACTACTCGTTTTAGTCCTTCCTTAGTGTTTTATAAAAAGGGTGGGCCAGGCTCACGCAGCTACTCTCTGCCAGACGAACGCGGAAGGGAGACGCCTTGTCGAGACGCGACTCGGCTCTACAATGGCGGTAAGTTTAATTCTGCTTTCCTGTCACTGAGTGAATGCTGCTTAAAATGAAAAAGACGCTTTCTCCGCTTTGCTGGCATACCGGGCTTAGCTTCAATTCGTGAAGACCCGGGTTCGGGCATGCCGCGTTAATTTGCGTGTCGGTCTCGTTCTGCAGCCTAACAGTGAAGGCGCTTAGGAATGGGAGCTAGGATTGAATTTTTATGCACTCCTTGTTGCCGTACACCGAGTAACGAGTGCGGTTTGAATAATGTACAACAGCGCTGAGGTCATCATGCCGGCGGAAGGGAATTGTATTCGGGTGCATTATTTAAAGCACACAGATGCACTCGAGCATCGCGCTGAAAGTTTGCATGTCAGGAGCACGTTTAGGTCAAACAACTAGGGTAATTAGGGACTTACTTCATTCTAATTCTTGAGTTAATGTGAATTATACTGACGGGGCTTAGAACAAGTCTAAATGGGAATTGAGGCATATTTCTTGCAGTATGACAGTTTTATCTTGATGAGGGGTAACTTATCAGGGTTGGCTGTATACTTTGGACAACAGGACTGAGCTGCTGGGCTAATTGGTGTTTTTATGGGAGTGTGAGACCGGTATTTGGCCAGGCTGTGTCTTGGACAGCCTAAATGCAACTTTGTGTTTTTATATTACATGAGTATTACGTTTGGTGATATGTATAACATTGCAGAGATATTTGTAACAAATTTGGGTCCTCCAAACTAATTTGAAATGGGAATGAACCTCTTTTTACAGATGGAACTTATCATGGCTCCTTGAATTATATACATATGCATGGACTATAAAATGAGGAATGGAATTAGAAGTGCCAGTACTCTAAGGGATAACTATTACCTTGAATATTGAAAGGCTCTAAGGTAAGCCGTGATACATGGGTTGGGGCCTGGTGGAACTGCCAATCTAAATATGATACATTCTAAATACCGGCGTTATTTGGTCTTACAGGAGTAATAGGAGACGGATCTTTTATACCTTTTATTGATTTGTACAAGATTACGCCACTCACCATTCTACTTTGCTTTTGGTAAGTGGAAGTTTTTAAACATTAGTTGGCACTATTTTTGCACTTTAGATTATGACTAGGCATGGGACATATGATTTTTCTTTAAATATGGATAGATTTGGTGATTATGGGTACATGGTTATGCTGATTACTGAATTGAAGTAACTAAGGCTCAAGTGGTGGTCATCTGGAGCAAAAGGATTGACTAAGACAATTTAAACAGATATTATGCAATATTGTTGAATAGATTGACCCCATAACAAGATATATAAGTGTTTTGTTTAATTAAAGCATGCTCTAGATTGCTTCTTCAGATAATGTGCAGGGCATTAGATTCCATTTTATTAGAAAAAGATGCATGGTTGCATGTTTTACACTGGTGGTTTGAATTTGGCTGAACATGATTTAGATTGTTTGGTCAAACACTGATGGGCAAAGGTGGCCTACAATGAGAAAAAATATTTTTACTGATTGTGTGTATTTGTATACTGATTTGCAGCCTTGAAAAAGCCCGTGGAGGGCGAAACGCGCGTCGGCTGTGACGATGTGGCAAGAATAATAATCAATAAACAAGATTTTGAAATATTGATGGACTGTGTACTACTTGAAATATCTGAGGAATTTGAAAGAAATCGTTCTACTAAGTGACTGAATTACTACTGAATTGGAGAATAATAACAAACGGGGATGTGCACTGGTGGACATATCTGTGTACATAGTTCATGAAACTCTCCTACAGGCTTGTGGGTAGATTTTCGTGACGGAATTTGCTTAAGGGTGAATAAGCATCCTACCAGTTGGGCACTCCAATACTAAGTATTCCTACAGGATTGGATTATGACTATGATGGGTAACATATCATTTTGATGTGCTGATCATTTATAGCAAGTTCACCCTCTCTTTTTGTTGATGCATGTTTAAAGTTTGCTGATCAAGCACTCAATTCCCAGACTGACTTTGCTCACAATTGTATTTGTTTGAATTCTGAACGTGGATAGATACCGTACTACTTATATGTAGGCAGTGATTGATAATTAATAAGTAATCCAAGCTAACAAGGATGGCCACCTTTGATGATAATAGGGATGCCCTACTAGATGATTTGTTCAATGGAAACTTAAATAAAAACCCCTCGCCAAAGACAGCTGCTAATGAGGGTATGAAACAAAAGTTCGTGAGGTTAGAAAGGCTAAAGAAACAGGAACTTTCACGGTGGTGGGATGCCACTGTCTTACGTAAATATATCAGCAAGGAACAGGTACCGCGAGGCTTGCGAGTGCTGATTTTCCCCTCCTTCGAGGACCTTGATAAGGGACACCTAAAGGAATGGGAGAAATTACTGTTGAACTCATCAATGGGTATGATGGACATCCTCATAAGGGATGCAGAGTTGAAGAGAGATAAATTGTTAGTGGAGATTGTAAGTTTAGAAAAGGAGATCAAGGACATGGGCATGCCGGAAGTGGCTGACAAAAATTGGGTAGTTATGAAAGAACAACTCCAGAAACATCAGATCTACCTAAGAGATAAAAAATACCAAAAAATTAAAAGGGATGAAAGAGACTACAAGTGTGGAAGGGTATACACTTTTGCGAGAAAGTTCGATAATATTAAACCACCCAATAATCGAACTGGTTCTGAGACAACCTCGCAGACAGCGGGTAGCAGTAGTATGTCTGACATCACAAGTATTGGCAGCTTAACAAGCATTGAGTCCATAGGGACAGAGGGAGGTGCCCAAGGTCCTGTACAAGATCCCTTTTTTTTAGAGCTACAGCGTTTCAGACAGGGAAACAAGGAAACATTCAAGAAGGATACAAACATAAAAGGACAAGGAGGGGGAACAAGAGATCAGGAGGAACGAGGAAGAGCAGGGGTAGCAACCAGATCAGTGACTCGCAACCAAAAGATGTAATTACACCAATTGAAGCCTGTAATGAAATTGCCATTGTAAATTTGTCTGACCATGAATTGTTGCAACCAGAAATAAATATACTCAGCAAAGGATTGGGCTTTTGTCCGAGTAATATTCCAGACTTCACTTTATTTCACATAAGCTGTTTTAAGTTTATTAGAAACATCAAACTGTTGAAATACTTTGCTGACAGACCACAGCAGGCACAAAGAATATCGGGCATACATATGAATAGCTCTAATCCTTCGATCAGGGACATCAGGGATACACACTTGTTGGTCAGCATCAATGCAGAGGATGGTATGGATAGTATGGAATCCGTAGCAACCAGTTTGTGTCTGGATACATACACAGAAATCAACAGCGGTCTCAAGGTTAAATCTCGATTCACACCACAATTACAGGGTAATAATAATTTAGACAGGTTTCAACAGAATGTGACCCAGGAATTATATGCGCTGGAGGATAAATACTCTAGCACATATAGATACAGAACACAAAACATCAATGAGAAGGAACGTAAGGCAGTGACGAACCTGAAAAGGAAGGACTCCCTTGTCATCCGTGAGGCGGACAAGGGAGGGAACATCGTCCTGATGAACCGTAATGAATATATTGGAGAAATTGACAAACAATTAGGTGATACGAGCACATATGTCAAGCTAAGATGTAACCCCATCAAAGAGATAAATATATTAGTGCACGATCATCTTAAAATCTGGAAAGATGAGTGTTTGATCTCTGAAACAGAATTCAAATACCTTTACAATGAAAGTCCAACCTATCCTTGTATATATTGCCTGCCAAAGGTACACAAAAAATCTGACTTTCCTCCGGGTAGGCCAATCATAGCAGGAATTGGATCACCAACTGAAAAAATCTCTGAATATATAGACCTGTTCCTGCAACCATTAGTTGTGAACCTGCCGACTTATATCAGAGACACTGGGGATGTCCTGAATAAAATTGGAGATGTGGATTGGGTAGAGGGCCATATGCTTGTCACATTGGATGTGTGCTCTCTTTATACGAGTATTCCCTGTGACAGGGGACTATTAGCGGTACGTCATTTCCTAGAGAGCAGACCCATTGAGACTTATGCCCACTCTAATATGCTGATGGCAATGATCGAATTGGTACTAGCCAATAATGTCTTTTTGCACAATGGAGCATGGTATCGCCAGATTAGGGGGGTAGCCATGGGGGCTAAATTTTCCCCCTCGCTTGCAAACCTATATATGGGCTATTTTGAATTAATCCATATATGGCGCAAATGCCCAAGTGAACTAACAGAAAGTATATTGTACCTTGGTCGTTATATTGATGACCTACTGATGTTTTGGTCGGGCAGCAAGGAGGCCTTAGACATGTTCTTTGATTTTCTAAATGATAATCCCTTTAACCTAAAGTTCACAAAGGAGCAGAGTGTGTCTAGAATCAATTTCTTGGATGTCACTATTGTGGTCAAGAAGGACAAATTACATGCTGTTCCCTATAGAAAGGAGACAGCCTGTAATTCCTTATTACATGCACAAAGTGCACATCCTAGCTCACAAATTAATGCAATCCCCTATGGGGAAATGCTAAGAACTAAAAGAAATTGCAGTGATCATGATAGATTGGACACAGAACTGAAATCAGTGGAGAAGAGATTCCTTTCTAGGGGTTACAGTAATGATATAGTGACAAAGGCCAGAAATAGAATTGATAAAGTTAACAGAAACTCACTACTTGTCAAAAAAACACGTAAACCTGAAAGAAAAAAGAAAAAGATAAGGTTCATTACTCCATATAGCACTGCTAGTACTGATGTGTACAAGATATTGAATAGAAATTGGCATTTGCTATTGGAAGATCCCAGTTTACATGACAAAGTGGGAATGAAACCTTCAATCACTTGGAGTAGAGGTAGAACTCTGAGACAAGAGCTATGTCCGAGTTACATTCCTCCACCAAGGGCAACGAATTGGATGCCCACCTCTCCCAAAGGATTCTACAGATGTGGAAACTGTTGCATATGCTGCTTTGCGTCACACAAAACATTGCAGTTTAGGTACAATAGTCCAAAACTGCATACAATACGTAATTTCATCAACTGTAACACTACCTATACAGTATATTGCATAAAATGTATATGTGATTGGATATATGTGGGCAGCACGATAAGGCCATTAAAAGAAAGAATCCAGGAACACATCAGGGCCATGCGTAACAATAATGCTCAATATCCCCTGGCGTCACACTTTAACATGGTACACCAACCAAATGATCTGCATAAAATAAGGTTCCATGGTGTAGATGTTGTGATGGCAGGAAACAGGGGTGGGAACCGTGAGCAGCAATTGCGAAGACTGGAAAGTAAATGGATTATTTCTCTGAGAGCGGTGGAGAAAGGAGCAAATATGGACAAAGAGATGTGTGAGTTTCTGTAAATACCTGAGCTGTTAGGATCATCAAAATTGGGTAAAGAGGAATGAGATTTAAATAATCTAATATGCCCATAGATCACTACACATCCATGTCTGATGAATAATATGTGTGTATTACTACTTGACTAACAACAGATCAGAAGAGAAGCAAAGGTTTTGTTGTTATTTTTGAGTTTTTAAATTGTACATATTGTATGTTTTTGTTTGTTGACCCAGAAGATTATGCCTGTTGTATATATGTCATCAACTTGGATGAACTGCTCCAAGATGGCCACGATTTCCACCTTAGTTTGAAGTAACTACTCGTTTTAGTCCTTCCTTAGTGTTTTATAAAAAGGGTGGGCCAGGCTCACGCAGCTACTCTCTGCCAGACGAACGCGGAAGGGAGACGCCTTGTCGAGACGCGACTCGGCTCTACAATGGCGGTAAGTTTAATTCTGCTTTCCTGTCACTGAGTGAATGCTGCTTAAAATGAAAAAGACGCTTTCTCCGCTTTGCTGGCATACCGGGCTTAGCTTCAATTCGTGAAGACCCGGGTTCGGGCATGCCGCGTTAATTTGCGTGTCGGTCTCGTTCTGCAGCCTAACAGTGAAGGCGCTTAGGAATGGGAGCTAGGATTGAATTTTTATGCACTCCTTGTTGCCGTACACCGAGTAACGAGTGCGGTTTGAATAATGTACAACAGCGCTGAGGTCATCATGCCGGCGGAAGGGAATTGTATTCGGGTGCATTATTTAAAGCACACAGATGCACTCGAGCATCGCGCTGAAAGTTTGCATGTCAGGAGCACGTTTAGGTCAAACAACTAGGGTAATTAGGGACTTACTTCATTCTAATTCTTGAGTTAATGTGAATTATACTGACGGGGCTTAGAACAAGTCTAAATGGGAATTGAGGCATATTTCTTGCAGTATGACAGTTTTATCTTGATGAGGGGTAACTTATCAGGGTTGGCTGTATACTTTGGACAACAGGACTGAGCTGCTGGGCTAATTGGTGTTTTTATGGGAGTGTGAGACCGGTATTTGGCCAGGCTGTGTCTTGGACAGCCTAAATGCAACTTTGTGTTTTTATATTACATGAGTATTACGTTTGGTGATATGTATAACATTGCAGAGATATTTGTAACAAATTTGGGTCCTCCAAACTAATTTGAAATGGGAATGAACCTCTTTTTACAGATGGAACTTATCATGGCTCCTTGAATTATATACATATGCATGGACTATAAAATGAGGAATGGAATTAGAAGTGCCAGTACTCTAAGGGATAACTATTACCTTGAATATTGAAAGGCTCTAAGGTAAGCCGTGATACATGGGTTGGGGCCTGGTGGAACTGCCAATCTAAATATGATACATTCTAAATACCGGCGTTATTTGGTCTTACAGGAGTAATAGGAGACGGATCTTTTATACCTTTTATTGATTTGTACAAGATTACGCCACTCACCATTCTACTTTGCTTTTGGTAAGTGGAAGTTTTTAAACATTAGTTGGCACTATTTTTGCACTTTAGATTATGACTAGGCATGGGACATATGATTTTTCTTTAAATATGGATAGATTTGGTGATTATGGGTACATGGTTATGCTGATTACTGAATTGAAGTAACTAAGGCTCAAGTGGTGGTCATCTGGAGCAAAAGGATTGACTAAGACAATTTAAACAGATATTATGCAATATTGTTGAATAGATTGACCCCATAACAAGATATATAAGTGTTTTGTTTAATTAAAGCATGCTCTAGATTGCTTCTTCAGATAATGTGCAGGGCATTAGATTCCATTTTATTAGAAAAAGATGCATGGTTGCATGTTTTACACTGGTGGTTTGAATTTGGCTGAACATGATTTAGATTGTTTGGTCAAACACTGATGGGCAAAGGTGGCCTACAATGAGAAAAAATATTTTTACTGATTGTGTGTATTTGTATACTGATTTGCAGCCTTGAAAAAGCCCGTGGAGGGCGAAACGCGCGTCGGCTGTGACGATGTGGCAAGAATAATAATCAATAAACAAGATTTTGAAATATTGATGGACTGTGTACTACTTGAAATATCTGAGGAATTTGAAAGAAATCGTTCTACTAAGTGACTGAATTACTACTGAATTGGAGAATAATAACAAACGGGGATGTGCACTGGTGGACATATCTGTGTACATAGTTCATGAAACTCTCCTACAGGCTTGTGGGTAGATTTTCGTGACGGAATTTGCTTAAGGGTGAATAAGCATCCTACCAGTTGGGCACTCCAATACTAAGTATTCCTACAGGATTGGATTATGACTATGATGGGTAACATATCATTTTGATGTGCTGATCATTTATAGCAAGTTCACCCTCTCTTTTTGTTGATGCATGTTTAAAGTTTGCTGATCAAGCACTCAATTCCCAGACTGACTTTGCTCACAATTGTATTTGTTTGAATTCTGAACGTGGATAGATACCGTACTACTTATATGTAGGCAGTGATTGATAATTAATAAGTAATCCAAGCTAACAAGGATGGCCACCTTTGATGATAATAGGGATGCCCTACTAGATGATTTGTTCAATGGAAACTTAAATAAAAACCCCTCGCCAAAGACAGCTGCTAATGAGGGTATGAAACAAAAGTTCGTGAGGTTAGAAAGGCTAAAGAAACAGGAACTTTCACGGTGGTGGGATGCCACTGTCTTACGTAAATATATCAGCAAGGAACAGGTACCGCGAGGCTTGCGAGTGCTGATTTTCCCCTCCTTCGAGGACCTTGATAAGGGACACCTAAAGGAATGGGAGAAATTACTGTTGAACTCATCAATGGGTATGATGGACATCCTCATAAGGGATGCAGAGTTGAAGAGAGATAAATTGTTAGTGGAGATTGTAAGTTTAGAAAAGGAGATCAAGGACATGGGCATGCCGGAAGTGGCTGACAAAAATTGGGTAGTTATGAAAGAACAACTCCAGAAACATCAGATCTACCTAAGAGATAAAAAATACCAAAAAATTAAAAGGGATGAAAGAGACTACAAGTGTGGAAGGGTATACACTTTTGCGAGAAAGTTCGATAATATTAAACCACCCAATAATCGAACTGGTTCTGAGACAACCTCGCAGACAGCGGGTAGCAGTAGTATGTCTGACATCACAAGTATTGGCAGCTTAACAAGCATTGAGTCCATAGGGACAGAGGGAGGTGCCCAAGGTCCTGTACAAGATCCCTTTTTTTTAGAGCTACAGCGTTTCAGACAGGGAAACAAGGAAACATTCAAGAAGGATACAAACATAAAAGGACAAGGAGGGGGAACAAGAGATCAGGAGGAACGAGGAAGAGCAGGGGTAGCAACCAGATCAGTGACTCGCAACCAAAAGATGTAATTACACCAATTGAAGCCTGTAATGAAATTGCCATTGTAAATTTGTCTGACCATGAATTGTTGCAACCAGAAATAAATATACTCAGCAAAGGATTGGGCTTTTGTCCGAGTAATATTCCAGACTTCACTTTATTTCACATAAGCTGTTTTAAGTTTATTAGAAACATCAAACTGTTGAAATACTTTGCTGACAGACCACAGCAGGCACAAAGAATATCGGGCATACATATGAATAGCTCTAATCCTTCGATCAGGGACATCAGGGATACACACTTGTTGGTCAGCATCAATGCAGAGGATGGTATGGATAGTATGGAATCCGTAGCAACCAGTTTGTGTCTGGATACATACACAGAAATCAACAGCGGTCTCAAGGTTAAATCTCGATTCACACCACAATTACAGGGTAATAATAATTTAGACAGGTTTCAACAGAATGTGACCCAGGAATTATATGCGCTGGAGGATAAATACTCTAGCACATATAGATACAGAACACAAAACATCAATGAGAAGGAACGTAAGGCAGTGACGAACCTGAAAAGGAAGGACTCCCTTGTCATCCGTGAGGCGGACAAGGGAGGGAACATCGTCCTGATGAACCGTAATGAATATATTGGAGAAATTGACAAACAATTAGGTGATACGAGCACATATGTCAAGCTAAGATGTAACCCCATCAAAGAGATAAATATATTAGTGCACGATCATCTTAAAATCTGGAAAGATGAGTGTTTGATCTCTGAAACAGAATTCAAATACCTTTACAATGAAAGTCCAACCTATCCTTGTATATATTGCCTGCCAAAGGTACACAAAAAATCTGACTTTCCTCCGGGTAGGCCAATCATAGCAGGAATTGGATCACCAACTGAAAAAATCTCTGAATATATAGACCTGTTCCTGCAACCATTAGTTGTGAACCTGCCGACTTATATCAGAGACACTGGGGATGTCCTGAATAAAATTGGAGATGTGGATTGGGTAGAGGGCCATATGCTTGTCACATTGGATGTGTGCTCTCTTTATACGAGTATTCCCTGTGACAGGGGACTATTAGCGGTACGTCATTTCCTAGAGAGCAGACCCATTGAGACTTATGCCCACTCTAATATGCTGATGGCAATGATCGAATTGGTACTAGCCAATAATGTCTTTTTGCACAATGGAGCATGGTATCGCCAGATTAGGGGGGTAGCCATGGGGGCTAAATTTTCCCCCTCGCTTGCAAACCTATATATGGGCTATTTTGAATTAATCCATATATGGCGCAAATGCCCAAGTGAACTAACAGAAAGTATATTGTACCTTGGTCGTTATATTGATGACCTACTGATGTTTTGGTCGGGCAGCAAGGAGGCCTTAGACATGTTCTTTGATTTTCTAAATGATAATCCCTTTAACCTAAAGTTCACAAAGGAGCAGAGTGTGTCTAGAATCAATTTCTTGGATGTCACTATTGTGGTCAAGAAGGACAAATTACATGCTGTTCCCTATAGAAAGGAGACAGCCTGTAATTCCTTATTACATGCACAAAGTGCACATCCTAGCTCACAAATTAATGCAATCCCCTATGGGGAAATGCTAAGAACTAAAAGAAATTGCAGTGATCATGATAGATTGGACACAGAACTGAAATCAGTGGAGAAGAGATTCCTTTCTAGGGGTTACAGTAATGATATAGTGACAAAGGCCAGAAATAGAATTGATAAAGTTAACAGAAACTCACTACTTGTCAAAAAAACACGTAAACCTGAAAGAAAAAAGAAAAAGATAAGGTTCATTACTCCATATAGCACTGCTAGTACTGATGTGTACAAGATATTGAATAGAAATTGGCATTTGCTATTGGAAGATCCCAGTTTACATGACAAAGTGGGAATGAAACCTGCAATCACTTGGAGTAGAGGTAGAACTCTGAGACAAGAGCTATGTCCGAGTTACATTCCTCCACCAAGGGCAACGAATTGGATGCCCACCTCTCCCAAAGGATTCTACAGATGTGGAAACTGTTGCATATGCTGCTTTGCGTCACACAAAACATTGCAGTTTAGGTACAATAGTCCAAAACTGCATACAATACGTAATTTCATCAACTGTAACACTACCTATACAGTATATTGCATAAAATGTATATGTGATTGGATATATGTGGGCAGCACGATAAGGCCATTAAAAGAAAGAATCCAGGAACACATCAGGGCCATGCGTAACAATAATGCTCAATATCCCCTGGCGTCACACTTTAACATGGTACACCAACCAAATGATCTGCATAAAATAAGGTTCCATGGTGTAGATGTTGTGATGGCAGGAAACAGGGGTGGGAACCGTGAGCAGCAATTGCGAAGACTGGAAAGTAAATGGATTATTTCTCTGAGAGCGGTGGAGAAAGGAGCAAATATGGACAAAGAGATGTGTGAGTTTCTGTAAATACCTGAGCTGTTAGGATCATCAAAATTGGGTAAAGAGGAATGAGATTTAAATAATCTAATATGCCCATAGATCACTACACATCCATGTCTGATGAATAATATGTGTGTATTACTACTTGACTAACAACAGATCAGAAGAGAAGCAAAGGTTTTGTTGTTATTTTTGAGTTTTTAAATTGTACATATTGTATGTTTTTGTTTGTTGACCCAGAAGATTATGCCTGTTGTATATATGTCATCAACTTGGATGAACTGCTCCAAGATGGCCACGATTTCCACCTTAGTTTGAAGTAACTACTCGTTTTAGTCCTTCCTTAGTGTTTTATAAAAAGGGTGGGCCAGGCTCACGCAGCTACTCTCTGCCAGACGAACGCGGAAGGGAGACGCCTTGTCGAGACGCGACTCGGCTCTACAATGGCGGTAAGTTTAATTCTGCTTTCCTGTCACTGAGTGAATGCTGCTTAAAATGAAAAAGACGCTTTCTCCGCTTTGCTGGCATACCGGGCTTAGCTTCAATTCGTGAAGACCCGGGTTCGGGCATGCCGCGTTAATTTGCGTGTCGGTCTCGTTCTGCAGCCTAACAGTGAAGGCGCTTAGGAATGGGAGCTAGGATTGAATTTTTATGCACTCCTTGTTGCCGTACACCGAGTAACGAGTGCGGTTTGAATAATGTACAACAGCGCTGAGGTCATCATGCCGGCGGAAGGGAATTGTATTCGGGTGCATTATTTAAAGCACACAGATGCACTCGAGCATCGCGCTGAAAGTTTGCATGTCAGGAGCACGTTTAGGTCAAACAACTAGGGTAATTAGGGACTTACTTCATTCTAATTCTTGAGTTAATGTGAATTATACTGACGGGGCTTAGAACAAGTCTAAATGGGAATTGAGGCATATTTCTTGCAGTATGACAGTTTTATCTTGATGAGGGGTAACTTATCAGGGTTGGCTGTATACTTTGGACAACAGGACTGAGCTGCTGGGCTAATTGGTGTTTTTATGGGAGTGTGAGACCGGTATTTGGCCAGGCTGTGTCTTGGACAGCCTAAATGCAACTTTGTGTTTTTATATTACATGAGTATTACGTTTGGTGATATGTATAACATTGCAGAGATATTTGTAACAAATTTGGGTCCTCCAAACTAATTTGAAATGGGAATGAACCTCTTTTTACAGATGGAACTTATCATGGCTCCTTGAATTATATACATATGCATGGACTATAAAATGAGGAATGGAATTAGAAGTGCCAGTACTCTAAGGGATAACTATTACCTTGAATATTGAAAGGCTCTAAGGTAAGCCATGATACATGGGTTGGGGCCTGGTGGAACTGCCAATCTAAATATGATACATTCTAAATACCGGCGTTATTTGGTCTTACAGGAGTAATAGGAGACGGATCTTTTATACCTTTTATTGATTTGTACAAGATTACGCCACTCACCATTCTACTTTGCTTTTGGTAAGTGGAAGTTTTTAAACATTAGTTGGCACTATTTTTGCACTTTAGATTATGACTAGGCATGGGACATATGATTTTTCTTTAAATATGGATAGATTTGGTGATTATGGGTACATGGTTATGCTGATTACTGAATTGAAGTAACTAAGGCTCAAGTGGTGGTCATCTGGAGCAAAAGGATTGACTAAGACAATTTAAACAGATATTATGCAATATTGTTGAATAGATTGACCCCATAACAAGATATATAAGTGTTTTGTTTAATTAAAGCATGCTCTAGATTGCTTCTTCAGATAATGTGCAGGGCATTAGATTCCATTTTATTAGAAAAAGATGCATGGTTGCATGTTTTACACTGGTGGTTTGAATTTGGCTGAACATGATTTAGATTGTTTGGTCAAACACTGATGGGCAAAGGTGGCCTACAATGAGAAAAAATATTTTTACTGATTGTGTGTATTTGTATACTGATTTGCAGCCTTGAAAAAGCCCGTGGAGGGCGAAACGCGCGTCGGCTGTGACGATGTGGCAAGAATAATAATCAATAAACAAGATTTTGAAATATTGATGGACTGTGTACTACTTGAAATATCTGAGGAATTTGAAAGAAATCGTTCTACTAAGTGACTGAATTACTACTGAATTGGAGAATAATAACAAACGGGGATGTGCACTGGTGGACATATCTGTGTAAACCTACATACATGCTAGGTTCACTTAGGTACATTTAGTTAGGGTCGCCTCGTAGGAGTATGCATTTTATTGTCATGTATTTTTGTACTTGCCTGTATTCATGGTTTTAGCACTATGGTAGAAATCTACCATCCTTTTACTCTGTTGGATCATTTATATTTGTTTCTGTCTCATGGTTGTTTCAGCACATATATTTTACATTAGAATAACTTTGGTTCAATAAATGCTTATTGAAAAACATCCCCACTGTTTATTCTGTGTATCTTTCTGAGACAAAGTGAACATGAGTGACTGAGCAAAAAGTATTGCAGTGTTTCCACGATCCTGAGGGATCAGGGTTGTCATGTTCGATAGTTGCCAAGAACTATTCTCTCCTTGGTAAGAGGGGTTTCTAGTGGCACTGTGAGCTAGCTGATATACAGGCTAACATACCCTGTGGGGGTGTCTAGAATGAGTCTGAACACCAATCCTACAGTGTATGTTGTCTGAACATGCAGATCCTATATAGGTTTATAGGGACTACACAACATTATGGAAGTGACCCGGGGGTTCACTTTGGTGTTACAGAAGGGGCCGCAGACGCTTATGCGGCCCCTTCTGTAATACTGATAGTGCTGGCAAACATAAAGAACCAGTGCTATCTTCAGAGGATGTTCCTCATTTGCATGTGGGCATGGCCCGATGCAAATGAGGGAATCCATTTGTCTCTGTACCCGCGCTGGATTATAGACACAGGCGCAGATTCAAAGAAGCTGTTAGGAAGCACACTGTCAGTGCGCCCCTGATTGCAGCCCTATGGAGGGGGGAAAGGGGTCTCATGGACCCTCCAGGCAGCCTACTGCAGATCTGTGCAGTCACTCACTGTACCCACCTGCAAGTGGATTTCTAATCCCCTTTAAAGGTGCAGACTGTTTGCCGCCTGCACAGTGAAACACGAGTGGCTTCAAAGCAACCTTCCGTTTTTTACATGAATGCACTGCCCCCAGGGCAGCACGAGTTTATGTCTGCCCAGGGAGCAGTGCATTCTATGTAATAGGGCACATTTTCCCTGTTTGCACCCGGCGCAAACAGGATAATTGCGCCTGTTACATAATAGGGCCCTAGGTGCTCATGGGATCACAAAAATGGTCAAGTTAGAAGTAATGAATCTGTCTGTGGTGGTGCATGGCATTCAAGATATCGATTTGTTAAAGATCAAACTCACCATAGCACCCAAAACAAACAATTGTATTGCAAAACATTAAAGGGGACACAGCACTTCATATCTAGGTATTTAAAAAAGCCACATTGTTCGTCCACGCAGTAAAAAAACATGGGCATGAAAAGTTGAACGTTTTTATAAGGGAGAGAAGCATAGCTTAATTTTTACTTTGCTGGGTAATTGAAACAGAAATCCACGATTCAAGGCGGGTTGCCCTCCCCTGCTCTGTCTTGAGCAACAGGTGAACTGTATAGATAAGCTGATAGCTTGAATTCTGTTGTAGGTGCTGCGATCTTGCAGCTCTTCAATTTAAATCTGCCCGTTGTTGCTTGGGGAGCGTTTTTAAATACATAAATATAGAACTGTATATTTTAGAGTGAGACCCAGACTATAGAAAACTCATTCACCCAGTATTTGGAAACAGTTAAACTCAATAATGGCGATAATTTTGCACTTTCTTCAGATGGAGGCACTATGATACACTTTTCATTTTGCGTACTTCAATGCGTTGGTGGCTGTGATTATTGGGTGATGGCAGGGAGGTGGAGAAAAATGGACAGTGGGGGTGGGGGAAGACAATACAGTGAAATGCACTACCAAAAGTTGTTTTTAAAGTGCTTGCAGCACCATGCAGCTGGTTGAAGGACACTGGCCGCAAAGAGGGAGCTGTGCTGTGAACATGCTCCATGGTGTGGACATAAGCCCTTAGACGTCTGCTGGAAGAGGTGAACAGCTGACAAGAAGCAGCAGGCATGACCAGTAAGAAGCTAGAAAGCTGGAGTGGAGTGGACTGGAAATCAACCTATGATGGGTATCGTAAGTAATGAGCGGACTCTAAGCTCATCATTTTAAAGTTGTTGTTTTTTAAAACACTAGCTTTCGCTGACAGCGCATGTGCTGAAAACGAAAAAGGGGGTATACTTTATTGAATAAAATTAGCAAGAAAAGGAAGCTCCAATGCAATGATGTATAGGTGCACGTTCATGACACATGTGAGCATATGGATAATGACGCTACAATAGACAAGCATGATGACATACATGCGCATATACATCGATATGGATGTGCACGTATCCGTCTTGATGCTGAAGCAGCCATTATTTTTTGGAGATGTAAGTTAAAAAAATATTAAAAGTATGTAAAAGCACAATACTTAGAAAGGAGTGGCCTGCAAGTTTCAGCTACCCAACCCTCCAGAGAAGACTTAATACATTTAAAATGAAAGAATGGTTGGAGGTGGGAATTGGGAACAATGGTGGAGTATTTCCCATAACTACATCTGACAAGCGTCAAAAAGTTATATGTCCAATTAGTGAAATCACTTATGTTTTTTACTGAGGTCCACTACCAATTAATACTGCTGATGTTCTTACCTTCAAGGACTGAAGTGCTTAACACACTGTAAAAACAAGGTTTTTCATTCTCAAATGTGAAGATTATGACGTTACCTGTGTGAAAACAGTATATGAACAAGAACCACATCACAGTGTGTAATAAATAGGACGCTTAGTCCACATCTAAAAACTCTTAAACTCCATGTGCTTATATGTAACTAATTATTGAAACCTTGTTCTGGGTGAGCTGCAGACTAAGGGGCCGATTACGATGCTATAGTAAACGGCTCTGACCCTCGGTCTGAGCTGCTCCTACGGCATCGTAATCAGCTGTTCGGATTCATTTGCGACCAACCCATTTGGATGGAATCAGTCGTAAAGGAATCCAAACTGGATTTCTGAATGTCTTCCAATGGGCTCGGAGAGCCCGTCTGCCATCTGGAAAGCCTCCAGTAATCTCGAGGGCAGCTCTTTCCGCCCGAGAGATTACAATGTTGGATTCCGACAGCCCTTCTGTGCTGGCCTTCCCCACACAGAAATGCTGTCAGAAGTCGACTTTGGGGGCCCCCAGCAGGGCTCCCATGGGTGCACAGCCTCCGGTTGGAGGCCGAGGAGGCACCTATGGTACCACCCTGTTGATCCCTGCACCCCATGGCAGGCCCTTTGAGGTGTCTGCCCCCAGTGCAGGGATGAACTGCACCTCTTCTCTTTACAATGAGAACATGCATTCTGGGCTGAATGCATGCTCCCATTGTAAAGAATAGGAATGTGACCAAACAGTGTTTGGTTGCATGGTTGGGACCGTCGACAGGAGGTCGGTTGGTCCCAGTACCGAATCGATGTCGGACGGACTCAGGTCCCTCTGACATCAAAATCGGGCCCTAAATCTTTCAGCAATGGTGGAGTGGATAAGATTGGTTCAGTGCAAATAAACAAAACTAAGTTGCTGGAGCAATGGAAAGCAGGGTGAAAGCCAAACTGGATAGGGAGGTACAGGCCACGCAATGAAGAGAAGCTTGAAGAGAAGCAGCACAGATTGTGCATGGAGTGGGCATATGAGAGAAAAACAACACGTGACGAATGAGCATGAATACATGCACTCCAATGGTGTGCTGAAAGAAAAAGAGTAAAGTTATTCCTTTGTGTATAGCTGTGGAAAGATGCAACTCATCCCAAAAATAGGCTGGTAAATAATCTAAGTTCCAAGAGCAGGGCAAAAAGAAAATGAGAAAGGAAATGAACTGAACAGTAAACAAGAATAAGAAGCAATCCAAGAATGCAACCAATGGCAAGACATGGGTTGGCCCAAAGACTACTCTAAGTATTGGTATTGCAAACAATAGGCCTTCCACAACAATCAGCTAAAAGTGGTCCATAGGTGAGACATAAAATTTAGTTGCAAACATTATTCCCAAAATATTTGTACTACTGTCTATTAAGACATGAGTGCATATTGTTCCCACACATCTGTTTGTTAGTACCATTGCCACCAGGTTTAGCCTGGTGGTAATTACCTGAGTAAGCCTGTATAATGGAGATAGCAAAACATTGAAAATGGGTACATTTACCATTTGAATGTGTTATTTTGGCCCAATCTGTGACACAGGGAGAAAATTGAACAAATTTAATTTGCAATAGGTTGTTTTTACTTCTGATTTGACCCTATAGGTCTTATGAAGACTGGAAGAAACAGAGGGCCTGATATCGATATCGGGCGGAAAGCCATCCAACAGCTTGTCTGAGGCTCCAACTGCCGTATTACAATACTGGAGGTCAGAGGGAAACGCACGGGGGATTCACCTGCGCTTCCGACAGGCTCAAGGAGCCATTCAGAGCATAGGAAGGACTCAAATTCCCATAATGATGGCGGAGCCAGCCTCAGCTCTGCTGTCAGGATTATGATGTTACTTTCCCACAGCTTTTCCGACATGGAAAGGCTGTTGGAATGTGACTTTGGGGCACCTAGTAATCCCCCTTCCCCCATGGCCTTCCACTATTGGGCCTGGGGGGCGGGTGGTGTCCCTCTAAACATCCCTGCACCATGTCATGGATGTTTTACCCCTGCCGTACAGGCTGCAATTGTAAAAAAAAAAGTTTCCAAATTCAGCAGGTGCGACCATTGACCTATGAACTTAGAAATGGAAAAAGAGAATCACCGCTTTAGCATACCACATAGGTAATTGGTCACCACTCAAATATTTTGAAAAGGTAAATGTTCCCCATCCTGCACCCCACCAATCTAATGCTGCTGAGCCATCATTCCCTTAATGTTTCTCTGCAACCACAACTATTAATGCTCTTTCTTCATGTTTTGACACAGTCTCAACCATTCTTTTGCTACCAGTTCTTTTTAGCCAGCAGCTTTAAACCTCAAAGATAGCCCACCTGCATAATCCTGCATTTTCAAATTTTTATACAACATGAATATCCTGCTCTTTGGAGCCACATCTACCACCTACATTCCCCCATGTAAACACACTTAGTTATTAACTCACTCAAATCCCAGTTGCATGATGGGATTCCTCTCTCTCTCATGCATGCACACAGACACACAAACACACAAACAAAAAAAACAGGCACAAGCACACACAAACCCAGAAAATACCCTCATTCTGTGACACTCTCACATAATAACCCATAAGCACCGAGAGTAAGTGATATGTGTATATAAAAACTGCAGTAGAATGATGGGCGAGTGATTGTTTTTTTTTCAGTGTCTTTCTACAATTTTTTAATGCTATTTCCTAGCTTTAACTTCCCAGTAAACCTTGTTTTTTTCTGTGAATTTCTATGTTTTTTAAAATATATTTCATACCTATAATGCCCCTCAAACTTGAGTGTGTGGGTGTGTGTGAGTGGTTGTGTGGGTCTGTTGGAGGCTGTGTGAGTGTATGGGTGTGTACATGGGTGTGTGAGTTTGTGAGTGGGTATGTGAGTGGCTGGTGTGTGAGTGGTTTTCTAGGTCTCTGAGTGGAGGTGTGAATAGCTGTATGAGTGTGTGAGTGGGTATGTGGGTGTGTAAGTGGTTGTGTGCATGGGTGTGATTAGTGCATGTGTGACTAGCTAGCTGTGTGGGTCTGTGAGTGGGTGTGTGAGTGGCTGTACAGGTGTGTGTCTGGGTATGTGACTGGTTGCATGGGTGTGTACATGGATGTGTGAATGGGTGTCTGATTGCCTGTGTGGGTCTGTGAGATGGTGTGTGAGAGTTTCTCTGGGTGGGTGTGTGAGTGACTGTATGAATGTGTGAGTGGGTGTGTGAGTGGTTGTGTGGCTGTGTAAGTAGGTGTTTGAGTGAATGTTGAGTGAATGTTGAGGGAGTCTGTGAGTGAGTGTATTTCTTTTTTTTAATTGAGAGCTGGATGTGTGGATTCCTGCAGACTCAAATGGGGGGCCCATGTTGAGCACTGTGGTTGAATAATAAATGTTTCTGGATGCAGTGGAAAACAATTTTGGGGGATCATTTCTTGCCCATGAAGGGTCCCTCACAGACCCCTCCATCAGTTGCATGTGCTCAGGATACCTTTATCCTGACACCTTATAGCCTATTTCTACCTTATTCCCCCCCCCTCCGGAACCATGTCCTGAAGCACAAAATCGTGACTCCCACATTTCACTCAGTTTGCGGACAGCCAATCACAGGATTTCAGTTGGCGCGTGGATCTGCGAATCCTTCGTGGTAGATACACAAAAGATCTGTGTTTTTAGATATTTATAAATCTTTTTTCTTTAACAACTCGAAAACTATGAACTATGAACTATGAAACTATGAACTAATTAATGAAAATCACTCTATTTGCACCACGATCGTTCTTTCTGCCAAATCTGGTGTGCTTCTGTTCAGACGTTCAGACTGCAGTCATATCTAAAATCCCTATGGGAAATTGCACGGGGAAAGCATGTTTTGGGAAACCCCTTTTTCTCAGCCCCACTTGACAAATCACCCCACACCTTTTCAGACAGGAGCTGAGGTGGGTGGCAACCTCATTTTGAATGTTTCGTGTAGATTGGTCAAACAGCAGCAAATTTATTAACAAAATAAAAAATGATTTTCCTATGGAAACTAGGTCCTAACCATAAAAACCTGCTGGTGACCACCAGATAAGTTATAGTAGGAATACTTTACTTATTCTTTCTATACAAAACCAACTTAAATTATACAAACATTAACAATGTTAAAGTCATAGTTAAAACGTACATTTATAATTTACATAACACCTGCAAACTACTTCCACAGCAAGATAGCCGCCATCTACAACAACTTGGACCCCCATCCCACCACCCTCAACCTCAACGACCTCAACCAACCACATGGTTTCCACTCACCTCCCATAAAACAACAGCCATCATGTCATCCATTCAACAGGGGGTGGGGGGGGGGGGCACCGACCCCTGCCCCAACACCTCTTCAATCTCAATACAAATCCAATCAGCACGGTAGTCACCAGCATCTTCAACACCTCCATCACCACAGCAACCTTTCCGGATAGATGGAAACATGCTGAATTCAGACCCATACTAAAGAAACACTCCATTGACAGCAGCGACCACAAAAATCATCAACAGATCTCCTTGCTCTCCTACATGGCTTCCCTGTATGTAAAATTATATTTTTATATATACAATAAAGAATTTCGGAAATAAAAAAAAAAAAAAAAAAAAAAAAAAAAAAAAACACCTTCTGGATGCATCACAATCAGGTTTCGTGCAACCACAGCACGGAGACTGCACTGATTGCTGCCACAGATGACATCCGAACTCTCCTCAATCACAGAGAAACTGTGGCCCTAATCATCCTAGATCTCTCAGCAGTGTTTGAAACCATCTCCCACAATACCCTCATCAACAGACTCTACAACATGGGCATACAGCAAGATGCCCTATAATGGATCAGCTACATGACCCCCCTCACAGATGTCATCAAATCCTTTGGCCTCAACATAATCTCCTACTCAGACAACACTCAAGGTCTCCTCTCCCTCACCAATGCACCCACCAATGCCTAAACCAACTTCTTCAGCGCCATGATGAGTGTATTCGTCTGGATGAGGGACATCTTCCCCTGAAGGAACTCTGACATTTAGCCAAAAAAAGTGGCTTAGTGCTGCCTTGTAAACATGGAGCAGGCTCCTGTGCCACGGAACATCCCAAAAAGTGATGTTCCGACGGGGCAAGGAGTCTCATAAATGAGGCCTGAAATTTCTAAAGATGATTTTTTTAAAAACAATATTAGAGTAATTCCAATTTGTTTTCTAGATACTCTGTTATGCAACTGCAATGCAGCCAACACAAGGATTGGGTAAAAAATGATATTTCACTGCTAACAGTCAGGTCACTATAGATTCCATCTTTGGGCCACAGTGAATCACAAATCACTGCAAGATTCCTCATTGCCCACTATCCCAACAATCCCACATTAAACACCGTGTGCATTCTTGGATTGCAAAGGGCCCAAGAAGGCCGCCTCTGTCCCCGGTATTGAGATTGGCCAACCAAAGTCAACCACTTTGACTGAAAACCCGAGGACCACTTCTGATTAGTTGAAACACGGCCAATAAAATGTGCTTAATCAGTCTGTTGTTTCAGCCAATCTGATGCGTCAAGTTTGAGTCACACAAAATTGGTCCCTTGGACAGACTATTCCGTTTTTCTTAGCAGGGGCAGCCTAGAGTATGGACTACTTTGTGATTCACACAGGAGCTAGATGTTCAGGCATGCGTTTTTGAAAGCAGATATTTACAATGATGCAATATGAATCTTGCTCGACATGCAAGAATAGGCAAACGACTCCACTTCTGATTAACATCTAAACATTTTCTTAACAGTAATGCAATAGCACACCAGGACCTGCTAAGACGCATCATAAGTAGCAATCAAAATGTGATCTGTTAAATAACACAGCAATCTGTATTAACTTTCTCGCGTCTCCTCCTCTCTCAAAAACGCATTACTTTTTTTAAATCAACTAACCTGCAAGGCAGTATGGAAGCACAATTGCGTGGACAGCTGGGTGTGTTTAAACCTATTTAATGCTAAGATTGGCACCGCCAGACTCACCGTCTCTGAGACACTTTCCGTGTTTTAAGATGGCTCATAGTCTCAACAAAAAGCTTAAGTGGCGTGCTTGAAAGAGCGGGCTTTTCCCACGAAGGCAGGCTGAGGCTTCGACAAGGATGGTCTTGTTTTGCTCCCAGCCACAAAGCCCAATTTGGTGCAAGAAGCTATAGTTAAATGTGATTAAAAGAGTAGAATGATATACTCCAAAGTACACTAAATATCCGTTCACTTAGCATTAAAACTGAGGTTTGTGACGTTATGCTTTTGGCACCGCATCTTACTTTCCGCAAAGCGTGTTTATTTGCAGTGTTAGCCTTCCCACCACATAGACTCCGTTCAACGTTATGGTCAGCCTGTCTCTGCAAGTTTGGAGTTTACAAAGGAAATATTTGTATTTTCCATCTCATCTATGAGGTAAGATATGAGGTAGTTACCTGTAAGCTACAGTAAACACAGCTTTATTATCTCGGGCTTCAAATTTGTTAAAATTACATTTTGTGGGAGTTGACTTTGATCTGCTTTTAATTTCAGTCTGGGACATGCTGTATCAAGTATTCTTTTTGTATTGGAATACTGATATTGTATTCTTAAAATGTATGACTTTTAATACCATAAGTAGCAGAAGGGCTCACGTTCCACAAAAAAGGCCGCTCTCAAGGTGTCGTTCCATAGGTACTAGAAGTAGGGGTGCGGGGGTGCTGCAGCAGCCCCAAAATTACCCTGCTAGAGTTCAGAAGCAATAAAGGGTGGCTCCTCTATTTGAACGGAGGAGTGTCGCCCCACAAGCCCCAGAGCTTAAAAATAAAAAAGTTTATTAACTACCATTTTCTTTTTCAGCAATCCGATCCAAACTAAGGGGCCCATTAGGATGGCGGGTGGATCGCCCCTGCCGGGCCGGTGGTAGCCACCGCCGGCCCCGGCGGGGTGATTCACCCGCCATCCATACAGCAAAGACCGCCGCCATATTATGATGGCTGGGGGGTCCACGGCGGACTGAAAGACTATCTGGCGTTTTCCGCCCGGTCGACAAGTTGACCGGGTGGAAAAGGGTTTAATATGGTGGCAGTGTCTGCTAGACACCGCCAGCCATATTACAATGGGGTCGGAAACATGCCTTCACGGAAAGGCATGGTACCCCCCGGCATTGTCATGGACATGGTGGTGCCTGCCACCTTGTGTATGACAATGCACGATGTGCATTCCCAGCATTGTGGCGGGCGTTGCTGTGAGCACCGCCCGCCACAATGCTGGGAATGGAGGATGCCACTGCCACGGTGGCATCCTAATCGTCCGGGCGGCACCACAGGTGGTCGGTCCCAGCTCCGCTAGGGTGGCGGGCGGACGGAAGTCCACCCGCCATCCTAATGGCCCCCTAAGTGTCAGGACGGGGCGGGGCACTGCTGCCAAGTGGCAGCAGCTGGGAGCTGTGCGCTAAAGTTTAAAGTGTGCATCCCTCTTTGGCTGGCCCTCTTGCAAAGGCCAGCCAGACATGCTAATTTTAAACTTCTCTAACATAGCTGTCTTAGACAGCTGGGTTGAGAGCAAGCACAGGCCTCCAGTGTTCTTGAGAGCGCTGGGTGAGACCACTCTATCAAATCCTGGTGCTTATCTCATGCTTTGGGAGCAGTGCCTGGATTTGGTAATGCAGTTTCCTTGGTCCGCAGCTTCAAGAAGACACCAGAGGTAGGAGAACACCATGCTGCAAGCCAGGAAGATAAGTGTATTTTATTTATTAGCATGTTTTTTCTTTGTACTCCCAACCCTCGGTACATGCCATCTGCCACTGTAATAAAAAATGCCTTTATATTTTGTTTTTTATCCTGTTAAAAAGGCCAAAGGTTAGTCTTTGCTTTCTGACAAATTGCTTATTCTTTTAGTATTGAGAGTGGTGTTTATATTCTTATTCTAACTGCAAAGAGGTTTTTGTCATGTAATGAGATATTTTGTAATAATCCTGCTGACTGTGAAAGAAAAGGCGTTATTATTTTATTTATTAATATAGGGTTTTATAAAGCGTGAACATGACCCTCAGGTATCAGAGCTTAACCATACAGTACCCGTTACATGATCCATACAAATAATTGACAGCTGAAAACATCAGAACTGAAGTACATACATAGAGAGGATGTCCTCCATTACACGAGACCACCAGACAATCGTCTGCTGATAGCATTAAAAGACATAGATTACGTTTTCAAAGTCTGCTTTTCAGGTGTCTGGGACAGAAATCAAAGTCAATCATCAATATATATCCACTGATGCTTGAGGTAATTAAGTAAAATCTAAGGTCTGGCCCTACTTTAACATACCTAAATAGAATGGCCATCATCCACAGTCCAATGTATGTGGTTACATCTCATCCGAGTTAACCACCTCTGTTAAATCATGATATTAATCTCAACACTATTTCAAAGCGGCATCAAGCAATCTGCCTCTGCGTATGTTCTGGAAAAATTAAACATTGTGTATTGGTGCCTAAATATATCACAAATGTCACTGATGATAGACAAGGCATGCACACCTCCATAGTGTGGTAATGATGTCCTCAAGCCCCTGAAAAAGTGTAATTTTCCAGTCTGTGCAAGTGATTATGAGTATTAAGTATTTTATTATCTGCATTTGAAAAGAAAGTTACTTTGCCAAATAATACAGAAAAATTACCACAGAAACCATTGTCAGCCTTTTTCTACTGACTTGATACATTTTCTTTTCTTAATGAATAACCCCAAAGTGTGTAGGTACCACTTGGAATTAATGAATACATACATTGAATGAGATCTTCCCCATACAGAGGTTAGAGGGTTGCCCAAGGTTTGAAAAAGAGTTCCACGGTGGACGCAGTTTGTATCCAAATATTAGTTACCCTGGTCCACGTGGGCAGAAAAGGGGTTCTCCTTGTGAAAATGTACATGTATCCTTGAGGAACTTCAAGATTAACTGGCAACCTGTGGATAGTGAGTTACCCGGTTTGATTAGTTGTGAGCGATCTTGCAGGAAAGAAGTGAAACCATTTGAGGACGTTACCAGATAACCTCTTCTGCATTCTTGTGACTCTAAGTAGTTGAAATGAAATGAAATGAAATGAAATTTAATTTATAAAGCGCATGGCTGCCCGAGAGCGTCCCAGCGCTAACAAAAGAAACAGAGAACAAACTGTAGAAAATACCAGTAGTTAGGAGACCTTGGGAAAGAGGAATGTTTTAAGGGCTTTTCGAAACTTAAAATGACAAGGTTCAGTACGAATCTGACTGGGGAGAGGGACAAGTAGTTGCAGTGATTGATTGTGTCAAATGCCGCTGACAGATCGAGGAGTATGAGTAAGCAGGAATTGTTGTTGCCCAGGATTTTGAATGTGTCTTTTAAGATATGAAATGGCTGTTTCGATGCTGTGACCCATCCTAAAGCCTGATTGGAACAAGTCGAACAATTTGAACCGCTCAATGTGTAGCCAGAGTTAAATGTGTACACATTTGTCTGACAGTTTTGTTAGGAAGGGAACTTTTGACAATAGACACAAATCATTTAGATCATTCAGGATCAGCCCCTGGTTTTTTATTGGGTGGTATCTCTTGGCCAATCTACTGACATTCTAAGACTAAGCCATGGGTTAGAGATGAGTTAATGATCTTAGTCCAGAGGGGTATGACGTGTTGATTTTGCTTCTTGATGCTAGATGATGGGCTAGGGTAATCAAAGTGTGTAGTCAGTTTTATTAATGCTATAGATTTCTTTATCTCTTCTTCACTTAGGTTTCTGAATTAGTGCCATGTAGCTTAATTTGTGGTCTTTTTGGGATGGTTGTGTGTTTACATCAAATCAATTGATGAAGTTGCCTTTTGGGTTGAGATCATATTACTATTCCTATCTCCTATAAGTTCATTGTCTATGCCAAATTCCTTGTCAATATTTCTTTCATGAAAAAGGATGAGAAAGTTTCCCAGTTGGCTTGGGGTTATTGGAGATCCCTGTGGGATTGCTAGGCTCCGTTTGCTGGTTGATAATCTCAAAGAGTGTACATGAGGGATTCTTGACGTTATCAAGTTGGGTTTTGAAGAATAATTATTTTGCTTTCCATATGAGCTTGTTGTAGTTGTTTCTTGGCTCCCTGAGCTTTTCAGTTGAATTGGGGAAGGTTCATATCTATATTGCCTCTCAGCAAGTCTGGGTCTCCTCCTTTCTTCATTCAAGTTATTATACCAGGATTGAGATAATTCATTTTTCTGCCTTTTAAGGGGAAGCAGAGGAATTTCCTCCATAATGTCAATCATTGTTTGGTTGTAGCGATACCTTTATTCTTGTATGTCCTGCATTTCACATGGGGGAAGGAGGTTCCTCTGTTATAGTGAGAAGAGGTAATCCATTCTGGTGTCTCTTATCCAGTGTTTAGCTTTGATCCCTTGGCTTCTTGTTTTCTGTACAGCAGTGGGGATACAGAATATTATTTAGTGATGGTCAGACCAGTTGGTGGGAATAATATATTTAATGACTGTTGCTCTTTCTTTCACTTTGGTTAAACCAATATGTCTCTTCTTGCGTGTGTTGGACCTACACATGCTCATAAGAGGTTGAGAGCAGTGTGGAGATTTTTTGGGGATTAGACCTGTGTGTCATTCTCATAATTCCAGTGGAGGTTTAAGTCCCCCAAAAATATGGCATTTGGGTGAGCCAGGGATTGTACTGTGATGGTTTCCATTAGTTGCACTAGGAATGGCAGGTTATCACTAGGTGGACGGTATAGGAGATGCAGGTTCTCTAGTGATCTGCCTGCGGCGAGGATTTCAACACACATATATTCACATTGGGCTAGTTTATCTACAGGGAAAGGCATATTGTGTAGGGATGTTCTGTGAATTATAGCTACCCCCTACCTCGCCTCCCCTGACGATCTAGCAATTTGACGGTGAAGTTTAGGGTGCAAGGAGATCCATGAGGGGAGTGGAAGATTAGTTTATCTAAGTTTCAGTTAGGAATATCATGGTAAGGTCAAGATGAAGGATAGCTTCTGCTATGTTTGTGGGATGTTTACCCACCGATTTGCAATTGTGTAGCATGCACTACAGCTTTAGGATGAAACGTTTGTTTTTTAGCACCCAACAAAACTTGAAATGTACATATATTTCAAAATATTTCAGCAGTTAGGAGAAACATATGAAGCCCCTTGTTTTGTAATTCTAAGTGTAATGGAAACAAATACTTTAAAAGGGTCAAAACAAATCAAGACACTTTACTTGATGATGAACAAATGATAAATATTCATTAAACCCAATTTATACACATTATCATTTGGGTGTTGTATAATTTGATCAGTAAAACTATATACCTGTGCACATTTAGAGGTCCTTTCTATGAACATGTGCTGTTTGTAAGTAATGGTGTGCTGCCACATCATGCCTAAATAATTCACTTGCAACAGTGTGCTTCAAAGTTCTCCAATATCTGCATACCACCAACTTACCACTCTCCTGCTTAATAGGCTGGATCATTTGCTACACTGATTCTTTGAGTCACACTTGTATTTTGCACAATCACTACAACTTCAGTGACAGTGCACTCATGCCAGCACCCACATTCAGGAAAAAAATCCCTGCACCCTTTTCCGCCAGTAACTCCACTCCCTGGAGACATGGCAATTGAAACATCTATGGAAGCCCCCTTAGAAAATAGAAATTAATGGTCTATCCGGAGTTTGATTCTCTCAATAGTTCCTCATTTCTCCTCAATTATTTGGTCTTGACTACAAGGAAATGAGCTATCTGTTGGCAGACCAATTTTTTCCAATATAGCGTGAGGGGTATTTGGGTGAACCCCTTTCTCATGATTGAATGGCTTTCTTGTCTAACTCACGTGCATGCTCCTGAGTAAATGGCTTCCTGCTCTATTTTTGTGTTTTTCCTGGCCAGTAATATTTCACAGAGGTTGGATTAGATGCGTTGTATCCTTCCTTTGCTTAAGCTAAGGGACTTACAGAACTCAATCACACTGCATGCTTCCTTGCTCTTTCTTTCTATTTTTCCTGGCTCTCCCCCACCTGCCCTCTCTTTACTTCTCTGTGCCACTCCGCTGAGCTGAGAGCTAATAGCTTTGCCAATACTTGCTCACTCTGATACTAGAAATGCTCTTAGCAGTCTTGAGTGATAAACTATAAATCTGCAAAGTTACTGCAGATGTAATCTATATAGTGCAGAAACGTCTGTTACTTGGTAAATTGTTAAAGGGGCTTCAGAATAAGCCCCATCCAGGGATAGTTTCTGCCTCCTCATAGAGGGGACTTGACCTAACAATTCAGACTGCACTGTGATTTTTGGACAGAGGACAAGGCTAATTACAGGTGACTGTGATTGCTAAGAGCATTACAATCCAAGACTTTATTTTTTCTTTAATGTCTCGTCATGAGCAGGCTGGCCAAATGTATCACACTGCTTGCTGTACCACATACCTCAAGCTGCACACTGTTGATGAGACCCGTCAATGCCACAACATGTATGACGTTGTTTGTGTTCTCATGCAGAGGGGATGTGGCTAAGCAATTTCAGATACACTGCCGATTTTGGAGTGGGACAAGACTGTTTTTTTTCCATTTGGCTGGTTCCTGTCTGTTTTTCTGTAATGAGATAACGAGGAATAAAACAATGAACTGGAAACTGACCTAGAGTAATTACCTGTGGCTGCTGAAATTAATTAAAACATTCCAAGCAAGGATTTGCTCCATTCTGATGGAGTCATATGTTGTGTCCTCACAGTTAGTAAGAAAGGAGCTTTATGTTTTATCTTAAATTTCGACTACTTGAAGTTATACAAACTGGTAGCATCTATTGTTATTTCTTCAGAATGGATTTTAATTTGTAACTGATTTATAATACATTTCTTAGCTATATTTACATTATTTATTGTGTATTGTTTTTCCATTAGTCACCATGGGACAGTCCCTGCCTCTGTCTCAGATTTGTTCCTAAATGTGTTGAGCTGTGCTATGTAAATGTAATATGTTGTAAGAGACAGTGGTCCCTACCGGGGAAACATAAAGTCATGAACACAGAAGTACAATTAGAGCTGTGTGGGTATGTATCCGAATGGTATGTATTTAATCATCCAATAAATACAGGGAGCACGTAGTAATATAATGCAGTTGGCAAAAGGTGGCGGATAATAGTAATCACCAGATTTCCAGAACTCAGGCATTTGCTGCCAAAGTGACTTTCAGTGATACATCTTTACAACAGTCACAGTGAGGAAAACATATTTTGCTCCACATAAATCATAAACAATAGTAGGAGTCAAGATTCGATAGTCAATGACGTTTTATCCCAACTACAGTCAGTTGGGGGATCATCATCAGGACAGAAGAATCTGAATGCCTGAGAGGTAGCTGCTAGACAGGGTGGTGGGACAAGTGGTCAGAAGGAGGGTCAAAGAGCAATATCCTTGGAGCCATGGGGCTAAGGCTCGGAATTGAGCAGCTATAGATAACCAAATGGTCTTGAAAATCTGTGATGAGTGATCCCGATAGTCAGGGAGCGGAAGGCCAGCAATGCGTTGTCGTCCATGTTGTGCAGGAACTGGTGTGCAAGCATGTGCCCCCCATGTGCATACCCATGGCATGAGGCACCAGGGGGGTCCTTAGGGGCCCATTTATTCTCTCTCTGAAACGATTTTCATGGCGGTGGAACGGTGGTGGAGAGGAAACTCATAATATGCTTCTCCTGCAAAGCATATTGCGGCCTCAGGAAAGCTGCACCAGGGAATGATGGTTCCCTGTTGATAGCGGCAGTCCCACCGCCGGTGCTGCAGTGGCTGGACCATCACCTCCATGCATCCATGAGTCTAGCAGTCCTTCTGGTACAGGTAGAAACTGTTTACTTTTTTACAGAGAACACTTTGAGGCAGAAGCTTGCTATAATAGAAAGGCCTCCTTGCTACTGACCATTAGTTTCAAAGCAAGACTCTGTATGTTTTCCCTTTCTCTGGAGGATGCTATCGGCAAGAAGAAAGAAACTGATGTGAACGGCTGGGCACAGTCAAACAATTAAAAGAAAGGTGCTATACTTTTCAATCTTAGCCGCAAAAACATCTTACAAGTTGTATGAAAGTATAAACACAAACATTAAACAGCTTAACCAGGAAATGTAAGTTCAGCACAGTAATATATTTCAAAAGAATGTGAATAATTGTCTTTCATATTGAAATATTCTTGTTAATTACAAAGATGCAAGATAATTTGCTTAAACACTTTGTTCCCTTACTGCAGGTACCAGCCCATATGTTTTAATGCAGGAGTATAATTCATAAATCTAAATCTGGGAGTTGTATTATTTATTTCCATCAATTAAAAATGTGTCTGATTGGCAATGATTTAAAAAGAGAAAGTAAATGACTGGATACACAGTTTTTGGTATAGAAGGAGCAATGAAGTAACCCTAATGCTGCTGCAAATTGCTAATAATGCAATGAAGGTGCTTAATTACAGTGCAATTAATATTTAATTATAGCAACAAGGTCAACAAGAGAATGGGTGTGAAGAGAGAGCTGCATTATTACTGATAGATGATCATTCTAAATAAGACAGTCTTTGCCAGGAAATGTGAAATGAAGTATTCCATCATCCACTACAATTGATTAATCCAAGAGTAGGTAAAGAATTTAATAGGCACTCATGCAAAACATTTCTCTACCTCGTTTTTGCTTTTATGAGTAAAGTGTCTAAAGAATACTGTTGCTCACCTGGGCCTTCTATGTGTGCACACTTGTATCCTATTTGACAGGTGTTTGGACATACAGAAATATTGTGTCGAGAATATCGGGACTTCAAATATATTAAAGGTAAAAATGTTGCTTTTAGTGTTGTTTTTAAT
Source organism: Lissotriton helveticus (assembly GCF_964261635.1). Taxonomy (NCBI): domain Eukaryota; kingdom Metazoa; phylum Chordata; class Amphibia; order Caudata; family Salamandridae; genus Lissotriton; species Lissotriton helveticus. The sequence continues at coordinate 1,068,002,242 of NC_136071.1, read as the reverse complement.
ACTGTTGTTACAAATATTGATGTAGGAAATATTGTTTTTTAGTGTTAATTAGTATGTAATGTGTTGTAATTATTTTTATTATATTGTTTATGTTTGTAAATTTGAAAAAGTAAATAGTAAAAAGTCTAATTTAACAATCTTATAGATATGTAAATAATTTTCATTGAATTAAAAAATATATTTTTTTAAAGTAACATTTTATAATATTAAATAATACATATTATATAGTATGTATAAATGAAAATGTATGTATACATTTTTACAAAAGTAGTTTATAAAAATGTTTTGGGAATGTTTAAATAAAACTTGAAAACATAAAGTTATTAAATGTTAATGTAAAAAAAGAAAAACTTAAATATTTTGAGAATTAGAAACAGGTATACTTATAAATTCTTACATTTTAAAATACACTACTTTCCTTAAAAACATTATATCAATAATTTTATTAGAAATTCTTGTAATTGTATCTATGAAGTATTTATGTTTTTAAATATTAGTATAGAATGGATTGGAATAGTAAATATTACTCCTCTAATGTCCAACACTTTCCCCATGTTAGTTTAGTTTGGAGTGGGAATAGTAAATATCATCTCTTTAGTAAGCATGGGCGGCAAATCCGTTACGTCCGCGGATTTTTCGGATTTTTAGTGAATACGCAATCCGTGTATTTTACGTATTTTCCCAAAAATCCGAAAAAATCCGCGGATGTAACGGGTTCAAAAGTTGAACCCCCACCCACTCATGTAATGGCGCCAGCAAGCTGCCAGCGCCGTTGTAAAATAGTTACAAAGTTAGCTTGCACAGGAACCACTAGATAAAACGAAGCAGGTGCTGCTTTATTTTATCTAAGTGCTTCCTGTGCAAGCTAACTTTGTAACTATTTTACAACGGCGCTGGCAGCTTGCTGGCGCCATGGTAAACACACACATGGTCGCTGGAACTAGTTGAAGCTCAAATGCAGTGACTCATTCATCAGCCCAGAAACAATCGAGAGCATCGTCGAGGCTGGGCAATGTGCCTTCTTTATTGAAAGTCAGCTGTGATGCTGGATAGAGGCCTTTGCATCCTTGACTTTCACGAGCACAATCCCTGTGCTGTTCCTGTGACCTGGAGTCTCTGTATCTTCATCTGCTGCTCTGATCGGCCTCTGACCTTTTATACACACAAGAGGCATGTGCAGCACAATCCCTGTGCTGTTCCTGTGACCAGGAGTCTCTGTATCTTCATCTGCTGCTCTGATCGGCCTCTGACCTTTTATACACACAAGAGGCATGTGCACTCGCATGGAAGCCCCGTCCGTTTGGCCATGAGTAGGCACATTGTGTTCGCACGGGTTTCTGCACGTTCGCGAGCGTTTTGTACAATAAAACCCTCGCGAACTTGCAGAAACCCGTGCGGACACGCAAAAAAAAATACGTTAGGATCCGCGGATTTTGCGTATTGTCGCAATCCGCAAATCCGCAAATCCGCAGATCCGCGGATTGCCAATACGCAAAATCCGCTCATGCTTACTCTTTAGTGTCTGACACTTTCCTTAACTTGGTTTAAATTTGAGTGAGAATAGTAAATGACACCCATTTAGTCCAACATCTTCTTCAAGTTGGTTTAGATTGGAGTGGGAACAGTAAATGTCATCCCTTTAGTGTACAACACCTTCTTTACATTGGATTAGATTGGAGTGGGTATAGTAAATGTCACCCCTTTATGTCCAATACATTTATTGAGTTGGTTTACATTCGAGTGGGAATAGTAAATGTCACAGAATATTGTTCAACTGTTTACATAGGCTGGTTTAGATTGGGGTGGGAATGTTATTTTTCACCCCTTTAGTATCCAACACTTTCCCTCAGTTGGTTTATATTGGAGTGAAAATAGTAAATGTCACCCCTTTAGTGTCCAACTCTTTCCCCATATTGGTTTGGATTGAAGTGGGAATAGTAAATATCATCCCTTTAGTGCCTAGCACATTCTTAAAATTGGTTTAGATTTGAGTTGGAATAGTAAATGTGATCCCTTTTGTGACCCACACCTTCTTCGAGTTGGTTTAGATTGGAGTGGGAATAGTAAGTGTCACCCCTTTAGTGTCCGACACCTTCTTCAAGTTAGTTTACAATGGAGTGGGAATAGTAAATGTCACCCCTTTAACGTCCAACACCTTCTTCAAGTTGGTATTGAAAGGAATGGGTATAGTAAATGTCACTCGATTAGCGTCCATTTTTTTTCCAAGTTGGTTTAGAGTGGAATTGGAATAGTAAATGTCAACGCTTTAGTGTCCAACCCTTTCCCAAGCTGGTTTAGATTGAAGTGGAAATAGGAAATGTCACCCTTTTAGCATCCACCACCTTCTTCAAGTTGGTTTCGATTGGAGTGGGAATAGTAAATGTCACCCCTTTAGCATCCAACACTTTCTCCAACTTGGTTTAGATTGGAGCGGGAATAGTAAATGCCACCCATTTAGCATCCAACACTTTCCGAAAGTTGGTTTGGATTGGACTGGGAATAGTAAATGTCAACCCTTTAGCATCCAACACTTTCTCCAAGTTGGTTTAGATTGGATTGGGATTAGTAAACATCAACCCTTTAGTGTCCAACCCTTTCCCCGAGTTGGTTTAGTAAATGCCACCTCTTTAGCATCCAACACTTCCCCAAAGTTGGTTTGGATTGGAATGGGAATTGTTAATGCCACCCCTTTAGCGTTCAACACTTTCCCCAAGTTGGGTTAGATTGGGGTGGAGATAGTAAATGCCACCTCTTTAGCATCCAACACTTTCTCCAAGTTGGTTTAGATTGGAGTGGGAATAGTAAATGTTACCACTTAATTATATTTAGTATAATAAAAAGATGTCACAGAGATTTTTATGTTTTGATACTATTTAATTTATTGTACAGTTTTACATTTTAACCAACATATGTTTCGTAATAAATTTATTTAGAATTATTTGCGTTTTCTGCCGGTTCAGGGAGTAGCCTGAAAATTTGCCAAATTGTCTTGCTTCCTCTTCAATAGCTTTCATAGCTTGCTCCGGTTGAGGTGTTACTATGGCCACGTTGTCTGCGTAGGCCAAGACTTTACTCTTGTGCTTATGGCTGATTATTGGGATAATGTTCTGTGCTGTTTAAAAAGGATCTATGTACAGGGCAAACAAGAGGGGTGAGCAAGGACACCCCTACCCTGTCCCTCTTGTGATCTTCAGAGGTTGGGTCATTTCGCCATTAATAAGTACACTGGCTTCTGGATCTGCATACATGGCTTGCATTGCTCTTATAAATTTGTTCCCAATGCCCTTCTTTTGCATTGTTGCCCATAGAAATTGCCAGGAGACCAGATCGAAGGCCTTCTCTGCATCTAAGAAAATAGCTGCAATCGGGTCTCCTGTTTCTTGCTTTACATCGAAAAGGATAATAACGATAGCAGAGTAGTAAAGAAGGCAAACTATCTGGGAGTTAAAATGAATGCGGATCTGGATCAGGTGGTTGAGGACAACTTGGAGAGCTGGCCTGTGGAAGCAAAAACAGTGCTTAAAAAACTAGACCACTTACACTTATCTCTTATTGGTAGAACCAATATAATTAAAATGATTTATTTTCCTAAATTGTTCTATCATTTTAGTGCAAATCCGTCGAAAATTTGAAAACATTTTTGCACAATTTATTTGGTCTTATTCTCGGCCAAGGAGTGCATTCAAATTTTTATCTCTACCCAAGGAGCAGAGAGGCTTAGCCCTCCCGAATCTTCAGCTGTATTGGTGGGCAAACTCACTTATTCACTTCACTACACTATTGTGCATCGACTGCTGTACAATGGAAGCTAAATCCCCCACCATTTGGGAACTTGTGATTGGTCATGATGCCAGGGGCTGCCTTTGGCATCAATTAAGTTACGGATATTACAAAAGAGTCAGATTTAATACTCTATCACCGGCCTTTAGAATATGGGGTGCTGTAAGGCGTATAAATGGTTAGTGGACTCAAATCACCACACCCCACTATGGCATAATAGGAATCTACTAGACATTTTTATGGAAATACACTTTAGGTCCTGGTTCAAGGCTGGAATCAAACAGGGGGAATTAGATTATATGAGGAATCGGCCTCTAACTATAGCCTTACACACAAGGATTTTTCAAATACCTGCAGATTAGGGACATTCTACAAAAGAAATGGTGAAAAGATGGATCAGCTAGGGAGAAGGGAACTAGTGGATAGAATCACCCTGCCCACCCCCCTCAGAATAGGGACAGTCTATAAAATACTGAATGAGGGCCCCAAGATGACATGGAAATTTGCTCCAATAAATGGCAAAAAAGATTGGAGATCACATGGAATATATTTCCAAAGATTTTTTTAAGCACCCAAGCTATCCTAATATCAGCCAACCTGCAAGTTCAATTTTACAAGACCTGTTTTGGATTGTACTATACCCCAAATAGAATAGCGAAATTGAGTGAGGGGAAGGGAGCCTATTGCCCGCGTTGCTCCTTATACAAGGCGGACATAATCCATATGTTTGCAACTTGCAACAAACTAGAACCCCTGATTAGGGATATATATGAGTTTTTAAAGGAGAAATTATACCTGCAGGTTGAGCTGAATGTGCCGGTAATCATGTTAGGAATATCGACATTAACTGAAAAAAAGGAGGGGTGCTGATAATTATAGAAATGGCAGTGTACAGCCTGTGCATTGCCACAGCCTGGCTAGATCTGATTCCTCCGTCATTGCAGCAATGGCGCGGCTGCTGGCCATATTTAATTTAGAAAAGACTATCTACAAGCACAGGGGCATTAAGGCAAAAAGAAGGGGGCTTGAGATCTGGTAGCCTGTGGTCGACTGGGTGGAATAACCTTAATAGACCTGTGTTAAGCCTTCAAATTCTTTTTGTTTAAAAAATTGAAATGTTGAAGAATTACTATACTGTTCATTGCACATCAGCACTTGACATGAGGCACTTTAAAACCTGGTAATCCTGTTCATAATATAATTAAATATTGTTTGAAATTATGTAAGCACTTTAAGATTGGAATAATATATGGTTAAAAATGAGCCGGGGGAGGGGGGGCAAAAGAGATAAAATGAGAGGGTGACGAGAAATATTTATATTTATTGTCTCTCTCTCTAATAAAAATGTATTTAAAAAAAATACCAATGTATGTTTAAAGTAAATATACAAATAATTACTTAATAAAAAATATGATTAATTTTTAACTATACAAAACAGAAGTACGCAATAATTAATATGTTTGTACAATATGCATTTTCAATTGCCTACCATTTTTTACATTTAATACCTATTAATAATTACATGTTTTCACAATATTTTTACATTTCATATTAGTATATAGTAAATAATTGTATATATTTTACAGTATTATTTCATTCATAATTTACTATTTTTTTTACTTCTTTACAACATTAAAGTTTTTGTTGCATTTATTAAACATTTGTACTATATTTGTCATTGATTTAAATGGGAAGAGAGTCTGTTTTTTTAGTTTCATTTGGTGTCATTTTTTTTTATAGCTGCCTTCTATTTTAAGTCTACTTGTGCTAGTTTGGATCAATTTTCCAGGAACGATGTCACGGTTAGGTGCTGGTGTTCATTGGAACAGGTATGTCCTTTTGTAAGGAGTTTTTATGGTTTTTTGAGGGTGGTGGGATTTAGGATGCATGTTTAAAAGTTGGGTATGGTGTTGTTTTATTGTTTTGTGTACATTTAGATGTGTTTTTGGTAGCGTTTGCATGTTTAAAAAATGTGATGTAAATGTATGAATGTTTTATGTGAAATTATTTGATGTCATTATATTTTGATGATTTTGGGCCTCATTATGACCTTTCAGAATAGAGAGCTGCAAACTTCTGCAACACCTGTCTGCTGAAAGTCACCGCCACCTGCCAGATTACTACTTTTCAGTTGGAGGGCGGCGTGGCAGTTCCCCTTGCGGTGCCCTTTCAAACATGGTGGTTCCTTTTAAAAAGGCACCACTATGGGAACGCCTCACAAGGTTCCTGCACAACATGGACTCGAAAGTCAATGATATGCAGGAGCCTATGTGCATACACACAGGGGGGGCACGTGTTGTTTTCTTCCCACCAAGGTTTTCATGGCAGTGGAACCACCATGAAAAGCCTGGCTGAGAGGAAACTCGTAATATGCTTGGCCGTTCCCTGGTGGAGCTGGTGGTCCTAAGCGGTGACTGACTGACTGACTGAAGTACTTATAAAGCGCTCGAATGCCGAGGCGTCTTGGCGCTAGGGTGACTAAAGAGAGCAGTGAGAGCCGATCTTAATGTGAAGAAAAGAGCCAGGTTTTCAGTGCCTTTCTAAAACATAGTTTAGACTTTTGTGAGCGCAGTGCAGGGGGCAGAGAATTCCAGAGTCTGGAAGCTTGGTAGGAGAACGACCTGCCACCCCATCGCAGTCTTCTTATTTTAGGTTGGCATATTAGATCATGATTGGCTGATCTCAGCATACTCGAAGGCACATATCGAGGGAGAAATTTGGGAAAGTCGTCTGGTCCCATGCCGTACAAGGATTTGTGAACCAGACAGAGGGCCTTAAACTGTATTCTGCACCTGACTGGAAGCCAGTGAAGTTCCTTGATGACTTTGGATGTTGGGTAGCGATAGGGTAAATTCAGCAGGACCCTGGCTGCGCCTTTTTGGATTGCCTGTAGTTTGTTTAGTTGTTTTTCTCCTGTGCCCAAGTAGAGAGAGTTGCAATAATCCACTCGGGACATTACCCGGGCGCCCATAACATTTTTTTTTAATGTTGGAGGGATGTAGGGTAAGACTTTCCTAAGGACCTTGATGGTATGGAAGCATGTAGAAGTTACCTGGTTAATCTGCGCTTTACAAGAAAGCTCTTTATCAACCAGGAAGCCAAGATTCCTAGCCTTTTCTGCTGGGTTAGGACAGGAGCCCGCCTCCGGAGGCCACCAGAGGTTGTTCCAGATCGATGGTTTCTGACCGAATTCGATTATCTCGGTCTTGTCTGTATTTAATTTTAGGAAGTTACAGCTCATCCAGTTTTTTACACTGAGAAGACAGTTCTTAAAACGCTCTACGGTGCCTTGAATAGACTGGGATACTGACACCACAATTTAAGTGTCGTCGGCGTACAACACTAGTTGTAAACCATGAGATTGAATTAAGGCAGCTAGGGGGGGTGACATATAGATTGAACAAGGTGGGTGATAGCGCCGATCCCTGAGGGACCCCCCCCCCCCGGAAAGGAGAATTCATCAGATGTAAGACCTTCCCAATGTACTTATTGGATTCGAGAGTCCAGAAAAGATGTTAAGAGGGCTATGGCAGCACCAGCGAATCCAAGTGTTTTTAGTCTGTTTAACAAAATTGAATGGTTCACGGTGTCGAGCGCCGCTGTAAGGTCTAGTAAGATCAGGGCCGTTCTGCCACCTTCGTCCATTGTCCTTCGAATGTTTTCGGTTGCCATGATCAAGGCAGACTTTGTAGAGTGGGCGGGACGGAATCCATGCTGAGAGGGGTCTAGGAGCTTGTTGTGGTCAACATACCGCATCATTTCTAGGTTTATGGCTTTTTCCAGAATCTTGGCTGGTAGCGGTAGGCAAGATATTGGCCGGTAGTTCTTTAGTTCGGTAGGATTCAATGAATCCTTCTTAAGGATAGGTCGAATGCAGGCTTTCTTCCAGCAACTCGGGAAATCACCCGAGCTGATAATGTTGTTAATCAAGGGGGTCAGAACAGCTGCCACTGTCTGTGGAATCATTTGTAGTATACGTGGCCCGTATCCAACTGCCCGAGATGTAATTGGGTGGTGAAACCGCTGGTGCGACGGTGGCCTGATCTGCCACCGCGGCGCCACCACAAGTCTGTCAGTGCTCGGACATCTAGACTCATAATAGGGCCCTAAAGGCTGAGTATGTGTATATTTGGTACTGTCATTTATTACGCAGGTTGGTCTTTGATGTTTTTATTACAGGTTTTTGTTGATTTCTATGGGAGTTTGGAGTTTTTTGGGATTTTAAGGAGCGGATCTTTACAAAAAATACTTTTTCAGGCTTTTGAATGAAACCTGCAGGTTTTGGAGTGCTTCAAGGGATTTTGATTGGATTGTTAATGTGTTTGCATTTTCTTTTGGGCTCCTTGCTTTTCAGATTTTTATCCTTTTTTGGGATTCCTATTTTTTAATATGATGGGATGTAGAAAGAACTCCAGTTATGAAGAATTACATTTTATTTCTTGCTTTTTTATGTGTCTGGAAAATGTGATATATTGTTTATGCTATTTGTATGTTATAATTATGTACAATTATTTTGAATATGTGTTCTATTTATTTGATGTTATGTATTGAATTTGTTTACATTTGTTGATGAATGATTGTTATTTATTTAAAAAATATTTATAATATATATTTTATGATATCACTGTTTAAAAACTTGTTGATTTTATATAATTGTTTCACTGATGTAATATTTAGAAAAAGATTCGATTTGGTGAATTACAATTTGTTGTAGTTTTTGAGGTTTTGATATTTATATTTAATTTATAATGTGCTTCTGGCTGTCATTTCTAAGTAGTGTAGCCCTTTTATTACTTATGAAGAGTTTAACTTCAAATAGTAGCATGCTGTACATTCTTTTAGTTTGTTTGCTTAGTTAGGGGCCAATTTGGGTTGCAGATTTTTATTTTTTTTACATAGCGCAAACTTGACTCGAAGGTATCAGATCGATTTAGATGAACACCAGTTGCGTTACAGACAGACACATTCATTTTGTTAGGCATGGGGATATTAATTGATTTGCCCAGAATGTTGAGTGTCCCAGCCGAGACTCAAACTCTGTTCCCCAGCTTCGAGGTTAACCGCTCTATTCTTGGTTCTTGGTAGCTCTGCTCTTTTTGTATGCATCGATAAATTTGTATAAAGTAGAGTTAGTTCTGCCTAGTGTGTATTGGAAGTCATTGTGCCATCCTTCCATTGCGTTTTTTTTGTTCTTGTTTCAATGTGCTGTCTTAGACAATTCATCATGGTACGTGGATTGGCGACTGTGTCCTGACTAATGCAATCTGCCAGTTCATGTAACTTTGAAATAGTCCATTAGGGGACTGATTACGAGTTTGTTGGACTTACTGCCATACCTCCAGTCCATAGAAGGCTGTCGCCCCCCGGGTCGCCCACCTACCATATTGCGATGTCACCGCTGGGCCAGCAGTGGTGCTTCTGATGGTGGGTAATATTTTTTCGTATGAGTCGATGCATCTGTGTATATTTTGACTGCATAGGTATTAAATGTACACATATGCATGACACACATGAAAACATTTCTACTACTAGTGCTTTCTCATTGCTGTTGTCTGGACCATGTGGACCCTATTTCGATGTTTGTCGGAGTTGCCTCTGACCGCCATCGTCGCGGATGTGGAACTGACCAACCTCAGATTGGCTGTTCCAACACCACAATTTGGATGCGACCACACATGGTGTGGTTGCAAATTTGAGAGGTGTTATCCCGAAAGCGCTCCCAGGATGCTTGTTTCCAGTCCAGGGAAGAGATGGCTTTGCAGTTCGGGCTGGACTGTTCCCATGAGGCACAGGGTCAAGACTGATTTGCATATAGATTTGTCTGAACTGGGGTGGCAAAGTGAACTAAAGAACTATGATGGTTTCAACCCAGATCTTTGCTGTAGGTGAGTGTCTGAAAGGTTTCAGCTCTCTGTCCATCATCTCCTTGTGTTTGCTTTGTTTTCCCTAATTTGGGAGGGTATGCCCATACGTGGGTCCCTTGCTCACTTTGCCACTGGATCCATGTTAGCCTGGCTGAAGAGGGGTGTTACCCTGAAACCAGTCCCAGGACACTTGTTTCCTGTACAGGGAAGACATGGCTTGGCAGTTCAGGCTGCCTGTTCCCTTTGTCTGAACTGGGGTGGCGAAGTGAGTTAAAGAACGATGATGGATTTATCCCAGATCTTTGACTGGGGGTGAGTGTCTGAAAAGTGTCAGCTCTCCATCCATCATTTCCTTGTGTTTGCTTTGCCCTAAGTTGGCAGTGTATGCCCAGACGTGGGTCCCTTGCTCACTTTGCCACTGGATTCAAGCTAGCCGGGCTGAGGAGAGTTGTTACCCCGAAACCGGTCCCAGGATGCTTTTTTCCGGTCCAGAGAAGACATGGTTTGACAGTTCGGGCTAGACTGTTCCCCTGAGGCCCAGGGTCAAGACTGATTTGCATACAGCTTTGTCTGAACTGGGGTGGCGAAGTGATCTGAAGAATGATGATGAAGTCAACCCAGATCTTTGACTGCGGGTGAGTGTCTGAAAAGTTTCAGCACTCCGTCCATCATCTCCTTGTGTTTACTTTGCCCTAAGTTGGCAGTGTATGCCCAGACGTGGGTCCCTTTCTCACTTTGCCACTGAATTCAAGCTAGCCTGGCTGATGAGCGGTGTTACCCCGAAACTGGTTCCAGGATGCTTGTTTCCGGTCCAGGTAAGACATAGCTTGGCAGTGCGTGCTTGACTGTTCCCATGAGGCACAGGGTCAAGACTGATTTGCATATACCTTTGTCTGCACTGAGGTGGCGAAGTGAGTTAAAGAACGATGATGGTTTGAAGCCAGATCTTTGGTTGGGGGAGAGTGCCTGAAAAGTTTCAGCGCTCCGTCCTTAATCTCCTTGTGTTTGCTTTGGGATGTGAAGTGCCCCCCAGGGCCACAACCGGAGGGCCAGGTGAGAAGGGGGCCCGGCTAGGGGCCCCCAAAACACTTTCCAAAAGCAGTTCCATGTTGGAAAGGCCGACATGGAATGGCTGTCAGAAAGTACCATCATAATCAGATGACAAAAACACCGTCCTTTAGGGATTATGAGGGGCTTGTTGAGCCCGTCGGAACCGAGTTGGAATATCCAGCCGGTTTAAACTCCGACCGCCGTCTTTGTTATACCGCAGGTGGAGTTTAATCCTATGATATTGGTCAGAAAGCCTCGAACCAGCGAGCTATGTGTCTAAGGCAGTTAAAGGGTAAATATTACAAAACGGACTTCACTGGATTTTGGTGCCAAAAAGGTCATTTTCTTTGGGGTCAAGATGCAGCTATGAAGGGGGATGGAGCAACAGTCTCGAAGCAGCAATATACTTGGCAGGACTGAGTTTCCTCAGAGCCACAGTTTTCATGGCGGTTCCTCCTCCAAAAAAAAGGGTGTCTATAGAGGCACCTGTTGCCTCTGGGCCATGGGGTGCATGTAGGGGGGGGCAGCACATGTTGTACCCCCGTTTATACATGCATCCTAGTCCCTGCACGGAATGGATTCTACACCAGTGCAAGTACTGCTTTTGAAGTTCCCATTGTGGTGCCTATTTCATAGGCATTGCTGTAGGAACACCAAAGAACCGCCCGTCAGTGACTTTAAAAGTCATAATATCTTGGGCGGAGCGCTCACAGGTTTTTCACTGCGGTGGCGCTGCAATCCCGCTCCCGCACTGCCAAACTAATAATCAGGACCTTAGTCAGGTTGTTAAAGATCTTTCCCATTAGGTCATGTGGAAATGTGTTAGTTGACATGATGCATTGAAAGAGAGAAGACATAAATCTTGTGAAGCCAATGTGACTCTGCAATAAGGACCAGGAATCGCCAAATATAGTTAAAGGGTTTTCTTTTGAATTTCCAATCAGTCCAGTATATATGCAAACCAAAAGTAAGTACAACAAATGCAGCAAGCTGAAATAGCTCAGTAGGTTGAGGTGCATTACAATTATATACCGAGTTGCACTAACCACAACAATATAGAAACAGAATAAAGCAAACAGGTGTTCCATAAAGAAACTTCCCTTCTGTCTTCCAAACATGGATCAAATATAGGATCAAATATAGGGTCATCTATCAAGGGTCTCTAATCCTGGTGCATGGAAGGTGTCAGCATGATCTGACTTCAGTAGATGTTTCAGGGAAGGAAAATAAGTGTTCAGCATGAGGCTTTCAAGAATAGGGCAATCAGAGAGGTCTGTACCACTCAACATCCAAAGGGAATCTCAGTGTCATTCTCCTGCGCGAACACCAATTTGATAGTAACAGAAGATTCAGAAATGTCCTTAACTCCTTTCACACCACCAGCGACCAATCGAATCATTACTTTAGTACATCTGTAACATCTCTTCGGTTTCCCAACACATCGAACTGGGACTGCAGTTCTTAAACTTGAACATCTTTCCATACTGATACATGATGAACAGAAAGCCTCTTTCGACCATTGATTCTCCAGGTTCACTGACAAGTTCTTCCTTCCAGGCCTCTCTCTTTACAGTTTAATACAGAAAAAAAGCCTTTCTCTAGCTAATGAAAATCATGTTATTAAACCTGCAAAAATAGTAAGAACATGCTGACAAAACGAAATGTATTTCAGCTGAGACCTGTAGTCAGGCTAATTTAAATAAGCACATAATGTGCATTTCAAATATTTGGCTATACATACACATGTGTAACTTTAAGAATAAATGTAAAATGTGAGCAAAATAATACATTTACATATGCAAATATAACTTGAAGTGTAAAAACATAAATAAAGAATGCATGTAAGCATGTTTGAACCGAACAATACTGCACATGTGTATACATCTCTAATCCATACAGTGAAAATATGTCATTAATATGTTTAAATGTTTCACACAAGTTAATAAAGTTAAGACACACAGTGAACATAATGTCAAATGCGAGTATTCAATTGCGGTTCTGTGACGTGTAAGGGTGGAGTCTACATTGCGCTGCTCCAATCCTCTACTGTTTCCTCCTTGGCAGTGAGCTGTCTGTGGTTAACTACTTTTTACTCCTCTCATTTGTGGAAGACCAGTCCTTTATCAAGATTCACTCCTAGTTACTGATGTTTTGCCCTCTTATTTCCACACCTCGGCCACATCATGATCTTTGAGTTGGTCTCAGAAAAGAATTAATCTCTATACAAACAACCAGCATAACAATATACCTGTGTCGCCCCCTGACCATATGAAATGGTGATTAATACCCATGAATGAAATTCTTTTAAAATTGTATATTTTATGCTGATTTTATTGGATCCATTGGATTAACTTTTTGATATCTGTACTGTGCTTCCTTTTTTATACCATGCATATACACTGTATTTTTGCAATGCTTTTATGATAATTTTTTATCGAATAAAGCTTATCTACTACTAAAAAAATATACCTGTCCCTTGGACCTTGGGTATGGATTACTGCTTGGCATGTGGTGTATGTGCATAGATTCCTGCAGGACTGTCTTAATGAGTGCCTGAGGCTTGAACATTTCTACATTTTTACTGTATAAATGATAATATTCTGCCTACAGCACCACTTGATAACTGAATACTACTGTGTTTTTTGCTTAACCTGGTTTAGTGAAATATGTGCTCCTCCATTTAAGTATTGTTTATTTAACAAATGGTTTCTAGCATCCTCATTATATAATCCAGATCATGGTCTACTGAATTTCGTACAACTAGTCTATTGTATTACCATGATCCTTTTCTCTTTCCAGTTATAGGAACTAATGACCAGTAACAATTAAGAAGAAGGGTAAGTCACCTACCTGCCCCTACGGGCTGCTTAATTAACAACCCCACATTTGCACAGGTCCTGTAGAAAGCCTTCCGACCCATCTGGGTAAAAGAAGGACTAAAAACATGTTGACCACTCACACGGACAACAAGGTGCTATAGAAGAGTAACATTTCTATATATTCAAAATTAACTCAACTCACGTAACTTTTTTTTATCACTAATCTCTACCGTAATCACCAGATAGTCTATCTCCAGGTGGAGGAAAGTATATTGTTAAAAAAAGACCCGATGATGATGCTTTCACGTTATGTAAGAAGTTGATAATCAAGATATACCGCTCCACCACTACTGTATGTGATTGAGGGTTTTAAAGATGGTTAACATATCTGACCCTGGTCATAATACAGGTACAAGTGATCCATTCTCCTGTGATTATCTATCCTCGTCTGGAAGCCGAATGGATCTCAGCTTCCCTCTACCTCCTTTGATTAATTATTAATGAGTGCCTGTACATCTGTTGCTTTGTGTATGAAGGGTGGCTGTTGGTGTGTTGGTTTGTACATGCTCATGAATGTCTGTAGGTCTGCTTAACTGCATATTTGTATGCATATTTTACATTAGCAGCAGTGGTGGATGGTGACATTTGAAAGTGGTGGTGCGTAAAAGTTATAAATGAGTGTTATGTTGTGATGTGAGCAAGCCAGACGGACTAAAAGAGGTTCCCACATGAATATTTTGAAATAAGGACAGCAAATGGAGTATTTTAATGAACATTTGAAAAAGTAGGATGGTTTATAAAGCAATTGTGAACAAGTAGTCTAAAAATATTTAAACACATTCAAAACTGCCCCATATCTTACTGCATTAAATATGGTCACAGTTACTGTAGTCTGCAAATTGTACTGTGAAAGGTTTTAAATTATCTCACCTGCACACACAACTTTCTCTCTGCACTTCATCTGACTAGTAAAACTGAAAGATCTGCATGCCATATTGATGATCTCATAACAAATGCGGTCCAGCTTGGAACTTAGTGCTTGGCATGAGCCCAGTCCTGAAAATATTTGGCACGTAAATCATGCAACAGACATGACCTAAAAAATGAAATTCTAAAAAATTCAAAACTGGTATTTCTTTAACATGTTGAACCTTTGACAATAATAAGGCATTTCACTGAGAAGTATATATTAAAAGGAATAGTGTTGTACAACTGGTAGTCTGGTATTGTGCTAGCATAAGCAATAATGACGAAAAAAGAGTTTTGGTGAAATTAAATAAAAATGATTTTTCCTGCCTTTCTGGTTACACTTTGTATAAATCAGTCAGGAAATAGGTATTTATTTGTCTTTCCTTATGTTAAGGCTGTATTTTTACCTCTTAGTTCTTTTTTCAGATGCTTTTTAAAAGCAGCATGCACTTGGAGGCTTGTAAACCTCTAACATTTATATGTCTGTTTGACAGATTGTACTTGTCAACTCAGTGAAGCAAGGTGCCTACATGTCAGGGCCCAACTGATGCTGTGTCTGCTGCCATGCCATAGTCATACCTTAGCACAGTGCTAGGTGAGACAAACAAGAAAAGAGCACCATCAATTGTATTGGGATGTAACTGCAGCATGGGGATGTGACCAGTCGCAGCTGCTACCTGAAAGCAGCAGTGAGGGAGGTTGGGGGAAGGGCCGGGGGGAGGGGGAAATTGGTTAAAAGATATCAATTGACTGCCGGCCGGTGGACTGGCTGGCCGGCCGCCACCTCTCCTATGTCTTGTTCCTGGTCTCTTTGGGGGAGACATGAAGCAGGAAGCACCAGGCCTCCCTGCAGCCAATCATAACACTGCATGTAGCGTTGTGATTCGGCTAGCATCATGACACAGTGCTCAGCCAGGCAGGGGCTGAAGGGGTGAGCATGTTCTCCACGTAGGCTGCAATGCAGCCTGCATAGAGAACACGGCATGGTCAGCGACTAGCTGCCGCCTCCCCCCCAATCCGGCACCCAATACCCAGGAACGTGGACACGAGACGTCTTTACTTTTTGGAAGGCGGGCGCTAGTCGCCCGGCCGTATTTATTAAAGTATGAAATTAAAAAAGGTTTAATTGCATAATCAACAATGTATACAAAAATTCAGCAGGACATTTAGGTACATGATTCTTAGCAACAAGTTTGAGAGCCTGACTTTAACAAAACTCTAATACATGTTGTTTCCTAACTTATACTAAACATCCTCAACTAGAATTTTTGTACATTTCTGGCCATATGGCAGGGTCACTACCGGTGTCAGGTCCTACAAGCTGCGCCTCCCCTCTGGATGTGCGCATGCGCAGTGTTACCCCGGGAATTGCCCGGTCTACGCCCTGAACTCCATTTACCCACTAAAGGAGGGCCCTTACTCTGCGCCGGTGGCGTCATGAGTCCACGCGCGCGGGGTGGCTACCAGCCTAAGGAAAGCGTGAACTACTCCTACCCGCGCTCCTTTGCTTTGCAGCATCTATTACCTTGCCCCTGGAGTTCTGGGAGTGGCCCGCAGGCCCCTCCCCCTGGGCGGGAACCTCCATAGGATGATGCCCGCCCCCTCAGACCTCAAATATGTGCTCACCGATAATGACCTTACCGCATGCCCCATACCTAATAAATACGACGACCTATGGGAAAAATTCTAAAGGGCAGCTACACTGGCTAATAAATAACAGTATCAACGTATAGCTACAAAGGGAAAAAAGGCCTAAAGACACTAGCATCACATACAATTCACTTCACACATGACTTGCTAAAAGGGGAAAATTCCTAGACAAAAGCATCAACAAAATATACCAACAATTCCATCTCTATTAACCTGTGAGACCCGCGTATAGCTACAAAGGGAAAAAAGGCCTAAAGACACTTAGCATCACATACAATTCACTTCACACATGACTTGCTACAAGGGGAAAAATTCCTAGACAAAAAGCATCAACAAAATATACCAACAGTTCCATCTCTATTACCCTGTGAGACCCGTGGACCGTACCTTCAAAACTTACCATTCAACCAGACATAAGAACTGCTACAAAACTTTTTGCTCCAAGGGATGGTGGGTGGGAAAACAAAGTAGCCCCGAGCGCGGGGCACTCCGTTTTGGCGAGGGAGCGTCCAGGGACAAGAGGGTCTCCTGGGCGCTCCCTATCTCTTTATTCCCGAGGGGCCAGGTGGCCCCTCCTATAGCCCGCCCCCCTTGACCCGGACCCACTTCCCAGGATCCGGGTCAAGGAGGCCGCCAGCCAATCGGCGGTGGGCCGCGCCCCCCAGGGCACGCCCCCACCGCCGAATGGCAACCAAGGAGACAGTGGGGGCGACGGTCGCCGCGCCGCCATGCGTGCGGGGGGGCCGAGGGCCCCCCCTTTTCACATGGTCAGCGACTAGCTGCCGCCTCCCCCCCAATCCGGCACCCAATACCCAGGAACGTGGACACGAGACGTCTTTACTTTTTGGAAGGCGGGCGCTAGTCGCCCGGCCGTATTTATTAAAGTATGAAATTAAAAAAGGTTTAATTGCATAATCAACAATGTATACAAAAATTCAGCAGGACATTTAGGTACATGATTCTTAGCAACAAGTTTGAGAGCCTGACTTTAACAAAACTCTAATACATGTTGTTTCCTAACTTATACTAAACATCCTCAACTAGAATTTTTGTACATTTCTGGCCATATGGCAGGGTCACTACCGGTGTCAGGTCCTACAAGCTGCGCCTCCCCTCTGGATGTGCGCATGCGCAGTGTTACCCCGGGAATTG
The DNA here is from genome assembly GCF_964261635.1 of Lissotriton helveticus. Lineage (NCBI taxonomy): Eukaryota > Metazoa > Chordata > Amphibia > Caudata > Salamandridae > Lissotriton > Lissotriton helveticus. The sequence continues at coordinate 1,067,984,958 of NC_136071.1, read as the reverse complement.
CCCGGTCTACGCCCTGAACTCCATTTACCCACTAAAGGAGGGCCCTTACTCTGCGCCGGTGGCGTCATGAGTCCACGCGCGCGGGGTGGCTACCAGCCTAAGGAAAGCGTGAACTACTCCTACCCGCGCTCCTTTGCTTTGCAGCATCTATTACCTTGCCCCTGGAGTTCTGGGAGTGGCCCGCAGGCACCTCCCCCTGGGCGGGAACCTCCATAGGATGATGCCCGCCCCCTCAGACCTCAAATATGTGCTCACCGATAATGACCTTACCGCCACAGGCCAGCATTGTTAACCGACGATCTGGCCTCCCCCTGCCTTGACCTATCCTAGAAAGTTCTCACTCCATCCAAACCTTTCAACCAGGCCCTGATATTATCAGATCACAGGACCCTTCCTTCCTCCGACAAATGGACTCCCCTCCACAGGTAGAATTATGCACCTCAAATACACCCATAGTGGATTGTCTGCATCCGAGGGGGGGCTTGAACTAATTTTTATTTTTTCACTGTGTGTTGATCCTCTCTATCGAGTGACTCAACGCCCTGACCGAGTCCGCCCCTCGCCCCTGCCACCACGGGATAGGTTGAGACCCTACTACTGTGCCACCCGGGCAAGTCCTGAAGACCCACCCACAGTGGAGATGAACCCATCAATGAGTATTAACCTCCCCAGTTTGGCCAAGTCAGTCCCCCCTAGGTGAAGTATCACCACTGACGGGGGGTCGGGCTGCTGCGCTAAGAGTCCCTGAAAGAAGTTACTGAACTGACCAAGGCACAGTCCCCCAAACCAACTCTTCCCTGTCCCGCGTCCAGCCTGTTGCTTGCGCTGGCCCATTGTAGCACCTCCCCTTCAGGTGATGAGTTCCTCCCCTGCGTCACAGGTCGGAGAAACTGCCGGAACCAGGAAAAGATCAAGAAAACCTGGGTGACATTTCCCACTTCCACCTTAGGGAATGGGTAGCACTTACACCTGCCAGCAACACTTGGGCCCTTGGTGTCCTCTTTCTCGACGTATGCTCCCCTTTTGACGTCCACCCGCAGCTGATGTTGTGGTGTGGAGCACTCCTCAGGTATCCGCCATGGACCCGGCCGTGACTGACGTAAGCCTCCCTTGGGCTGTCCACCTGTTGCAGCTGTTGTGATGTGGAGCACTCCAGGTATCCACCATGGACCCGGTCATACATAAATTGGAAAGAGAGACACACACCATTAGTGTTTCCGGCAATAACTGCTGTACACGCGTTAAACTTACATTACCATCAGTCGCTAGGTTTTAGATAATCTTAGTGTCAGATTACAACACATTAACACGTCGACAGTAAATGTTAAACATGGCCCCAGTTTGTCTGTTTGCTAGTGCGGCATCTATGACGTTAAGCATAGGATCAGCGCCGCCCTAACCATGGTAGGCTGTAAAATTGGCTTCCTATTTTTACGATCGTTGTTACATAAGAAAGTTGTGCTGCAGGCGAGGACATCGCCTCTTAATCCTTGTTTACTACCCACGTCTTTATGCCTAGGATCTATGTGTAAAAACAAGACAGTCTACTGTAACAGTGCAGCATCACAGTCTTTAGCTAAAAGAATTAGCACAGCCCTAACTCTGCCAGGCTGTAAGCTGGCCCAAGGGCCTTGTTCGCTCGCCACTTTGGGTTTTGGTAAATATCATCCTAGCCAACCGGACATGATCACATGCGTCCCCAGAACTATGTGATGCCGCAACTAGGCTCTTGGGCCCCTCTTAGGTGTGACATCAGGGTGTGTAGGATTATCAGGACCCCAAGTCGTCTTTCTACAGGCTCTAGGCCCTGTCTCTATGCCATTCGTGGTTCCCCTACCACTTAATTAATAAATGGCTTTGGTACCCCCCTAGGGCTCAACGTATATGGTGCTAAATCACTGTGGCTATATAGGTTTACAGACTGTAATTATTCGCCTCTAATCTCATCATAGGCTCAACGTATATTGTGCCAATTTACTTGTGTGTGAAAATAAGTTTACTGACTGTAATTTCTTGCCTTTAGTCTCGTAAAGGAACTAAAGGGATGTGTTTAGAACAAATACATATATTTGTTATACACCTGTTCTTTTTCATTTACTCATTCATGAAATTATAGACTGGTAAAACAAGCTGCTCTACATTCCCTCAAGACGTCGCCTGAAGGCTGCACGCAATACAGCTACCACTAGGATAGCTTATTAATAATGTTGACTTTACCTATCATCCATGAAGAGTCGTTTGGACTGGTGCAATGTCCCCCCCTAGAATAGTGAACAGCACCTCAGATGTTGATTACCTTCACAATGAAATAAGTCCCTTGTTTGGCTTTCTGCTTTGGCTTGCAAAGGAATGTGGGACCTGGGAAACTGGCTTTCTCAGTCTCGTCAAGCCCTACCCTTATATGTGCGTTAATCCCCAGGAGGACCCCAAGAGAAGGGGGTATACCCTATTCGTGGATAGTTCCACCATTGTTCTAACTATCACCTCAGCAGACACCAATGTACTGCAAGTGCCTGGAGGACATCGATAAAGAACCCCAGGAATGAACACCAAAAGGGGTATATGTAGCCCGGGCATCATGGCAATTAAGGAATGTGTTTAGCGCCCGCACCCGGGTGATCTAAGGAAACTTGTAATCACAGTGCCAAAGTTACCAACATGGTACACAATGAAACAGCCCCATGCCGTGATATAACACGTTTAACCACTGCAGAAAAGTGGTAACACGGTGAAAACTAAAGCACCAGCCTCGCTCACAATTTAGCACTGAACTCCTGGCCGGTGCGTGCAGCGGCTTGGCCCACAATTACCGTGCACTATTCCCAACTCTGGAGTGTCACAGTCCGGGTGTGCCCCCTACGCATGTGCAACTATGCTCTGTTTACCCCAAACGTGTCACTGTATTTTTAGCGTGTGTACCATATTCACCCATGTGATAGTGCAGATCCCTACATTTCTGTTTGCACGTCCTTGTAATCCGCTCTGAATTCCATGGCACTCCTTCTGCACACTCACCCTCCGTAGGTGAATGCTACATACGCAGACCAGTCAGTAATCCAGAGCAATGTGTCTGGATACCTACAGGTGTACGACCTATTCTATCCTATTGTATTCTATGCGCTTTTATAAAGCGCTTATTTTTCCCGAAGGTGTCAGAGCACTGTACCATAGGACCCGTTACATGAGTAAACTGTTGTAGGAATAGAGCACACAAAGTGTAGCATGAACCGACTGGCCCAAACCAAAGTCAACCAGTCTGACCAATGTTGATGACTCACGAACCTCCTGGCGAACAATAGCAGGCCAGCTAATCACACAACACATGCGAAAAGAACATCATTTCACACCCAGCACGCACATGATGTACTCCTTGCCACTTAAAAATTCGCTGCATTCAGTAATGCCTAATGTTCATAAGAGAAGAGAAAGTTGGATGTTCATGAGATAATCCTATGACGCACCCAACCTAGGAATGAACCATCATTGAATATTCATACACGATCCAAAGTGCAAAACGGAAAGATAGATAATTACTGCTTTCCCATATGCCCCTGTCCTAAGGACATAAGCCATAGGCATGTACCGCATGTGGCCATCACCTACCCTTCAACCCCTGTAGTATCGCCAATCTATGTAACTCTGGGTGTCCAACCAGAAGCCAACACCAGAAGAAAACAAAGCAATATGGGCGCCACTGCCATTTATGAAGGAGGTGAAGCATGTGAAGGAACTTTAATTCTGGAACCATATCGTGAGCTTTGAAAAGGATGACCGGCTGAGGAGAGCCTCAGAAGGACGTAAGGAATAGGACACGGGAGGAGAGGAGTTAATGCAAAATCGGTAAGTAATCCAGGCCTTCTTTACTGAATGCGGAAACCTTAAGCGAAATATCTAGAGAATATATAAACTATTAATTACACAGAAGGCAAGTTCAATTTACTGTTCACACGGGATTTCATAAAGCTCTTTCGGGAAGAACACGTAAAATAATGCGAGTATGCAACTTGACATTGGCTATCAGTTTTAAATGCAATGCCTCAACTTCCTATTCTGTTGGCTAGCGGGCAGAGTCTGCCTGAGCTACATTATCACACTAACCCAACTAAGACATTGTCATATGCTCATCTGAAAAAAGGGGGGCCTGATAGCAGCTGCACCGGTAAGCAAGAGTTGACAATGAGCGCCTTGTAATTCGCAGTGTCGGCTAAGAATGGAATCCTCGAGTTTGTTAATAATAAATGGGACTTCACATTTTGTAAAGCGGACGTGGCAGGTAATGGAAAAGTGTGAGTATACATGCAAGATGTAAGGTCCCTCCGTTCTCACATGTGCCACATCGGAGACTGGCCAACAATTGCTTCCTTTCACCACACGCGGTAGCGCTTACCTAGATTTTCTTGCTATAGAGCAATCTCGCCAGACCAAACACGTGGGCTGCCAGGTGTAGACGGCATGTCATTTGCTTTATATTATTAACTAACGTGCCACGCTATGGCCAGTGAGCTAATTAATTAATTTAGCAAACACTGTTCAGCGCATGTTATATAATAGCGCACCAAAGTGTGGGTGGTGCGTCATTGCACAATTCCCGTGGATGCATGGACTTGGGCCACTGACTAACCCCACCGCTTATCCATGAAACACACATTTCCCAACTAACAAACTTAGCATGTTAGGTTATCGACAACGACTCCCATAGTCCAATGCTGTTTACTTCTTCAAAGTTACGGCCATGGGTTTTAAGCACATCAATGTAAGAGAAAACTGTACTGCGCTTGCCAGCCTACAACGCATGTTGTTTACTGTAACAACATCATTTACCCAGATGCATAAACTCGGGCTTTAGAATAATGTACCGCCCTAAGTGCGCGAGCAGCTCCCTAACGAACGCGGGTTATTTTTAATGCAACACATCATGTATCCCAGATGCATAAACTCGGGCTACCCTCTTTCAAAGCTCCATTGCTTCCCCTACTTGCAGAGGGCATTACAGTTTTATTTTGAAGCAACATTATATTACAGTATTTATTTTTCAACAACCTTTTTCTTCCTAGTAGTTACCGCTGATGCTAGCTAATTGCATCTGTAATTTTGTTAATGCAAAATCGGTAAGTACTTGCATGCTATGTTCTTCTATAATGCCAAACTGCTTCTGTAATGCAGAAATTCGACGTAGGAGCGCGAATTTGACCCGAAATCAGGTATCGGAGCGCTTGTATGAGTAGCAAATGGACACATGCATTTTTTGTTAGGCAAGGAGACATTAAGTCATCTGCCCAGAATCGTAGAATGTTAATTTCCCAAAATTCGGACTCAGTTCCCCGTACTTGAGATCGACTACCCTAGCCTTTAGGCTACATCCTCACCAGGCCCAGGGCACCTTCCTCCCAGCACAACATTGGCCACCGCCGTATTAGTTGTGCCCCAGAAGCACGAGCGCGTGGACAGAACATCCAATTACAACCCAATATTTTACCTCCAACGATGCCCGCCCACCTTGGCGTATCCTCGGATGTCTGATTTAAGAGAGATGCTGCAAATGCTTCCTCCCTGAACGTTGCAACCACAGTCTAGCAGCGAGAATCACGGCACCCGCCGACCATGAGCTCACCTTTTAGCCCCATCGCCATGCTCACACCCAGTGGCTCTGTGTGACTCCGACGCTGCTCAGCACAGCTCTTCCTTCCTGCGCCGCAAGCCCTGTTCCTGCTGCGGTGCCCGTTCTCCTTCCACTCATGGCCCCCATCCTGCGACGCTCCTCCAGTTGCCCAGCTCCAAAGAGGCCGTCCCGAAGCTGTAGTACCTGCAGAAGGGGAACAAAAGGAAAAACAAAGTAGCCCCGAGCGCGGGGCACTCCGTTTTGGCGAGGGAGCGTCCAGGGACAAGAGGGTCTCCTGGGCGCTCCCTATCTCTTTATTCCCGAGGGGCCAGGTGGCCCCTCCTATAGCCCGCCCCCCTTGACCCGGACCCACTTCCCAGGATCCGGGTCAAGGAGGCCGCCAGCCAATCGGCGGTGGGCCGCGCCCCCCAGGGCACGCCCCCACCGCCGAATGGCAACCAAGGAGACAGTGGGGGCGACGGTCGCCGCGCCGCCATGCGTGCGGGGGGGCCGAGGGCCCCCCCTTTTCATATGTGCACATTACTGTTTTGGGTGGCCCGAGATGGCCGGCCAAGCACTCAGGCTCACGTAGGGAGTGCAAACCCCTCCTCCCCCTGCTATGAGAGCAGCCCCGCCCCACAAGATGCAGCAAAGGGGAAAAGTAAAATGATAATAACCTCGAGTTATTATCATTTTATTTTTCCTTTTTTAACATTGCAAAATGTAGTGGGGCGATGCTCCTCCCTCTTAGTAGAGGCGCCGCCACTGAATGTGACATGATCATCCGAGCTGCATGGCACCCAGCCTCTACTGTGTAATTGGAAGGGAAGCAAACAGGGGGATAGAAGCAGGCCTTCAGTGAAGCTTCCTGTCTCAATAACAATCAGGACTGTCATCCTTCTTAGACTGTACAGTGTTAGGGAATTATTCTCCCTATTGTGGCACCTGTGGCGTTGAGCTCTATGTGTGATAGTTTTATTCTGAAAACGCAAAGGGAAATTGTTGTAGGCGCTTTTTTGGTTTTAGTTATTCTATACTTGAAAATTACGGGCAGAGATAAAGGAACCTGGCCGTTTTTATAAATATTCATCATGCTTGAAGAATATCGAATAATCGGACCCTGGTGCAAACCCACAGTAAAAGTGAAAACAAGAAAAAAATGTAAAAAATTATTTTGTAAAGGACATCTGTTTTTGTACAGAGCTGAGTGTTTTTTTCTGTCAGCAAAGTCTACATAATTTATGTTAAAGGAATTCCGACTGACAGAGACACAAAGTTTGCTCTGAGAGGAAATGTTTCACTGGAGCCAGTATTTAGTGTGACTTTAGAACATAGGAGGCCACTTTCATAGGCAGAAGGCAGTACGAAAATTATCTCCTCTCACGGAATGTTAGCTATAATTAATTGATGGATGAGAGGGTTGGTGACATAGATCACTCTGTAGTCGTGATTGAGTCAGGACTTTACCTACCCCGATACAGCCGTGGATGAAGATGCTGGCAAAGGTCCGGGCTAGTAACTTACAGTAAGCCTTTCTATCAGTGCTCACCCTTGTCTTTTACTCCCTCGTTTGCCTCATGAGCAATGCACTGGACATGAAGAGGAGTACATTAAACACTACAGCAAAGCACAGAAAATGGGCCAAATGCGATGCAGTGCATGCAACAAAATTCGTTTCATTTATTTTTATGTTTACTTACCTGTATTTGGCCGTATTCTGTAGTTTACTACCCCCTACCCTGCCCCTTCCCTGCCACATGTCACCTCCCGGCAGCACTCCCACCACCGACGTCTACTGCAAGTTGTGCACATAGGAAAGGCCTCCAGTGCGCATGTCAGGTTGGTCATGGACAAACACATTTCCAAACCTACATGCGCACTTCACTTAAGTGGGCAGTAGAGTCGGCCTGCTCTGCTGTCAGTAATTAAGCCCCAACCCCGTCGGCACACTCATAACTATTCTGCACCCGTGGCCTGCCTGCAGTGAGCACCATAATTTGATCCAGCCAGTCCGCTGATGAAATAAAAGTAACACACCCGGAGCAATACATTTTTTATATTTTAAAGGATGGTCTAATAAGAGTGCCACAGGGCAACGAATACAGGGGGTCAGTGCCCCAGTTCCCTCATTGAGAGCCCACCCTTGATTAGTAACGTATCTCAGAGAGACAGTCCCAAAACACGTTTGCAGTGACTTGCAGCTTACAAGTTTAAGTCCGTAGCCTTCCACCAGTCCCAAAATGCCTGTGAACTATTAGTTTATTCTAGGTATTTCCATTATAATCTCAGGAAGTGAGTTTATGGCCCTGATTTACTATGATTTCATATCAGGGTTGTATCTTGTAAGCCCAAATGAAAAATCCATTTTCGAATTTACTAAGTCACACGAAGACAATTTGAGTGGATTTGCATGCTTTACATTACTTTGAGTTGGCTAGACATCATATGACTGGAGCATGGACATTCACCCATGTATTTTGGCCCAAAACCAGATTCACAAAGACTTGTTAACTTGGATTTGTACCAAAATGGTCCCAAAAGAGTATAAAGAGGAGAATATGTTAATTTCTCCTTGTTACTTCCTCTTTCCATGTGTGATGCATGCTGCAGCACACATAGAAGGAGGAATATGCCTCTAACGATTGATTTAGTGAAGGAAGGGTGCAAGGGTGCCTGTGTTGGTGTTAGGCAGCACACTGGGCACCAGCACTAGGAGAAAGCAGAAGCGTGCCTTACTTTGTATATGTAGTATATACTTAGTATATATGGCATATTTCCGCTCTCTCCCCTTCATGTACTGTTACGCAGTAAGTAAATCTGCTCCTATATTCAATGTCATGCTGCTAATATATGCATAGATACTCTCAACATTAATTTCTTTTACAACAGACATATTTAAGGGAGACAGAGGAGGTACTAAATATACGGTAGGAACTGGACTCCCATATAAGCATGTACTTTAATCTAAACGATATACTCACTGCAGAAAGAGAACTTTAAATAGATGGAATGAGTAATTTGCATCCTGAAAATGAATGACCAACAAGGCATTATCACAATGTAGGACCAAAGGATGCACTAATGAGATGCTGGATTACGAGAAGAAGGCAAAGACATTATAATCAACTCAGTTCCACTCCTTCTGAATTGTGTTGTTTTTGGGAAACAATTGCCTACAAGTCAGAAAAGGATTACGGGAGATGGAGGACTGAATAGGTTTTGACACTCCACTATTTTCTCTACATCAAATAGCGCTTACTTTGCAGCAGATAAAATATTAAAAGAGGCTGGAGCTCCAGGTCACACTAAGCATTTATTTCTGTTCTCAGGTGCTTCATGTCTTCATGTGTATTGCATGAGTCTGTATGGGGAACATCTTTTTTGACGCAGATTTTACACCGCAGTACTTTTAGAACGCGTCCATTACAACGCAAGTTGTAACATCGACTTGCGCTGGAGGGCGCTAGAGGATAAAGAATAGTAAATGTACTATTCCAACACCTTCCCTAGTATCCATGGGGACTGGTGTTGGAATAGTAAATTATATTATTTACTATCCGCGCCTCCCAACGCAAGTCGTGGTTACGACTTGCGTTGTAAAAGACGCGTTGTAAAAGCACGCGTTGTGACGGTACGCGTCGTACCATCATACATCCGTCTGTATGCCCATCTTTAGATGTTGTTATGTCCTATTAGTTACCAGTAATCTTCATTACTTCTGGTCCATTTGTCCTCGTCCCATTCATGACAAGTAATAAATGGGACGTGGACAGGAGGGACCTGTTTGTAATGTGTGTTTTCGCTGTGAGATTCTACATATCTTTTGGTTTTTGTGATGTAGTAGCTGTTTGTTGGATGGATTCTAATCATGGTGCGCATGGGAAACAGCCATTACAACGTAGCTGTTTCCACGCAGAGCCTTTACTATGCATGCATTACCGCTCATACACTGTAACCACACATAGCCTTCACCACGCATTATTTTTACAAAGTATTTTGTGAAGGCATATGCTGGTAAGGGTGGAAAAGGCACCTGCTTGGTCAAGGCTATCGAAGTCGTTAGAGGAGCAAAGAGATCCCTCCGCTTCCTCTTGACGACCTGTGCTGTGCCTCACAAGAGTTGCCTCGTCGTCGTCCTGTTAAGGTAAGGGGGATTGCTTTATGGATGAATTTTGGACTTTAGACAGGGGGTGTTTTTTTTAAGGTACAGGGGGCAGGTGAGGGTCGAACCAGGGTACAGATTTAGGGTTTAGGGTAGGGGGCTTTTTTTTTTTAAAAGGGCTGGGGGCCAGAAGGGGGTTGCTCTGGGGCCTAGATTTAGGACATAGTGCAGGAGTGGGATATTTTTTTAAAAAAAAGGGAAGGAGGTTGAGCTGGGGTCTATTTTTAGGGATTAGGGCAGTCCCTAATCGGGGGTGGGGGTCACTGGGGACCAGCTTGAGACTGAGGACTCATAGGCCTTAAACATAGATCTTTACAATAAATTACATTGTGAAAGCATGCATGGTAAAGGTTGTTTGTGGTAAAGGTATTACCATTGTAATGAATGCGTGATAAAGGCATGCATTGCAATGGAATGTGTTATTCCATCATACAACGGATGAGCATAGGATCTGTTGGTCTGTGTGTCTTGGAGCATGTAGGTTTGATGGTATATGGGCACAGCTGTGTATAGACTTTGTGATGCCTGGGTGCCTGTAGGTGAGCTGATCTGTCTGCACATATGTAAGAATAATATTCATCTCTCTATGTATCCACCACACAAATGTTTTAGCTATTGCCATTGTCAATGCTTGTTTATCTTGTGTTTTAGTTTGGAAGAGATTGTTTGACGATTTCTTGATAGTTTTGAAAACAATTACAAACCATGCACAGTGAAAAATAAATGAATAATTGTTATTGTGGATACAAATATTTATATGAGTTGGAAGCTTTGTATAAGAAGATAAATAGAATATTTTAGAATCTTAGTATAAGCACCATAAAACACATATTTTACATTTAAACTAGTGTTTATTGCTTAGAAACGACTTTGCACATCTTGATTTCAAATGAGATATTCCCCTTTGCTTTTAAGCGCTCAGGGTTGACTCCATCATTTTTAAGTGAGTGGCAGAATTTCGTCCTGCCAGCATTGAAATTATAGAGAAAATGTTAGTATGAGGCAACAAGGACAAAAGATCAACGTTTCTTTGATTCTTATCCTGTGCTAAAACTGTTAATTACATAGACTGTATCCAAAAAGACAGCTAATTATTTATCCCTTGTGAAATAATAAACGATGTTACCATTTTAAGGAGTGCCTGAGTATGTTGTTGGTGTTCACATAAAGACATATTTTTCACAAACAATATTGTATCACATTTAAGACAAACAGATAGAATACTTTCTTGGAATAGTGCGGATGTGTTAGAAAAATGTCAGCAGGTTAAAAAAAATTATAAAACAATACTGGCAACCTGGGTAAAAACATCTTTGGGGACTAATATTAGGTTGTTAAAAGCGAATAAGAGAGAAAAGGAGAATATTCTGCCACTGGAATTGACTCTATACTGTGGCTGGAAGGTCAAAATATAGGCCTGAGGCCCATAGGAATCAATGTCAATTACCGAATCGGTAAATACCGATTCGGTAAAATTACCAAATTGTCAAGGGGGACAGGGTGTCACTTTGACACCCTGTTGGACCTCTGATTCTGGCTTGTGTGCCATGTGACACACATACATGCCCTTAGGGCATGTATGAGTGCCACATGGCACAGGTGTACATGCACAGATGTGCATATATACAGGAATTCGTTATTTACCATAAAATAGTATTTCATGGTAAATAACGAGTTCTTAAGGGCCTGTGGCACTCTTTTCAGTGCCACCTATATCTAGATTTACCGATTCTGTAAATTTACTGAATCGGTACATTTTAGGCCCCCTACATGTCAAAAGCCAAATACCGGTCGGTAACGGTCGACATCGGCCGTTACCACCCGGTATTTGGTGTCCTACATCGGGCCCTTAATGTTTATAACAGAGTAGATTGTGCTACAGAGGAAACAGCTACCATGTTCAAGTTAGAGGATGCCCTAACAAAATACTCAGATAGCACCCCTACTATAGTTGCAGGTGATTTCAACTGCACTTTCGAACCTTTTATTTCCACTCCCCGAGACCTCACTGAGGATTGAGATTCCCCCTTTAGATTTGCCCACAGTAATGTGGTCAAAGAGAGGGACACAGGTGCTTGCATTAACTCTACAATACTAGCTCAGAGCCACAAACGGCAGGACAAAATCTGACCCAAAAGGGGAACACACTTTTAACAGACCAGGCAAAACCAGTAGAATTGACTATTGCCTAATTACCCCAAACATATGGACCCAACTATTAGACATGAAGGTGGTGAAAAGGATAGAAAGTGACCATCATGCTCTTGCCCTAACCCTGCTAACTGAGGCCACTTTCCAGTCAACCCCCAGGGCACACCCCGATGTCGGTATACTATCTGTGGCAAATAATAGGAAAGCTTTAAAATGGGTAGAGAAAGATCCAGAAGCCCTAGAAATAGTAAAAACTAAAGCAAGGCAGCTTATTAAGGATCTGAGTGGTCTTTGCCCTAATGATGCTATTATAACTCTAGGGCCCACCATGACCTCTTTTTCAGCGAGATAAGAAGTGTACTGAGCCAACCCTTAAAAACCAGGAGCAATGAAGGTCATCGTATCGCCCTAAAGCATGATAACAAGAATTCCTGGTTGAACCAAGTCTGTAGAAAGGCAAAGGGGACACTCATTGGGGCAATTAAAATAGGGATCCATGTAGAAATGTTTACTAGTAGAGCTGGATACAAAAAAAACATTGATAAAGCAAAAAAGGAGTGGGAAGACTAGGTCTGGGAATCTTTACATGTGGCCCTGTCGGACAGCGACCCCAAAGAATTTTGGAGACATGTGGCATATTGGTTAAAAGGGGAAGGACCCACACTGGAGTACACTATACAACCGGAAGAGTGGGTTGCGAATTTTGGCCCTCTCTATGGAGAGGATCCTTATATAGCTAGTAATACATTGGTGGACATGGATATTTCCAGGGGGCATGAAGAAGGAAATTTTGTCACCTCACTAGAGGAAACATTAACTGCAATATACTCTTGTGTGTTGGCACGTGCCCCTGGTCCAGATAGAATCCCTAATGATCTATATAAAGAAGACAAAATGTTATGGGGTTTATATATACATTTGATATCCATCCTGATATTGGCTGGTGCCCCTATTCCATGTTCCTGGCAGATAGCTGAAATTGTGCCAATTTTTTAAAAAAGGAGATAGATCTGTCCCTTTGAATTATATGCCTTATTGACTCACTTCAAAAAATCTTCTGCAAGCAGGTCTTACTTAGGTAGGGTTCAAAATTGGATTAGAGAAGCTCAGATTTGAAGTGATTTTCAGGCAGGTTTTCATTCTAAAATCAGTACGCTGGACCAGGTGTTTCAATTGATCTGTATTTATTGGAAGGAAATGGTTGTAAAAGGCGGAAGGCTTTCTGTGGCTTTTGGGATTTGCGCACAGCTTTCGATGTTGTTCCACGAAATAAACTATGGAAGGTGTGACTAGGGATGGGCGTCCCAAAAAATATCTTAAACATTTTAATTCAATTGCACTCAGATTATTCTGCACAGGTTAGATGGGGTGCCAATAGTCCAGTCACTGAAACTTTTCCAGTTAAGCGAGGAGTGAGACAAGGGTGTGTGCTCGCTCCAACACTTTTTACTTTATTTATTAATGGAGTGGTCAAGTTTTTAGATAAAGATGGCTGTGACGCCCCAAAAATAGGGTTAGGTAGAGTTTCAAAATCACCCCAAGGATTACAGCAACTTTTAAATTATTTTTTAAAAGTTTTGCAAAGAAAGAGGCCTCAGCCTAAGTGAGTCCAAGACCGAATGTATGATCTTTGACAAAGGTAAAAATGTAGCAAAGACCTGACCAATGTGGGCGGGTAGCACTAAACTGGAGAAGGTCGAAGCTTTTGACTACCTGGGGATTCGGATTACCCCTTCAATTATCTGGACCCCACAGGTAGAAAAAGCAAAACTCCAACTAATTTAACAATGTGTCCACATAAGTAAGATACACAGGAGGACAGTATCCAGGCAAATAGCCCCTGCTCTTCACATTTACAATACTAAGGTTTTGGGCGGGGTTCTTTATGGGGCGGAACTCTGGGGTTTCAGTTCTCTGGACGCTTTGTCCACAGCTGAAAATCGATTCTTAAGATCGCTTGTAGATCTCCCTGCCAGTTCCCCTTTGATTCCTTTTTACTTTGATATTGCTCATAAACAACTAAAGCATAAAGTAAACTACAAAATAATATCATTCTGGTTTAGACTATGCCCAACAGATGAGCTGAATCCTTATCGGGATGCCCTATGGGATCTCTTAAGATTTCTTCAGGCTGCATCTATAAGGTGGTTTTCCCACTTGCGTGATCTACTCGGGAAATTGGGGATGGACAGCTTTTGGTCTAGCCCAGGAACCATGAGCAGTATCTCGAGAGACAAGCTGAAAAAGATGTACTGGGAAAAAATAGTACAATTGGAACTAATAGAACATGCCTCAGGCCTAACTAAAGCTTTTTTACCTTATAAAAATGTTCCATGTTTTGAAATGGCAATAGATGAAATTACTACTCCGTTGGCCCGCAAGCTGTTTTTGCAGTTTAGATAGAAGACCCTACCAACTAACTCTTTCTGTTTGAGATGGTGCTTGTATCCTCTGGTAGTTGATTTATGTCCTGCGTGTAAATCCTTGACAGAATCTAATGCTCATTTACTTTTTTTCTGTCCCCAATATGTATTACTGAGTAAAAAAATGAATAATAACTCTATGTAGAGCTGTTGGTCCGGGCCACTATCTTGAAATCCTGAGGCTGCTGTCTACGGATACCCGTAGATTGATAGTCTTTGGTATCTCTCGTTTTCTGTATGCTATGTGGGTCAGGCTGAGGAAGTTAATACTCTGATTCTTGTCTTTTTATCCATGAATTTATACTTATTGCATAATGATTTGCTGCACTGTCTACTGATAAGCCTTTCTTAATGATTTTATTATAAGGTTTTATTGTTTTTTGAACCTGTGCTGTGATGTACTTTTTTGAATGTCTGAGATTGTAATAAAGTTTTTATGATGATGATGATAAAATAATACTATGCCAATTTTAAATGGTTAAAATTAATACATAGACAAGAAAATATAATAATTGAAATTAATAATTTATAATAATACATGTTAAACAGCTCAAAATAAATATTTCGGTCGCTTTTTGCTCACTATCGGAGTTGATAGCTAACGAAAGTTATTGCCATGCAGATTTTAGAAAGATAAAATATAACTCCCTCTTATCAAATTACACTCAAAGGAAATACCTAACTTCCTTGCAAGAAAGTCCATACGGTGAGGATAGACCACGTTCACTGATAGTCTGCTCCCAGTTAGGAAGGAAAAGAATTCCCAGGTTACAATTAGAAAACACGACTGTGGCTGTTTAATGAAATTTGACAACTACTCTGTGCGAAGTTTCCATAAAGCAAAGAGAGCAGCAGCATTCATCCTGTCACTGCACCAAAATCCAAGAGGTAGTGGAATTGACATTATGCTCCCTTTGCCCATTGACCACATCTTTGTTGCATTGTTCTCTCTTCCTGGCTGACAAAGGGCTATGGTAAATTCATAGAACTGAAACTACAGACAGGAAAGCAAGTTTAATGTAAGAAAAGCTGCGACATATGGAAATCTTGATGTAGTGAGAAGAGTGGATATAGGTAACGAATCCTTGAGAGTAATACAGATGTTTCAGTTGATGTACATTTATGATGTAGCATAGTTGTGACCCATTTAGGCAGCAGTCAGGGTGCCAGTGCAAATAGTAAGCAGGAATGCATTATACATTAGTAGATATGGCTCAATCATGCTCTCTCTCTGTCACCCAATGCAGCAAGTGACATTTTGATAAATCTGGTCATGGGGTTTCATCATCATCATAAAAAAAATTATAATACTCATGTACTTTTTTTATCACAGGATGCTTATTTTGTTCGTAAACATCATTCGAAATGTTGTCAGACAATATGCATGCATTTGTGAGAATACATACAAATGTATTTTTATTGTATTGTGTAGTGATATACCAGAATACCACACAGGCAGTCTAATTCCACTGCTCGAAGTTAGGGCTTCCTCCCCAGTTTAAATGCATTTCCTTCATTAAGTCTAGAGACCCTGCTATACAAAAGTGTTTTTTACATCCTCTTTAGTATTAAAAACTGCAAAAAACAACTACAGAGTTAGGAAATGGAGCTGGTACTTGTCCCTTTCCAAGAGTAATATGCAAAAACAACGTGGACAAGTCCTTAACAGGTTATGGTCAGAGTTGTTGTCCTTCACCTTAGTAGAGAAACGCAGACAACAAGTGGTTGTCTTAGGAAACCCCTCACCCACCTACCTAGTAGGTGGCATGCTTCATCATCGGGGTCCAGCTGAATTGCTGAGGGCAATCCAGCTGTGCTACAACGCCTCATTTACACCTGAAAAAGTGTATGTCTACTAGTTTCAGCCTTCTGCAGTATTCTTGAGGCTTTCTTCAGGACCAATGGAGTGATTACAGCCAAAAAGGTATATGGTGGCCACAGTGGTGTATATATCAGCACACAACCTAAAGTGCGCTGTGATGTCTTGTGATCTTCTTACTTACAGATCCAGCGCGATGAGTATCAGAAAAGGAAAGGTACTTTTGTAAACAGACAGAACTTCTCATGCATGTCTTACATGTCTGCGCTCCTCCATGCGTAGGGTAGTAGTGGCATGGCTTTGAATTCGAAACTAAGGCATCATGCATGTAACTTCGTGAATGCATGTATGATGGCTATCTGAAGAATAACCATGCCTGGCTATAATGTGCCGTGAGAGGACACTGTTATGTTCATTTAGTGGTATTTACACAAACCACTTCTTAGTATATTATGCGTGTTTATCAATGAAGACTAAGTAATATCGGACATATCGCGTTATGGCACATTTAGTGATTTAATTTAAAATGTATCTGGTGTATTTGGTAGCACGTGGTTTAAAAAAAAAGAGAACACATTGATCATGTATGAGATCACAAACGGGACAAACTGACAAAAAACATGAATACAGGCTTACATTAAGTCCGCATGTGTATGGATTCATGGGTCCTGTCACACAGTGGAACTTCCTGTTATGGGGACCCTTTGAGGGTGGAAATTGCTTTGAAAATGGATGCGGCATAGTATGTTCCTCTCACCGCACAGCGGGTCCTGTAATACCGGGCGCTCGTACTTATATTTGTCTCAGGATAGTAACTGCTGCAACCTACTGTGTGGACTGAGTCCCGCCACTGTGGCATGTGTCTCGAGTCTCCATGCTTGTAGTTGCTGCGGGGATCGTGGTCACGTACTAGCGTGCTGGGTCATGTGGCATCTTAAAGTAACATGGAAGGCTAGAATGCTAATTGTTTTGGAGTCGTGTCCGCTACGGGAGATGTGCGTCTCATAACAGTGTTAGTGGGTGTTGTAGTACAAGGGAAAAGTGGCACTTCTGAGGATATTCATATGTCGAATTAGCGCACAGACTTCACAAAGTGGGATCCAACAGATATACAATGAAACATTTTGTTGGCGTGGCGTAACCTAATGGAAATGTGGCACTGCTGATTATATTCATATGCATATGCCAAATTAGGGCGCAGCCTTCACAAAGTAGGATCCAACATAAATAGAATTAAAAAAGTTTGTTGGCGTGGTGTAACCTTATGATAAAGAAAGTTGTATAGCCAGAACCTGTCGGGCAACAATGCAATAGTATAGAAATGTGATGTCACATGATTGCGAGAGCTAGGAGTTAACATCTTGTATTCAGCCAACATGCTAGGGTCAATGGCGATCCTCAATCCCGGTGAGCATGGACATCGAAAGCCTGTACACTAGCCTACCCCAAGATGACACACTTAAGGTCCTCCGCTTCTCAGTGGACAGTACAGAATGGAACTATAGGACACCCAAATCATTTGTCCTACAATATGCTGAACTAACATTAAAAGAAAACTTTTTTTAATATGAGGGCAACCCATATTTACAACACTATGGAACTTCAATGGGCAGCACGTTCGCGCCAAGTGTAGCCGGGCTCTATGTGTACAATTTTGAAAAACTACATATTCTGAATCTAGCTTCACCATTCTGCAAGGAGATAACATTCTACAAGATATATATAGATGATATCATCCTAATATGGGAAAGCACTGAGACCAGAATATTGGAATTTCTTACCTGGGTCAAAACCTTGGACCCCAACTTAAAATCCACCCATTCAACAAGTCGACAGTGTATCACCTTTTTAGACCTAGAAATAGAGGCACACAGAGGTATCCTTACAACCAAGACACATTTCAAACCAACAGCAAAAATATCACTGCTGCGCTTTGAGTGTTTCCATCCAGGACCATTAAGGGAAAACTTGCCCTATGGCCAATACCTCAGATTAAGACGCAATTGAAGTGAAGTTAAGGATTTCAAATCCCAATCAGAATCACTAACCAAAACACTGAAGAACAGGGGCTACCTGGACAGAGCCATCAACAAAGCTCAAAGAGAGCCAGAAATCAGAAGCAAGAGAGCCTACTGGAGAATGCAGAAAAGAGCGCATCTACCACCCCGCTCACCTGTGTGACCACATATAACTCAATCTCAAACAAAGTTACCAAAATCATCCAGAGCAACTGGTGAATAGTAACTTCAGGCAAACAACAATGGGAACAGCCACTCTTCTCCTACAAAAGAGCTCATAATCTACAAGATAGTTTGGTACCCAAACGACCCAAGCAACAAATCCCTACAAACAACACGGTTTTAAGTGCATGGGGTCTACAAAATATCACTGGCCACTTTCTCTGTGGTAATTGCAGCCTGTGCCATCTCACCAAAACTGCGAAAACCTTAAACCTTGAACAAGGAAAACATTGACGCATCAAAAGACACACAAACTGCAATTCAGCCGATGTGCTATATCTCATTACATGCCCATGTAATTTAAGATATGTGGGTATGACCAGTAGAAAAATAAAGACCAGGATATGCGAACACAGGAGCAAATCAGGTGTAAAAGTAACACCACAAAACTGACCTATCACTTGCTTACTGCTGTCCATACGACCAATGATATGACCTGGGTGGTCATTGAACAACTTGATGTGCATACCAATAACTTGCAGAACCTACTCTTATTAAAAGAGCAATGTTGGGTTTACAGACTCATGACCCACATCGCAGGTCTCAATGACATTGTCCCATGGAATGCAATACAAAGAACATAAGCAACTCCACTCACACGGGAACCTATAAATGCCAGACCTATTTGGGTTTCACTATAGTTCAAATTATCTGGTTTTCACTATTGTTTAAATTAGCCCATCAGACTACATACTACACATGCCTACTATATATCTTAAAACTGGCCCACCAGTCATTCTTAATATAGAAGCCGACTACCAATCTCTCGGCTACCCATCTTTAGGCCCAACATGTGCACTCAACATCGTCGTCAATATCCACTACTGTAACACTATACTTGTATGTCTCTGATTAATATACAGGGAGCTCTGTGAACACCAATTCATTAGGTCCCTTCACCCTGTGCAATTCTCCCCATTGACCCTAGCATGTCGGCTGAATACCCGATGTTAACTCCTAGATCACGCAACCACATGACATCGCTTTTCTACACTATTACATTGTTGCCCGACAGGTTCTGGCTATACAACTTTCTTTATCATAAGGTTACGCCACGGCAACAAACTTTTTAAATTCTATCTATGTTGGAACCCACTTTGTGAAGTCTGCCCACTAATTCGGCATATGCATATGAATATAATCAGCAGTGCCACATTTCAATTAGGTAACGCAACGCCAACAAACTTCGTTCATTGTATTTCTGTTGGATCCCACTTTGTGAAGTCTGCGCGCTAATTCGGCATATGAATATCATCAGCAGTGCCACTTTTCCCTTGTACTACAACGCCCACAAACGCTGTAATGAGACGCGCATGCGCATCTCCCGTAGTGGACACAACGCCAAAACAATTAGCATTCTAGCCTTCCAAGTTATGTAAGGATGCCACGTGACCCAACACGCTAGTATGTGACGCTAGTATGTGACCACGCTCCCCACAGCAACTACAAGCATGGTGACTCGAGACACGCCACATCGGCGGAATCCGGTCCACACCATAGGTTGCAGCTGTTACTATCCTGAGAAAAATGTAAGTACAAGCACCCAGTATTACAGCACCCACTGTGTGGTGTGAGTAACATAGTATGCCGCATCCATTTTCACGGCAATTTCCATCCTCACAGGGTACCAATAACAGGAAGTTCCACTGTGTGACAGGATCCATGAATCCATACACACGCGGAATTAATGTAAGGATGCATTCATGTTATTTGGCAGTTTGTCCCGTTTGTGACCTCATCCATGTTCAATGTGTTCTCTCTTTTTTAAATCCGCATGCTACCAAAACCATCAGATACATTTTAAATTAAATCACTAAATGTGCCATAACGCGATATGTCATACATTACTTAGTCTTCATTGATAAACATGCATAATATACTAAGAAGTAGTTTGTGTAAATACCACCAAATTAACATAACTGTGTACTCTCGCAGCACATTGTAGCCAGGCATGGTTTTTCTTCAGATAGCCATCATGCATGCAATCACGAAGTCACATGCATGATGCCTTCATTTCGAATTCAAAGCCATGCCATTACTACCCTACGCACGGAGGAGCGCAGACATGTAAGACATGCATGAGAAATTCTGTCTGTTTACAAAAGTATCTTTCCTTTTCAGTTACTCATCGTGCTGGATCTGTAAGTAATAATATCCCACGACAATCACAGCGCACTTTAGGGTGTGCGCTGTTATATACACCACTGTAGCCACCATATACCTTTTTGGCCATATTCACTCCATTGGTCCTGAAGAAAGCCTCACGAATACAGCAGAAGGCTGAACCTAGTAGACCTATACTTTTTCAGGGATATGGAGGCACATTCTCACCTCATGTATATCCCGTTCATGTTTTTATTCATGTACTAGGATCGTTCTATTAAAACTTTTTATAAAGGCATTTCCTAGAGACATTTTTACCATTTATTTACACTTAACATAGCACTTCCCTTTTCCCCAAATAACCTGCTCCGCTGTAAATCAGGCATTGAAACACAGCTGGATTGCACTCGGCAATTCAGCTGGACCACAATGATAAAGCATTCCACCTACTAGGTAGATGGGTGATGGGTTTCCTAAGACAACAACTTGTTGTCTGCGTTCCTCCACTAAGGTAAAGGTCAACAACTCTGACAATAACCTGTTAAGGACTTGTCCACTGTATTTTTGCGTGTTAAAAACGGCACCATTTTTAGATGGGAAACAGCCATTACGTTGCAAGCGTTACAAAGCATGCGATTACAATTCGGTCGTTACAACGACCGCGTTGTTACATCGCAGTACATTACAACACTAACCTTTACATCGACTTGCTGTAGGGGGCACGCTAACCTAAGGAATAGTATAATTTACTATTCAAACACCTCCCCTACTGTTGCGCACACTGGAGTTGGAATAGTAAATTATACTATTTCTAAACACAGCACACCCCCTACAGCAAGTCGATGTAATGACTTGCGTTGTAATGTTCTTCAAAGTAACAACGGCGGTCATTGTAACAACTGCGTTGTACTCGAAAGCGTTGTAAACAAATGCGATGTAAGGTGCTATATACTTTTTAGATTCACCAATATAATATTTCAATCAATGTGGAAAACAAAGAGCAAGGAGAGCACAAAAACCATGGCAGCTAAAGGAGGACGGTAAAATTGTATTGTAATTTGTAACAATACAACAGTTGTTTTCTAATAAGGGTGAAGTGTTGCATGGCATTATCACACTCTTCAGTTCATGAACACACATATATATTGGCTCAGCTATCTTCTTCCATTGATGTGTTCAAGTGGGATTCACAATGTTCTTCTACCCACCACAGCTGGATACATTTGGTTAGCTCACCTCATCTTTTAGCTTTCTTTTCTGTTAGTTTTGAGTGATGCCATTTTGCTTGTACAGATGACCATATTAGTTTAAAAATCACTTCAGTGTTAAGGCCTGTGCATAAATCTCTGTGTTCATTTGATGCATTTTATAAAAAAAAAAAAAATGGCAGCAGTCTATTTTTTTAAAGCATTTACCCACCATCATTAGATGATGTAATTTTTTTTTTTTACATATAACATTTTTAATGCCTATCCTATATGTTTGCATAAAAGGAAATATATTAGAGGGCCGAGCTTGCTTGCAACAATGGCGGACGATTAATCCCCTAGCTCCGCGTCGCTGCCCGACAATATTTATTTATTTATTTTATTTTAATTTCTTCTATAGCGCTGGAATCAATCCCGTAAGGGTATCTCCGCGCTATGCCAGCTAAAGGATTATCAGGCAGTACATCTCAAGAGATTAAGTGGACAGAAATGCTTCATGATAAAGGAGGGTTTTTAATGTCTTTCTGGAGGATAGGTGATTGATGGTTGTTCTGACGTCGGGGGGGAGTTTGTTCCACAAGGCAGGTCCAACTGAGGAGAAGGCCCGGTCTCCTTGTCTAGATTTCTTTGTGGCCGGGGGTTTTAGGAGGGCTTGGTTGCTTGAGCGAAGAGACCTACTGGGCTGATACAACTCCAAGGATTGAGACAAGTATTTAGGACTTGCTCCATAAATGCATTTGTGAACTGTGCAGCAGATTTTGAAGTTAATGCGCTGCCGTATAGGAAGCCAATGCAGTTCTTTCAGCAAGGGTTTAGAAGGAGTCCTGGCTGGTACACCCATGACCAGTCTTGCTGCCGTGTTCTGGACCACCTGCAAACGACCTACTGCATCAGCATTTGCTAACGTCAGCAGGCCGTTGCAGTAGTCCAGACGACTGGTCACTAATGCCTGTACAAGTGTCTTTCTGTAGGTGGCAGGGAGGTAAGGAAAGACACGTCTAAGTAGGCCAATGGTGTGGAAACACAGTCCTGCGATGTAGTTGGTGTGTTCCTTCAGGGTCAACTCTTGGTCCAGCTTCACCCCAAGATTCTTTACATGATGTTTAGATGTAGGTACTGGGCCGAGATCTATTGGCCACCAGTCAGGGGACCAAAGGATACTTGCTTTGCCAAAGAGCATGACCTCTGTTTTTGTTACATTGCATTGGAGGCAGTTCGTCGCCATCCAATGTGACACCGCCCTCATACCCTCAGCAAAGTTCTCCTTGACTTTAGGGCCAAGGGAGCTGAAAGTGTAGAGGAGCTGGGTGTCATCAGCGTAGGAAATCGGTGTGAACCCATACTTCCGCACAATCTCAGCAAGGGGGGCCACATATACATTGAACAATGTAGGGCTAAGGCATGAGCCCTGTGGCACCCCCTTCGTGAGCCCCCTAGAGATGGAACGAAAGGGGCCCAAGCTGATAGATTGTGATCTCCCGGAAAGGAAACTCTCCAACCAAGATAATGCTAGGCCTCCAATTCCTACTCCCTGCAAACGGCTGAGAAGGATATTATGGGACACAGTATCAAAGGCTGCAGACAGGTCCAACAGCACTAGAATCATGGAGCCACCTCTGTCCTGTGACATTTTGATCTGATCCGTCACAGAAAGAAGGGCTGATTCAGTGCTGTGGTTGGGCCTGAACCCAGATTGTGATTGGTCCAGGCCCCCTGTCGCCTCGATAAAGCTTGAAAGAGTGGTATTAACATGTTTCTCTGCCAGTTTGCTGATGTAAGGAAGGAGAGAAATCGGGCGGAGGTTGGAGAGTTCTGACCAGGGCAGGGTGGAATTTTTGCGTATGGGATTCACTACCGCTTCCTTCCAGGCTGATGGGAGTTGACCCTCAGCATAGGAGAGGTTGAGCAATTTCTGAATGGGAAGTCCTACTATCTCAATTAAAGGGGAGATAAATTTGGCGGGTATCAGGTCAGTAGGAGAGCCAGTCTTTATTTGGTTAGTGAGTGTGATCAGATCCTTGATGGTTATTTCTGGAATTACCTGAAGAGTTTTCCCAGAGGTCGACATAGGGGGCATTTCAGGGACCTCAGTTTCCAGAGGATCTGAGACTGCAGTGATTTTTTTTTATATATCCCGTCTATTTTGTCCTCAAAGAACTGAGATATATCATCACATAGGACTTGGGTGAAGGTATCTGGGCTCTCACACACTTCAGGGTTGGTGAAGGTCTGAATGATTTTGAATAGCTCTCTTGTGGAGTTACCTGCCTCTTCAATTTGGGTTGTAAGGTTTATTTTCCTTGCTTTTTTTATGTTTTTGTAATAGGAAGTCATAACTTCCAAATAGCGATTCTTATCTTCCTCCTTGCCTGTCCGTCTCCAGAGTTTCTCTAATTTCCTGCATCCCTGCTTTTCAGTTTTAAGGGCCTCAGTGTACCATGCTTCCCTTTTGGCCATGGTAGATTTTTTTACATTTTTCTGAGGGGCAAGAGTGTCAATAGCTGTCATCAGTGTAGAGTTAAACTTGGAGAGAGCAGTGTCGATGTTATCAGAGTTGGAAAAGAACGGCTGTTCCCATGTTTGCATGAGCTTAGCAGAAGTAATTTTGTGCCATGGTCTACATTTGATGGACTGAGTAGCCGGGCGATTCAAGGGATTGGATAAATGTAGAAAAGAGAAATTTATCAATTTATGGTCGGACCAAAAAATGTGCTTTGGGGAATAGCAGTAGACGTTGGGATGGGAAGTAAGAATCAGGTCCAAAGTGTGACCACCTGAGTGAGTAGGTTCACTGTTTCTAGGATGTAGACCTAAAAGAGCAAGGTCCGTCAGAAATACATTAGTATCCGGATGCTCATCAATATCAATATGAAAATTAAAATCTCCCAATAAGATAAAATCTCCATTAGCTTTCATATGGGGGGCTAATAATTCAGTGAGGGCAAGAGAGAACCCAGCATTGGGCCCAGGCGGGCGATAAACTAATGCTCCTTTCCAATATACCTTAGAACTAATTTTTAGGTGAAAGATTAATACTTCCATGGTAGGTAGCATCACTTGTTCTAAGACTCTGATATTCAGAGTGTCTCTATATATGATGGCAATCCCGCCTCCTATCTTCACGGGGCGATCTAGACGGAGAATTTTGTATCCCGTAGGTGTCCCCAGGGTGATAGTGGGGGTAGTATAAGGTTTCAGCCATGTTTCGGTTAATAAACAGATCTCTGGCTGAATGCTATGGATGGTATCCCATAATTGTATGTGATGTTTAGGGAGTGATCTGACATTTAGCAGAAAGCTTTTCAAGCCTCCCTGGGAACCTGTGCTATCGATGGGCCGTCCAGCAATGATATGGGAGTCCATAGCTTGAAAACCGCATTTACAACACGAAAAGGGACCCTCAGGACAACTTAGTGTTCTGTTGGTACAAATATATTTCCCCTGAGGTTGCAGTGCTCTAAGAGCATGTGGTGCATACCTGA
The DNA here is from genome assembly GCF_964261635.1 of Lissotriton helveticus. Lineage (NCBI taxonomy): Eukaryota > Metazoa > Chordata > Amphibia > Caudata > Salamandridae > Lissotriton > Lissotriton helveticus. The sequence goes on along the minus strand of NC_136071.1, from coordinate 1,067,959,771 downwards.
TGTAAGGGGTAGGCATAGGGCAGTCCATAATGGCAGAGGCAGAGTGGGTGGCCCCTGGCCCCGTCTGGTCGCGGACGGGCGCAGACGGGCCACTCTTTGGCTAGTCTTCGGCGTTGTCTTCGGCTCCCCTGCGCGCGATCGCTGCGCGCTCAGGAGGGGGTGAGGGCTAAATAGCCCCGTCAGCCCTGTCCGCTAGAGCGCTAACCGCTCAGCGAGACCGGAAGTGGTGTTCTCCCTCCCCGGTACACAATCACGGGGAGGCGGGGAAGCGAGCGCTCAGGTGATTTGTCTGCGTGTATGTGCGAGTGTGTGCACTATTTAGTTCTAGTGTCACAGATGTGATACATTTTTAAAATCAATTTCCACAATTTTTAACTATTAAAATTTCATACATGCGCAACACGCAATTACAGATGGCATAGACTGAACGTCCCAAGCAGGCCAGCGGGTCCGGGAAACACTGCCACTGTCCCCCCTACCGCAGCGCGGGAAAGCAAGGCTCAGCCTAAATAGCCCCGTCAGCCCTGTCCGCTAGAGCGCTAACCGCTCAGCGAGACCGGAAGTGGTGTTCTCCCTCCCCGGTACACAATCACGGGGAGGCGGGGAAGCGAGCGCTCAGGTGATTTGTCTGCGTGTATGTGCGAGTGTGTGCACTATTTAGTTCTAGTGTCACAGATGTGATAAATTTTTAAAATCAATTTCCACAATTTTTAACTATTAAAATTTCATACATGCGCAACACGCAATTACAGATGGCATAGACTGAACGTCCCAAGCAGGCCAGCGGGTCCGGGAAACACTGCCACTGTCCCCCTTACCGCAGCGCGGGAAAGCAAGGCTCAGCCTAAATAGCCCCGTCAGCCCTGTCCGCTAGAGCGCTAACCGCTCAGCGAGACCGGAAGTGGTGTTCTCCCTCCCCGGTACACAATCACGGGGAGGCGGGGAAGCGAGCGCTCAGGTGATTTGTCTGCGTGTATGTGCGAGTGTGTGCACTATTTAGTTCTAGTGTCACAGATGTGATACATTTTTAAAATCCTTTTCCACAATTTTTAACTATTAAAATTTCATACATGCGCAACACGCAATTACAGATGGCATAGACTGAACGTCCCAAGCAGGCCAGCGAGTCCGGGAAACACTGCCACTGTCCCCCCTACCGCAGCGCGGGAAAGCAAGGCTCAGCCTAAATAGCCCCGTCAGCCCTGTCCGCTAGAGCGCTAACCGCTCAGCGAGACCGGAAGTGGTGTTCTCCCTCCCCGGTACACAATCACGGGGAGGCGGGGAAGCGAGCGCTCAGGTGATTTGTCTGCGTGTATGTGCGAGTGTGTGCACTATTTAGTTCTAGTGTCACAGATGTGATACATTTTTAAAATCAATTTCCACAATTTTTAACTATTAAAATTTCATACATGCGCAACACGCAATTACAGATGGCATAGACTGAACGTCCCAAGCAGGCCAGCGGGTCCGGGAAACACTGCCACTGTCCCCCCTACCCCCTACCCATATCCTTAATTATCCTCCATCAGCTTAATTTACTACAACACAAAGTGTAAAAACTGGCACTCACACGGTTCCGGTAGCCAGCAGGAGCCCGATCTGCGCTCGGAGGAGCTGCAGCGCTTGACGGCGGCGGAGGCGAATATGGTGGCGAGTAAGGCCGCGAAGCCTTGGCCTTGCATGAACTCGGACCTGAGCGGCATGCTGCTGCGTGCGGATCCGGGAGACGCCTGAGATCGGTGAGTGCCGCGTCCTCGGCGTTCTGAGCAGTAAGTCACGAACTGCGGGGAGAGGAAGAATATCCCATCCGGACCCCCCAGCCCCTATACACCATTGCACCCTGTGAGCTGTTTGTCAACGCGGGCCCTTCCCCCTGGCACCAATGCAGCAGCTGAGGTGAGACTACACCGGCCCTCGGAACTCGGCCCCCTACAGTGCGACCCGGCCAGGGGGAGTCTGAGGAGAGAGGCTCGAGGCACAGAGACGCTGATATCATCATCACACCAGTGCTCAGACGCCTACAACACTGCCCCCAGGCATCCAGCCTCACTGTGAATGCAGACCTCTACAATCACAGCAAATAGTGAGTGGCGGCTATCTTGAGGCTCACTGATTTGCCGGACAGGTCGTAGCAAAGCCTACGGGTCAGGGCTGGCAACGGCGCTACTTCCTGAGGGACACCAGCCCACAGCCACGAAATGGAGCCGCTCTGGGGCCATACTCGCACAGTTGATCCCAGGGCTAGCCCAGTGAGATAGCGTGCCAAAAGAAATACTGCAACGGCGACGACACTATTGCTGCCTGTACACCCTGGGAGGGCCTCGCTGGCGGCACTTGCGCTGAGGAATGCCAGATCAGATTGGCGCCAATACGCAAATTGGGTACCCCGGGAAGATTGCACAACAAGACTTAAACATGGGGAAGGGCGACAAGACCCAGAGCAAACTCCCATTTGAGGATCGTCGCAACAAGACCCCGGAATCCCAGGAGGCAGATAATGTCAACTCGACGAATGGAGCGGGGAATATTGATTATACGGACATTAAAACCCTGCTCTTAGCCATGGAAAAAGGCCTACAAGACAGCATGTCATCAATTGGCACCAAAATAGACGCCCTCACCTACCGAATGGACCGCATGGTGGAACGTGTCGACAAGCACGCGGAACGCTTGGACATGTCCGAAAGACTCCTCACGGAGGTCGAGGAGGCACAAACGGAATTGGACTCCGATCACAAGAAAATAGAAAAACTTATGCAATCGCTTCAAGAAAAGACCGAAGATTTGGAGGCCCATTCGCGATGCTCTAACATACGCATCACGGGGGTTCCAGAGACGACACAGACTGGCACCATGGAAAAGTTCGTCGAGAAGCTCCTCGTCACATTGCGGGGTGAGAACGTCTTTTCGCCAATGTTCATAGTGGAGCGCGCACACCGTTCGCTAGGCCCTCGTCCTCGCCCGGGAGCCCCGCCGCAACCCATCATCGCCAAGCTCCTAAATTACAGGGATAGGGATGTGGCCCCCCGACTGGCCAGAGATAAGAAGTCATTGCAGTTTGAGGGCTCGGAAATCTCCCTATACCCTGACTTCACTGCGAGGGTGCAGGAGGCGCGCAGGCATTTCGCCCCATTTAAGAGACAGCTTCGGGAACTTGGACTTGATTATGCCATGCTGCATCCTGGAAAACTGCGGGTTAACCAGCAGGGCCATTCCCATCTCTTCACTGACCCTAAAGCACTACAGCAGGCATTGAAAGGGTGGTCTAGGGATCACCGCAAGGTCTCTAACAGTCAGGTAGATGGCAAAGAACGACGGAGCCAGCTGGACGAACAGGAATGAAATGGCCCTCTAGCCGGCAAATGGAGACGTGAAGCCATACAGGTATACAATGACTATATAGACTGGGCCACTTCCCGAGGAGACATTGAAGCTGACATCCTCCACGCTCCGGAGTCAGCGAGCTGGCAAGGTCTTCCCGACGGAGGCCTGATAACCTGATGGAACTGTCTGTGCGTGAGATAAAACTGATGCATGTGTCCTGTACTAGGATTGCCTAGCGGGATGGTTAATTGATAGCTGGCCTAGGCAGGGGTTGGGAACAAGTGATGTGCGAGAACTGTTGTCTGGGATATATCCCTCTGGCCAGTGTAGTACACTTGATAAGTAACGTCAGATCCTGCATGTTAGCTGATGTAATAGTATGGTGCAGCGGGAAATTGGAGTGGGGTTATTGGCAAGCATTGCAACCAACTCACTTGTTTGCTGCCTGGTAACCTTGGCCCCGCGCAAAATGCACCTTGAAAGCCCGAAGAAGGGTTCAACAGTTTGGGATAAAGTTGGGGGGTTGGGGGGGAGGGGGTCAATCATGCGAGGCCTTGTTGGGGTTGGTCTGCTGTGGGAGGGGGGATAAAGGGATTTTGGGTCGGGACTGTTCAGAGGATGAAGGGGGGTATTGTATCCGACTTTCGGCATGCTTCAGATTTTGGACACAAGCAAGACATTCACTCTTAGGATCCACTTGGTTTACCTTAATGGCTGACACGGCTAGAGATGGTAATATTACACACACACCCAAGCTCAGGGCCCTCACATGGAACGTGCGCGGTCTGAATGACCACCGGAAAGTTAGAAAGGTCATTAGCTACTTACAGCGCCAACACATAGACGTAGCCCTGCTGCAGGAAACCCATCTCCCTATGACCAGTAAAATGTTACGCAGCAGGGGACTAGAGGGCAATATAGCAGCGGCAGGTTTCACGTCACATGCCAGGGGAGTGCTTACCTGGGTGAAACCGAAATCGAAACTCTCCTTACAAACCCTACGGGCAGACACGGCGGGCAGATTTGTCATCTCCAAGTGTATCGGACCTGCTATAGAGTTTGTGATAATTAACGCGTATGGCCCAAACTATGATTCTCTCGATTTTTTCCAAACCCTATCTGCTATGGCCAGGCACTATGATATTGACCGTACACTATGGGGTGGGGACTTCAACCTGGTACTGGACCCCACATTGGATAGATCTGCTGGCCCTCCCCGCAGACCCTCGATGGCTGCCTTGGCGATGAGGAGTGTAATAACAAGAATGAGTCTGGAAGATGTATGGCGGTTCAGAAACCCAGAGCGGGGGGGTACACTCACTACTCCGCCTACCATGATATCCATACCAGGATAGATTACTGGTTGGCATGCTCCTCTAGGCTGGGGCAGATTAGGGACTGCAAGTTGCTTCCTAGGACCTTGTCTGACCACTCGCCGGTGCTTTTGGTGCTGGACATTCCAGGTAAGACCATCCCGCCCTTCACATGGAGATTCCCTCCTTATTCCCTTCTAGACCCGGCATTTAGAGGAGAACTCGCGGAGGCCATTGACGTGTTCTTTGAGACCAACGTGGGCTCCGTAGATAGCTTCTAGGTGATCTGGGAAACATTCAAAGTATATATCAGGGGTATAGCAATGTCTAAACACTCGGGGGTACTCAAGTCCATTAGACAGAGACTGGCTGACCTTGAGCTACAACTGGCTGCTCTAGAGGATAGACAGAGCAGACAAACGGACAGTACAATAGGAGAGGAGATTAAGATACTTCTTGCTGAATATCATGATGAAGCGGACAGGGAAGTGAAGCACATGGGAAAGTATGCAATGGCTAGAACGTATGGGGAGGGTGAGAGACCTAGCTCTGTCCTGGCCAGAGGGGGCGGGAAAAGGGGGCAACAACAAATCTCGGAAATAAGTCCGGAGACAGGGAGGTGCTAACGGAAGAAGCAGACATAGCACAAGCCTTCAAGGCCTTCTATGCTGAGCTATACACATCCAAAAGTGTAGACCTTGAGGACGATATCACTGACTACCTTGACCACATCAATATACCTACATTGACTAACACGCACAGGGAATTCCTGATGCTCCCGATAGAGAAGGACGAAATAACGGAAGCTCTGTCGAGTATGCGAGCTGGCAGTGCACCGGGAGCAGATGGCCTCACGGTGGGGTTTTACAAGGCATTTCAGGACAAATTACTCCCGCACCTCTCTGTGCTCTTTGATGACATCTCCGTAGAGGGCAGTTTGCCGCAATCCATGAGGGAGGCACTACTGGTCACGATACCAAAGCCAGGCAAGCCACAAGACGAGTGTAGCTCGTATAGACCCCTTTCACTACTGAACGTCGACACTAAACTGTTTGCTAAAGTTCTGGCCAACAGCCTGGCGCTCTTAGCGCCTCGGCTGGTCGCGCCTGAACAGGCTGGCTTCATCCCCAGCAGGAACTTGATATACAACATCCGTACGGTTCTAGGCACGATACAACATGTTCAGCAGGATAGGAAGGCACTAGCAGTGTTCCTCGACATGGAAAAGGCCTTCGACTCAGTGGAATGGCCTTTTAAGCACTTAGTATTGCAGCGGATGGGCCTAGGGCTGCCATTCCTCCAGATGGTAGGGGCCCTGTATAACTGCCCGCGGGCCAGGGTCAGACTCGGCAATTTGGTCACTGACTCCTTCCCCATCAGTAGAGGCACCAGACAGGGGTGCCCGCTTTCGCCCCTTCTGTACGCCCTGGTTGCTGAACCGTTAGCATGTGCACTTCGGGAATATCATGGCAATGAAGGCATAGGCTTCCCCAAATACAAGATCGTGGTGTCCATGTACGCTGACGACACTCTGCTGTATGTTCGCGACCCAGACAACAATCTAACCTCGGTACTGAGAGAGGTGGTCCGCTTCGGTGCCCTATCGGGCCTGAAGGTCAACTGGTCGAAGTCACTGGCTTTCCCCTTAGCCCCTATTACGCAGAATATTGAAATGGAATATCCACTGCAGTGGACAACAGACACAGTCAGGTACCTGGGTGTACAACTCCACACTGATACTGAGATCCTATTTAGAGCAAACTATGGCACCGCCTTCAGCAGGCTAGAGGATGACGTCGAAGCTTGGTGTAGGCTCCCACTCTCCCTCCTGGGACGGATATCCATAATGAAAATGTTTGTACTGCCTAGATTACTGTTCCTATTTATGACAATTCCGATAGTGCTTCCCAAATCCTTCTTCGAACGACTAACACAACTCATGGTTAAACTGGCTTGGGCAGGGAAAACAACCCCGGGCCAAGTGGACACTGCTCACATTACCTTATAGCATGGGTGGGCTCGGTGCCCCCGACTTGGAGCTTTATTATAGAGTAGCCCAGGCCGCGCATCTGCACACCTGGCTCCACGGTGATGCCTGTATTCCACATGTCCGTATGGAATCACTCTTTGCCAGCCCTCTCTCGCTCCCGTCCACGATTTTCCAACCGGTGGATCGAAGGACTGGCGTACTGGACTCAATCGCTGCAACAAATCATGCTTGGCACAGTCTTTTGCAGCTGCAGGGTGGTGTTCTATTATACACTCCAATAATGCCGGTAGACTGGGCTCGATGGCTGCCTCCCATCAGAGAGAAGAGGGTTATCCTTGCACTACAAAAACTTAACGTTAAAGTGGCAGGGGATCTGTTCCAGGACGGGGTAGCCCAAACATGGGAGCAAGCAACAACAAACAGTGAGGTTGCACCTCTATTGACCGGCTTCCAGTTTCACAGGGTGCGCTGCGCTCTTTCAGACTTGCTGGGTGAAGATATGGCTGAACCACCTGAGGTTCCGGAACTCCCGTATGTGATAAAGGCCGAAACTCCCCAAAAACTACTGTCTAAACTATATAAGTTGTCTCAGACGCATAGAGAGCACGCGTACACGAAAGCGCGTCTGGCATGGCAAACTGATTTACAGATAGTTATCGATGACGACATGTGGCGATACTGCTGCACTAACACTAGGAAGCTATCGCTGAATGGCAGACATAGGCTGGTACACTTCAAGTTTCTCAACAGGGTGTATTACACACCGGCAAGACTGCGCAGGTATGGCATTCGTGACACTGCGGACTGTGAGAGATGTCGTGCCCCTGACGCAGGTTTCCTACACATGGCATGGCAATGCCCAGGCGTATGGGATTTCTGGGAAAAGATCTTCACTGAAATAAGCAACATAGTAGAAATAGATCTCACACCTGATCCCAAGCTAGCGCTACTAGGGTACACTAAGAAGCTTCCCAGGGCCACACGGCGATTGGTAGACATGGGACTGCTCATGGCCCGAAGAGAGGTGGCATGCTGTTGGATGAGAGGCCCCGCGCCTACACCTAAACGCTGGGAACATGATATGTTGTATTGCTGCACACAGTCCGATAATTACAGCGAGTTGCTGCCTCCCACTGGTCGTCCGAAACATTTTTGGAGGCTATACCAGACATATTTGAATAGTAAAAGAGACACTCACACCACAGAAGATGACCAGGGACATTAGATTGCCACCGGGTGGAGGGGAACGATACAATGGCATGCATGGCAGAGATAACTTCAGCACTATGAGATGTGGTTACTTACTGAGGGAAGGGAGTGGTGTAGTCCATCGGCGTTCACATTAGTGGATACTTTAAAATCACTGCCTGCCCGGCTATAAGTTGTTGGCTAAATGGCTGTGTACTCACTGGCTGTGTACTCACCTGAGACCTGTCACATTGTTGTCCATACAAGATTTGCGATCAAAGTCGGATTGGCGGGAGGGGGGTTATTCGACTGTAATGTTTTACGTATTGTAAACCCAATAAAAATATATATTTTTTAAAATGTTTTAAAAATGGTACCTTACCAAGGTCAGGCCTGTTCACTCTGTCAATGCTTGTTGTTTTGCAATTCTTAAGGGAAAGGAATGCATCATATTTTTGCACTTAGTGTTTCTGTATGGCAATCAACATCATTATTGAGCATGAAAAGTATGTGGCTTGTGGACTTGGCCCTCTCTGCATGGTAACCCCCAAACCTTTTGCCCTCCCCCCGTTTGCTTTCTTAACAACTTTGTTGTTGGCATGTGAGCCTTGCCCACTTGACACTGCTAACCAGTGCTAAAGCGCTTGTGTTCTCTTCCCTAAACATGGTAGAATTGGCTTAAATCTGATTGGCACATTTAATTTACTTATAAGACCCTAGTATATGTTACAACGTGTACCAAGGGCGTGTAAATTACATACAACTAAGGGGCCTGCAGCACGCATTGTGTCATCCATTGAAGTAGCATTTTAAGACATATCAACATGTCTCAGGCCTGCCACTGCACCCTGTAGTGCAGTTTTAAAACTGTCAATTCAACGTGGCAAAAATAAACATTTTTCCAGACCTAGACCTTCCTTTTTAAAATATATATGCCACCCCTAGTGTAGGCAGGGTGTATTGTATTTAAACGGTAGAACATGGTATTTTACATTTTGCAACGTTCTGGTAATGAAAAAGTAAATATATTTTTCACTCTCCCACTGGATAATATTGGTTACCTTATTACATTTCATAAGCACTAACCTTTCATACTGCAAAAGCAATCCCTACGGGCAGCGCATAAGGAGTTAAAAAGGGCCCTACATACCATTCCTCATGATAGAGAGTGAATAAAAACTATTAGGGGCAAATATGAAATGGTGATTGAACTCAGCACATTTCAGTTGACATGTAGTAGCTTTCACAGGTGAGTTAACTTGTGTTCATGCTGGGATATGTAGTCCCTTTCAGTCAGTATTCTATCTCTTGTAAACTGTGCGCTGCAACACTGAATATTAAAATTACCCTCCAGTTGGCCTCCAAATTATGAATGCTCCATAATTTGTGCTGATCTGCTGTCCCACCAGCACCGGATTACCAGGCTTTCATGGCCCCAGTTCTGGGTGGTTCAGACTTCACGGCCGGACTGCTATTCAGTTACATGTTCATCAATGTGTCCCCACTTCAAAGGTGCACTCCACAGCAGATCTAGTAAAAGCAAAAGTAATTTTTAATTCCGAGTTCTTTGCTTGCCTTGTGCGTTTCGGAGCACAGCTCCTTGATCACAGGCTGCCAGGGTACACGCAGTCATACTCAAAGGCAAAACTTCTCAGCACAATTTTAAATCCATACTCAGTGTTGCAGCACAGAGTCTACAAGAGATAGAACACTGACTGAAAGGGACTACATATCCCAGCAAGATATATAAAACCTACTGGTGGTCGCCAATAGGTAGTGTCCATAGGAAAAACATTTTTGACTTGCCTATATCTTTGCACCATTTGACGAATCTTCACGAAATTTCCCCCAAAAAGTCCTCCTGTGAATCTTGTTGTGTATGGAAAGATGTTGGTATTATATTTGAAGTGGGGGCTGAGAAAAAAGGGGTAAAAAAAGTGTGTTACCCACTTTAATTACCATAGGACCTTTGGTCGTGCCTACAGCCCGAAACACAGGACAGAATTACCCCAAATTTGGCAAAAATGTAGATTTGGTAATGCAGATTGCGCTTTCAGTTATTTGGTGTAAATCTATTCAGTAGTTGTTCAGAAATTTGCACCTGCCTACCAGAATGCAGGGATTGGCTAGCCTCAGCCTGGGCACATTTGAGAAAACGGGACATGGTCCTAGAGCTGAAAATTCACCACAAAAGTGGTATAAGGGGTCAGAGTAGAGGTACCCTGACCTCATGTTTGACATATAATGATGTTAATGAGACAAGCTATGTTTCAAAAATTGATTATTTTTTGACATGTGATATTCACGAAGTCGTCACAACTATGTGTGCGACCCCTGTGTAACGTTGTGACAACTCCACGAATATTCACGCAGAGACTCATGCAGCCCTTCACAGACCCACTCAGGGACTCATACACCCACTCAAAGTCCCACTGAGACATCCATACACCCACTCACAGACCCACTCAGAGACTCATGCAGCCACTCACAGACTCACTCATCTTCACATACACCCACTGAGAGACCGACTCAGAAACTGATGCACCCAGTCAGAGACTCTTGCACCCAGTCACAGACCCATTCAGAGGCTCATGCACCTCTTTATATACCAAACACAGACTTACGCACACACTCACAAGTGCAGTCAGAGACTCATTCACCATTCACAGACTCACTCAGACACTCATGCAGCCACTCACAAATCCTACTCATATTCACATATACCCACCCACAGACCAACTCAGAGACTCATAACCCACTCAAAGACCCACTCAGAGACTCCCACACCCAGTCACAGAGCCATTGTGAGGCTCATGCACCCACACACAGACCCACTGAGAGACGCATACATTCCCTCATGGACTCACACAGAGGTATGCACCTACTCACAAGCCCACTCAGAGATTCATGCCCCAAGTACATATCCTTATTCCCCACTTACAGACCAACTCAGAGACTCAAGTACCCACTCCCACTCCCACTTAGACATGCATCCAGTCACAGACCCACTCAGACACTCACATACCAACTCACAGACCCACTCAGACTCTTACATAGACACTCACAGACCCATTTAGACAGTCACTGACCCACTCTGAGACCCACTGATACACTCACAAACCCACTCCGAGACCTACTCAGACACATACAAACCCACTCACAGACACACTCAGTGACACCTGCACTCACTCCCAGACCCACTCAGACATTTTCACACCCACTTACGGACCACTCACAGACATATGCACCCACTCACAGACCCCCTCTGACAGTCACGCACCGCTCAAAGACCCACTCATACACTCACACACCCGCTTACAGATCTATAAAGCCACTAATACACGCACTCACTGACCTATAAAGCCACTCACACACCAACTCTAAGAGGTTACAGGTTACAGTTAGGAAATAAAATTAAAAACCCTAAGAAAATCACTTTAAAAAACAAAGGTTACAGAGAAGTTATAGTTAGGAAATATAATTTTTTTTAAACCTGAGAAATTCACTTTAAAAAAGTTAGAGGGATGTCATAGTTACAAAATATAATTTACAAAACTGTAGAAATTCACCGAAAAGAAAACAAAGGTTACATGAACATTATTGTCAGGCTAAAATTTCACTCATATAAAACTATAGAATTTCAGCAGTTATAGTTTCCTGAGCTAACTGTAAATTATGCCCCCTCAATGCACTGCTTAGGACCTACCTCATATATTACATCACTCACTAAATGCTCAGTAGCTAGTGACATCTTATAGAGATAATATAAACTGTACAATGCCCTAATCAAGGGAAAACACATGAAAATATGCTTTCATGATAGATGTTAATGATACGTGAAGATGTGCTTATCTTTGTCACATATTAAGACCTATAATCAATGGCTTATTCCTCAATTGTTCAAAAGGTGCAGAGACAGACAACAATGGTCAGACGGGTGAGGGAATCTTTCCTCCTTAATAATAGTGACATTTCACTGCCTAAACAGGACATATGGGGCATTTATCATGCTTGCATTATGGCCCATGAAACCTTTGCTATGCCACTGAATATAATAGTGGAATTTCTTCTTGTGGTGTGATGGCTGACTTTTTCCAGCATCTGCATAGTTTTTTAACTTGATGACTACACAGGGGATGACAATGAATATATCTGACACATATTATAGACTCAGTTCATTTTATTTTTAGTTAAATGCATTATGTACTCCATAGCTTTGAGCAGTACCTCAACCATGTCTTCATAATCAGCTATCCAGAAACAAACACAGAAAAACTTTTACTGGGTTAAATTTTATGTAGGGGATGCTTTTGCTGCCTGAGACTAATTTATTTGCTAGATGTTAATTTTGATGTCTGGACAATGGCTTTCGCAGCTCATACAACTGCTGTCTTTACTTGTAAAATTGAGAAACAGACATGTTTGCAATATCTATTATCCTAGGATTCGCAAATTCTTATGTTCGACATATTAATATTTGTGACAATAAGTATCTAGAGGAATGCAGCTAGCTGCTTTTCTTTGATATTACAAAGAGTGCACAGTGCTTGACATTGGTTGAATGTTGTTTTTAATTTGAGATTATTGCACTAGGGAAGACTTGAGGCTTGAAACAAGGAAGAATACAAATAAGTTCTGTGTAGGCAATTCACTTGTATTTGTGAAATGTTGGCATCAGTAGAATACGTTTTTCAGCGAGTGCAGACTCTCAGTAAAATAATAAACCTAAACTTTAGAAAAAGCTGGGATTGGATGGATCCATTTGCACAAGGGAGTTATGGCTCTATTATGCTGTCCTTACCCTGGTGTATTAGCAAGAAGTCCCACTGGATCATTTCCTTCATCTATTCTTGATGTGCTCTCTGAGAAAATGTGTCATGACATACGGTCATCACCCGACCTAAAGACACATGGCCTGATTTACAAAGGTAAACATGCTACTCTTTTTTCAGTTATTGGTAGTGGCCCACTGTCCTGTGGCCACCACACATCAAAAATGGTTGTGGCACATTCGTGCCCCGCAGGTCATTATGCAGTGTCCCATGGGGAGTGTGCATATTTGATGAGCACCCACAATGACTCCAGCCAAAGACTTAGCCCCAAAACAATGCTGCATTCCCAACTGGAGAGCACACGCTCCAGCCTGGGGAGCACTTGATAGCTTGAAGACAATTCTGGGTTGACCCTTCTTTTAGGGTCAGTGTAAGCTTAGGGTCAGTACTTTCTTGATACTTCCTTGGGCAATTGGGGGGAAACTGCGATGTATCTGCAGATCCCCAGCACTTTTTTGTCAGTTACTGGTGGTATCCCTTCCTTCCTGGGTCCACCACAGGCAGCAAAAATGGTTTGGGCATATATGAGCCCTGCAGTACATTATCGAGCATTCCCTCTGGAGTGTGCATATTTGATGAGTGTTTCTCCTACTGCTCCAGGGAGAGACAATGCTTTCCTCTTTTTCTTTCTTTTTTCTTTCTTGCCGCACAGTCTTGAATGGCTTTTTGTTTTTGTTTGGGGATACGTAGTCCCACCCAGGAACCCCCATGCCTCTGAATCTTGGGGACAGCTGTGGGAGTCCACCCCTCACTGTCCCACTGGTGCCTTGTGCGGGCAGGACTTCCTTTGCTGCCTCTGGGAGCCAGCTGTTTTTCTCCCCTGCTTGCTGCTGAGGCAGGGTACTGGATATTGTGGTGGCCAACTGCTTGCCCCTTGCATGGGGAGTAGGGCAGGCTTCTCTCATTGCTGCACTCTTCCCTCTGGGGGAAGCACAATGGTGGGACCCCATTCATTAACCAGCCTGGAGATTGAGCTTCCAAGCCCTTCTGGTTGCTAGTGGGTGGGGAGGGGGACATACATGCTGCTTCAGACATGAGGAAAAATAAAAAGACTCTATGTGGTGACCCCTGGGCCCAGGTCCACCCCGGGGCTATTGGGGAATGTTGCATTAGAGCTCCCTGTGTTCTGATCAAGCTGGTGGGGGATCAAAGTTCAAATCCTTTTCTGGCTGATATCTCAGGCCCCTTTGGGCAGTTGTGCTCCATCTTCGGCTTATTGTACTCCTGTTTGCGGGACCTAGCCAACTGGAGCCCTTTCCCAAGGACTCCTGAACTCCAAGGTGGTGAACATAGCAAAAAGCTTTTTCCACTAGCTCTCTGCACTGGCCTTTCTCCTCTTTCTTCTCTGGAGCTTCTCTCCTCTTTGGCGCAGATATCAAGTCTTTGGCCCAATTCTAGAATGTAAGGGACCAGCTTCGCTGATCCGGGGGAGAACCCCTTTTGGTCCTGGGAGCAACTGCAGTCAGAGTTTTTAGTCCTGATGGGCATCTGGGGGTCCCTCTTCCAATATGTCTATGGCTGTATCCTTCAGTCCCAGTGTCCAGAAGAAACTCAAAATCAAGAGAGAACTCTCGCCCTTTGGCAAGAACTTTTAAGTGGGAGTGGAAAGTTCTAGAAGTGAGACACATCTGGTCTACCCTGGGGTGCCACATCACCTCTCCATCCCAACCCTTCTGCATAGCTTGCTGGGACCTTTCAAAATGGGGACACCCAGGAGGCATTAGTCACATCTGCTCAGGGGGCATCAGCTCTGCCCTTTTCTGACATCAATGCCAGGGCCTTCCCATCAACTCTTCAAAGGGAGCCCCCTCCTATGTTGGCTTCAGAGGTCTGGGCTCCCTCCTCTGGTACAGTGTGACAGCTGACTGATTGATTCATGCATATCCTTCATCCCCACTCATTTCCTCCTCAGTAGCTGAGTGAAGCACTGTTAATTGCTCCCTCTCTGTGGGGAGGCCTTTGTTCCTAATGCTGGAGAGAAATGTAATTAACTTGGCACAGCAGGGTGACAAAAAGGACTGGACTCTGATCCTCAGCTGAGCCAGAGAAATATGACAATCCTGGCGTACCCATAGGCTGTACAGATATATTTTTCTAACACTCATATTTGGGTTTGGCCTACAGATTCCACCCCAGTTCGATACGCCACTGATCTATGTAACTTAAGAGGGAAGCAAAGTTGTACCCTAAGGCATTCTTCCCCATAGATGGATAATGGATTGTTGCTACAGACAAGACAGTGTACCACACAGTGACGTTCACTATGAGTGTACACTAACATTATGAGGCCTAACCTAGGTCAATATTTCATCCCGTAGAGTACCCTCTGCACCATGGCTACTAGTGTTCAGTTTCAGGGCTGCTCGAGACAGGAGTCCTGACACCAGCCCTCACACATGTGCATGCATGTATGCACACATGTTCCACTGTAACCAGCCAAGTGCCCATTACCCATGCTGTATCTTAAAAGGCGAACACTGGCAGTAAACATGTGCCGTCCAGTTACCATGTGTTTACTGTGGGTGAGTCACCATTTATGAGGCTCACCCACAGTAAAATTTATAATAAATACAGCTAATCTACAAGCAAAATGTCTGGGTGGATTAGATGGGCAGAATCCATTGTCTCATACTGCACATAAAAAGATAGAACAGTCCTATCTTTTTATGTTCAGAGACTCCACACTTGAAAAGATACTACTCGTAAATCCTGTTGTGAATAGCAAACAATCCTAAAAGTACACAACCGTCAAAGCTTACCTTTGTGCATCAGACCCACAATTAATTTCTCCTCCTCTATCAAGGGCGATGGGTAAGCTACAGTAGCTGAATCAAAACGTTTCTACCCTGTAAAAGGGAGGCTAAGGTCTGTCTGGCTGGGCCTTTCAGTTGGTGGCTCACTTGTTCCTGGTATTGGTATTGTGGCTAGGGCATTCACATGCCTGTCTCTTAAGCCCTAACATGATGTCTCTGAACAGTGGAGTGCAGTACTAAGCAGAGAGTAATTGGTGCAGCTGGCACTTGCAAATCTGACCTTCCTCTAGCCTGGCATAACTTTCTAAGCTGTTGAGATGCCACCACTCTACATATATTGCTAAGGCAAACCACATGATCCAAACAGAGATAACACCATAGGAGCTCTGCCAGCTCAGCCTCACCATGCAATGTACAAATGACATTAAAAGTCTCTGGTCACAAATCTCTTGTCACCCTTCCAAACTAAGGCTAGCCTTAATACTATTGTTCCACATATGACAGCATTACTAATAGCAATGCAGGCCTTAATTGTTTAATAATTAGGGAAGGAGGTGAGGGTGCTATGTTTAGGGAATTTGAATGGTTGATCAAGGACTGGCCAGAGATCCATCCTTTCCAGGTCCTGAATTGCCAAGTCATTTGGGGGACTGCCCAAAACCTATTGCAGTGTGCATACCTACAATAGGTTATGCTTGGTAAACAGCATGAGCTTGAGAACACTGGGTGTCTAATGAGCAAGGGGAGTCCTGAAGCCCACCAGGTCATACTGCCGCAATGTATTGACCCCTGGCTAAAGACTGGCTTTAAATTAGGGATAGGACAGCCAGTTGGTTTTCCTCATATAGTGTAACTCTTTTTGGTACACAGAGTAATCAGGAGCTAGACCAATGTTGTTTACTGTACTAAGGTGGAGCAGGTGATATCACACTGAGAGATGAGTGATACGAGATTTTTGTAAGTAATCTACAATTCACTGATTCGCTTTTCCTGCCAAATTCCAGGGATTTAATATATGGACTTCACAGTCACTCTAAAAAGGGTGGACAAATGGATGTGCAAAAACATGGTTATTACTTGAGGAGAATGTGAGATCTGCCCAAATAATAAGACCCCAAATCCTGCCAAGTCAAACACACAGTTTCAATCATTTAAACCAGGGCTCAACCCCTGGTAGCTATGGCTGAAAGTGGATTGATTTAACAAAAGGAAAATGTGCAAAGTATTTAGCAACCCTACATTTATCAAAAAGTCAAAGCACAGCTTAATACAAATTCCACAAGAAATGTCATATTGTATTTGGTTGCTTACAATTTAGAAAATGCTTGTTGAATTTCTACTGTTTTGGGGTGCTAGATACTTTGCTCATTTTCCTACATTAAACCAATCTGCTCTCTGAGGACATGCTTAACTTAGGAAAGATTGAAAATGACACAAAAAAAACCTTAAGAAGATGGACCAGTGAAATGACTTTTTAAAGTTTTATGGAAAAGAGCTCCAAGAAAACATAAAGCACCAATCAGAAATCACTGATTGTGGATTACTGGAACCTATGTGCAATTGCAGACCAACCATGACAGAGCAGAAGTGGAATATGTCAAGTTGGTCATCTCAGTCCAGATTTATCCTTGACTTTTTGGTGGAATATGAAATCCTTTAGCGAGGAACGTTTGAAGGCAATGACCAATAAAGTAATTTCAAAGCCGGATAGCCACTGAATGAGATCCCACTAAACACACTGGCTTTGACAGGAAAACCTCCGGAAAATAAAGTTTTACGGCTGCCAAGTCTCTTATTCGGGGGGATACTTTTTGAAGCTTCGTTAAGATTTCTACCTCAGTACCTAGTCTCTTTTTTGAAGCTCAAAATCTTCCAGCGCTGCATGCCTGAAGGTGTATTCAACAAAGTGCTTCTGAAATCAGCTTCCTCCTCCTTGAGACTAAAGCCAGATGATTAAAGTGTATTTTGGGAACAAACTATCCCTGTTCTTCAGGCTTCCCTGATAACTAAACTGTAAAGGTACAGGTCTCACTCTAGTCCCTATTAGAAATTGGGTTGTTGGTTCACTGGATTGTGAGCCCTGAGAACAGCTTTAATCCCTTGCATAGTGAACTACAAAAAGTCATAACATTAAGGTAGGTTGGCACAAAACGCAGTTAGGCTTAACTTAACGTAACTTAACTTAAAGTATGTATGCAGTACACACATTTTAATAAAATGAAAACACAACACTAGAAAAATCCCAGACCTATTTGGAAAAATAGACTACATTTTAATAAATTACTTGACACCAAAACACCAAAATCCAATCAGTTATGAATTTTTAAAGATTTTAGTAAACTTAGCGCATACAAGATTAAAGCGCCAACTGCGGATATCTAGTCACACGAGACCAGGACAAAGTCTTAAATATGGGTGACCGCGATGGAGAGCGGTTCAGATACAAGTAGTGGATTGATCCTGGTCAGTGTTTAACTTAGGACTTAGAAAAATGAATGAGAAATGTATCCTGAGATAGTAAAGGTCATGTGGCAACTCTGCAGGAGGTGTCTGATGAGGGAGGCTTGTCTCCGGAAAGCCTTCATTTGAAGCCACAGTGAAGATTTCTACATTCACATTTAGTCTCTGAAATGAAAGTCAAAAATCTCAAGCGACACGAGGCAGAGAGCTATAGCCAAAGACCATTCCATGAGGTCAGATACCCCTTTGGTAAAGTACGGCTGAAATTGATTTTCTGGTTCCAAGAAGCATGTCCCAGGAGAAGCCACAAAGTCAATCTGAAAGGTGACGCACCTCAAGCAGATAGATGAGCAAGTTGGTCCTGGTCACCTCCTGGTTCTCAGAGTAGTTTTTAGCCAAAAATTGCCCCGGTCTCCTCCTAGTTATCAAAGCAGTATTTAGCCTAAAATTTTCCAAGTCCCCACTTTTGGATTTTGGATATCTAGGCACCTTAAGCACCACTTCTATAGGTCCTAGACTGAAGGTACACCACTTAGAGGGTCAGGAATCCCTCAGGAGGAGCCCAGGTGCAGGTTCAAGTGGAGGAAGCTGTTTCTGTCCCTGTGGCTCTGAACAGGAGGCCAGAAAACTAGCCCTAGTGAGACATTCTGGAGCACCTGTGACAGACAAAACCCAGTCCTTATCCCCAGGTAGAAAGTAGCAGGGCAGCGGGAGAAACAGGGCAGCAATCCAGGCAGGTCAGCAGTCCTGTAGAGCAGTAGTCCAGCAGAGTGGCAGTCTTTCTAGCAGCATAGCAGTCCTTCGTCCAGGCAGGTTATCCGCAGGTCAAGAAGTGTACTCAAGAGTTGGGGTCTGAGGTCCTAACTTTTTATATTCTTTTATAACCAATAATGGGAGGGCACTGTGAGGTATCTGGGAGTGGATAGAGCCCTCCCTATGCACTCCTAAAACATTAGGTACAATTGGCTAATTGGTAACTTTACAATAAATTCCTAGGGCCTCATTTATGAGGCCGTGCGTCACTTTTATACCGCCGGTGCGTCACTTTTTGTGACGCACCAGCAGGGTAAAAAATGTGCCTTGTTGCACCATATTTACAAAGTGACGCATCTAGGTAGATGGGTCACTTTGTAAACCCCTCCGCTACATTATACCTACGCCAGGTATAATGTATGCAGGGGGGGCGTTCTGACGCGAGAAAGGGTCATAGAAGTGGGGCAGTGAAATCCATAAGATTTCACGGCACTACTTCTAGGACACAAATGCATCCATTTCTTATGCCTGCCTCACACCAGGCGTAAGGCTGATGCAGGCCCTTTCACATGGGGCTTGCCCCATGTGAAAGGACACATTGCTGGAGATGTGTTACTTTTGTGACACACTCCAGCAATGCGTCACTTTTGCGCCATACAGATACGTCAGAAATACTGACATATCTGTAACTCCTTGCACCATGATGCGTCATACTGTAAATATGACACATCATTGGTGTCGCAAGGAGGGCGCAGTGAAAAGTGACGCATTGCTGTTTTCATGCAGCGATGCGTCACTTTTCATAAATGAGGCCCCTAGTATATGGTGTATGAAAATATACAAATGGCATAGAAAGTTACATTTTTCCGCCATTCACTAGGCTGAAATTGAAAACAAGGCTTCAGGCCATCATTGTAGTGTGACTCCTTTTTTTTTTTTATTTATTAGCTCAGTTCAAAGCCAAATACAAAATACGATAGAGCACAGAGGGACATCTATACATTAAGACTTATTGTACAAATAAACAAAAAAAGAAAAAGTAATACAATAAAAAATACAATACCATCATAAACGATCGGACAGATAGTCACTCTAACGGGCCCAAATAATCAATCATTGCCTGCCAAATTTTGGTCCCCCTTTGCATTTACCTAAGGGATTTGATACGATACAGGTTATATTCTAAATAAAAAACATTATAGAACTTTGCCCTCCACACCTCATATACCGGTGCTTCCAGTTTCAGCCACATTGAAGAAATGCATAGGCGAGCTACGGCCATAGCCATAAATAAAAGATATATATTTTTATAATATCCTAGAAAAAAATCAGTGTCATTAGATAAACCAAACATAATCAACTCTCTGGAGATTACCACATCGCAATTTAGAATATGTGATAGAAATTGTTCAATAGATGTAAAAAATGGTTTTAACACTGAGCAATCAGAAAAAATGTGTACAATATCTGCCATGTCAGATTGACACCTAAAGGATTTCCCATTATAGGCATTGCCCCATTTCAGCATTTTAGCCAGTGTATGATAAAGATTAAATAAAGTTTTGTAATGCTGCGATCGTAAATTGGCAGACAAAATGATTTTAGCAGCCATATTAATAGAATCTTGAAAGGGTACTACAGGAATACCCAATCTAATACACCATTTAGACTCCTGTAACCCCATATCGTCCTGCTGTGTATTCAACAAATAATTATATAGAGTCCCTATCCGTGACGGCTTTTTTAGAATTTCCATAAAATCATTAGGACATAGAGGTACGATACTTTGGTGTTTAAAGATGAAATCACGTAGTTGTAAGTACTTAAAAAAGTCGTGCTGAGAAACAGTATATTTGTCTTTCAACTCATGAAATGTGGCCATTATACCATCTTTAAACATAGAACCAAGACACACAATGCCTTTCTCCCCCCATGTACGAATCTTACGATCCCAAAATATTGGAGGAAACAATTCTACAGAGTCACATGGAGTATAGAAATTAATACGTCCCAAAGAGATAATTTTCCGAATTGAGCGCCATCCTTTAAAGGCCGCTAGTGCTAATTTGAATCTGGTTCTTTTATAATAGCTTGGTTCTAAAAAACGAAGCAGCATTTGTCGTGATTGAGGACCGAGTAGAAGAGAAAAAATATCAGGGCTCTCAAATACAGGTGGAGTCCCCCCAATCACAGAACATTTAATGTTTTGCAGAAGACAAGCCAGATAATATAATGCAAAATTTGGAACGCCCCACCCACCGCGCAAAAGTGGAAGTGTCATAAATTTAGAAGCCCCACGCAGAGATTTCCAATCCCATAAAAACCTATCAACTATAGCTTGCAGTTTCCTCAGTTGTATAGCAGACAACTCCAATGGTACCGACTGGAAATAGTAAAGTACTTTAGGCAAAATAGACATTTTTAAAACATTGCGTCTCCCAACCAACGACAAATGTAAACATTCAAGTTTTTCTAGCTGTTTTTTAACAGATTGCAATATATCTGTCCAATTTACCATAACCAGCTCTTGAAGCGACAGCCTGATTTTAATACCAAGGTATTTAGCCTCAGGAGTAACACGACAGTCATTGTGACAAAGTCCTGTAGAGCAGATGACCTGGGTTTTTAATGTATTAGGTTTGTACCCCGACACATTACCAAACTCTTGTGTTAGATTTTCAATCTCGAGTAGGGCTGATTCTGGATCAGATGATATAACAGCAACATCATCAGCATATGCTAGCACATGTATACTGCCCCCAGGCAACACCATAGATTGTATACGCTGAGATGTCGCCAACATCTGTAGAAGTGGTTCAATATACATAGCGAACAATAACGGCGAACATGGGCATCCCTGCCATGTACCCCGAGTAATATTAACAAATGCTGATTCCTGGCCTGACAAACAGATCTTAGCCCTGGGGCGTCTATACCTAACTTGTATAGCGTGTAAAAATTGAGGTCCGAACCCCATTTTAACCATAATTGCCCATAAAAATGCCCACGCAACGCGATCGAACGCTTTTTCGGCGTCTAAAAACACCAATCCAACGTTCCCATGAGTTGTCGCAACATAATCCAAGACTGCGATAACGCGGTGATATGGTTGATCGTACCACGACAAGGGAGAAAGCCATGTTGTTGATCAGAGACTAGTGCAGGTACGACCTGAATCAGCCGGTTCGCAAGAATTTTAGAATATAATTTCGCATCTAAATTGATGAGTGAAATAGGTCGATAAGACCCTGGAAGATGCAGGGGCTTGTCTTTCTTTTTAAATACAATTATACTTGCATCATCCCACGATGCAGTGTGACTCCTACTGCTTTAAAGCCAGCAGACAGATTCCCTTTGACAGAAGGGTTAGCCCACTTATAAATAATGAGCAAGCCACCCCTAAGCAGACCTAGTAGCCCACAAGGTAGGTGCCTAATATTTATGAGTGGAATATGTAAGAACTTAATGTTTCTATGTTCCTACTGTGACTAGAGCCCATCAGCTGTTTCTACTGTTAGGGATGTTAATGGAGATAAAGCCAAAGTATGGTTAATATGTTAATTCAGTGTCATTGGTCTGGAGTATGCTACAGAAGAGGTACAATTTTTTTGTATTATATGCATTCAATTCCAATTCAATAGTGACTTTTTGATAAATATACAGGAAAAAGAATTATTACAAAACCTACATGGTCTCTGCCTGAAGCCTTTCATGCTAATTAGAGTTAGCGTGCCTGCAGCTGACCTGCCAGTTCAGCTTTAATGAGGTATGAACTGTACGTAGAACACAGTGATGTTGAACTGGGCCTGGCAGGATGGTTTGGGGTAGCAATGAGACCCACCTTAATCTAAGCAAGGCAGTTTAGGAGTGCCCATGAACTCAACTAAATGAAAAGGGACTGTTGAATCTGGCCCTCGCTGCAGGGTCATCCCCCAATATTCTGCCTTAATCCCTCCACTTTTTGCTAAATTTTCTTGGCTTTTGGACTCTGTGCAATATGCCACTGCTAACCAGTGCTTGTGCTCACGCCCCTAAAACATGGTAAGATTGGTTTGCACTTAACAGGCATATTTAATTTACTTATAACTATCTTGCACTTGTAGAGTGGTATACCATATATCCAAGGAATATAAAATAAATGCTACTAGTAGCCTGCATCATTTATTCTGCTATCCACTTAAGTAGCACTTCAACACATGTCCAAGGCCTGCCATGCTGCCTGAAGGAAGGTTAAACTGCTATGATGACTTGGCATTAAGACCCCTTTGACAAGAGTTAAACTCCCCTTTTCTTACACATAAGTCAGCCCTAAGATAGGCCCTAGGGAGCCCATAGGGCAGGGTGCTTTTCAATTAACAGGCTGGACATGTACTTTTAGGTTTTGCATGTCCTTGTAGGGAACATCTCCCAAATTCGTTTTTCACTACTAAGAGGCCTACCTCTCCCTTAGGACAATATTGGAGATTCCTTATTAAATGTAATACTCTTTAATTTCTAATTGAGAGCTGATAGATATGTCATGTTTGGTCTCTATGGAATTGTGGTGAACAACCCTATTTAATAGGAAAGTCTGGTTTTGATCACAATTATAAAAATGCCAATTTAATAAAGTTGATATTTTTCTGTCCTTTGCCCTTTAGTGCCTATATCCTGGCCTGGGTCACATGACTGGGTGCAATTGACAGTTAGACTTTGTGAATTCCTCCCAGACACAATAGAGGAATTTGGTGTGCCTTAATGGGCCTTCTTCGGGCAGGATGGGGGGGGGGGCAGAGCTGAGCACAGCTCCGATTACAACTGAATAGCTTGTGCTCTGCCTTCATACAATGGTCCTACAGACCCCGCATTGTCACTTCACCCAGCTTGGAGCCAGGGGAGTAAGGAAATTCCATGCACTTCAAAACTACTGTCTAGAAGTTTCTCCCACATTCCAGAACCAAAGCACTTGTGTTGGTGCAAACTGTTGGCCATGCCTGTTCAAAATGTTAAAACAGTCACTAAAGTGAGTGGCCGTGCGATGGGTGCAGCTCTTCATTCATCCTGCATGCAGTCATTTCCAAGAGCAACAACACAGCTTTATCGACCATTCTGACAAGCCATCAGACACATATGCTGTGACACTTTGCTGGGAGCTCCATGGGGCCTTCTTCATTCCAAGCAATCTAACACACATGTCTGGTCACCACATTGGATTGGTAAGTTTATTACATGGGAGAAGGCATAAGAGAAGAGTTTAGTATTGATGCAGGGCATCCACATCCTGGATGTTTTCTTTTTATGTCTAATTGCTGGTCTTCTTAAAGACTTAAAGAAGGATATCATCAGCATTGTGTCAGGTCCTTGCATCCTTTGTCACAGCACATGTTAGTTTAGGAACTGGCATGACCCAATGGATACACCTGCTTCTCCTCCTGACAGTGCTCACAAGGTGTCTCCCTTCCGTGCTGTGGTGTGGGGTACAGCTTTTTTGATCCTCAGATCTGTTATTACTCCCCTCCTCCTCCTTTTCTTGCAAACACTGGCCCCTACTGCCTTGTCTCGGACATTCCAGAGGCAGGCTGCCAGTAGGTGAGGTCATGCAGCATCAAGCAGCACTACCACTCATACAGGTTTATACCTTGGCTGTTCCCTGCATAGGACTGTCATCCTGAGCATAACATTTCAAAGTTATTCTTTATTTCAAACGACTATAGTATAACAATTAGAACCTGCTTGCATGTATATGAAGGGTGTCTAAATCAACTATGAATTTAGCAATATTTTAAGCATTGGTAGCATGCCTATTGCACATCTTAATTGCTTTCCAACTTCTTTATTTTCCTGGTGCTGGTAGAAATATTGAATGACATAGGTGAGAAAGAGCCCCATGTTGTCTGTGAGTGCATGAGTAAAGCCTTTGTCCCAAGGAATAGTTTAGTGTTTGCAGCATTTCCATCTTTCTGAATGTGTGTGAAAATTATCT
The DNA here is from genome assembly GCF_964261635.1 of Lissotriton helveticus. NCBI lineage: Eukaryota > Metazoa > Chordata > Amphibia > Caudata > Salamandridae > Lissotriton > Lissotriton helveticus. Next base: position 1,067,935,196 of record NC_136071.1, on the reverse strand, counting down.
GGCACATCCTTTTCAAGACAGATTACCTTGTGCAGTTCTAGTTCTTACCTCAAAGGGTTAAGGGCTGGCGCTAGCACTGTCATATTGAGGTAATGCAGTATATGTCATTAACACGTATTCACTCTTAACAGTATACTAATATTTTAAGACTATAAGACTGCAAAGACAGTGCGCTTTAATTGTGATTTTATAGTGCTTAGCTTCTGTCAGAGCATGGAGTCAGATTTTTATTTGAGTTCACATCACATGGTGAGTTCAAGAAATGCTTTATACCCACATTGAGGTTTTCTACAAGGTTACTACTCCATCAGCTCATTTCAGTAGCAGCCCATTGCATAGACATTCCTATGTCATGTTTTCGTCCATCTGTATATTCTCTACACATAATCTGAACTGTGCTGCATTATCATTTTTGTCTGGCATCACATTGTATCATCCTTTAATCACAGATGTTCTAATATATGGAACTTATGGCAAGACAGGGTAATTGATCCGAATCTAAGTCTGAACCCCATTATGGTCAAAGTAATCTTTCACCCTTGGCAGGGGCATAGCTACACTGGTGCAGGAGGTGCAGTGCACCAGTACATAGAGCCCTGAGAGGCCTATTTACCCCAATAACCGCTGTAGTTTACTACCCTAACAGCAGTCAAAAAAGCCATTTTCCTTCCATGCACCAGGGCCCATGACATCCTTGGTACGTTAGTGACCTTTGGCACTGACGTAAATTGATCCATTGCATTTGAGTTATAACATTGATCTGAATTAAAAACGAACTGCAACTGAGCACATAAGATGAAAACCATGTGATCTTGTTTGAATCACTTTGTCTCCTTCTGTTTCTATTTGTATTTGTTTAACTGGTTGCAATTGAGTTTAGAAGCCAGATAAGCTCAGAATAACTTGAGGGATGCTGTGCTGGGCCAGTAATATGCCTTATCCCCCTCATCTATTCATCATTCGAGTCCTTAATCATGGTTATTCCAAAATATCCCAAAGAAATCATATGCATTATTCCACATATAAAAAATAATGAATGGAAGATGAATAAACTATATGCATTATGTGACTAGAACAGATTGTTCCTCAAACATGCAATATTCCAATTTAACTCTCACAAGCCTAATTCTGAGTCTCCCACAAATACCAATTTGGGAGCCAATGAGAGCATCTAAGTTTTGATCAAAAGTAACCACATGTGTGCAATTTACGACTGACACATTTGAACATAAAAGTTTCAGGAAGAATGGTCAAAAAACACTCAACCTAAACACATTAAAATAATTAATAAAAATATTTTTAACTGCTATATTACTGAAAATGATAATAAAAACATCGATATTATTTAAAAAATATATATTCCTTAAGGTAAAACATGATATTCTTGTCAATGATATTTGTGCATCATGATATTTGTGTGTCCCAATATTTAATTTTCACTATTTCTGTCATCCAACTAGCTTCGGGGAGAATCATACTTTGGTGGCTAAAGGACTCAAAAGCTAAAGAGGAAAGAAACAGATCTTATGGTGTGAGAAACATGTATGTGGTTGTACAGGTATGTATGTCAGGTGTGTCTGATTTCTTTCAGGTATATGACATTTTCCTTTTCTCTGCCATGTAAAGGTTTCCTGTTCACTACCATCCAGAGTCTCTGCCCCACTGGGGGAGTCCCCACTCTGAGTACAGAGGCTCCTCCAGATTTAAAATATGGTTGTAAGCCACACATAGTGACTTAGGCCCTGGTTACAATTTTTTGGTGGAGCAGGGGCGCATCATTGCAAACAGCCATGCCACCGCTCTGCCAAAGCTTGCATCGCCAGCCTGCCCGCCAGATTATGATATTTGTAGACTGCCAGGCAGGCAGTGTTGCGGCCTTATGGTGGTGCCTCTTTTAAAGGTGGCGGTGCCATCAAAAGGCATTGCAATGGGACCATACTACAGGGTTCCTGCATGACATGGAATTGAAGGTCCATGCCGTGCAGGAACCTAAGTGTATGCACACAAGGGTGGCACATCTTATGCCCCCCTGCGGCCATACACATATGTTTGAGGCACAGGGGGGCCTGTGTGCCCCCTTTGTTCCCTTTCTGCCAGGCTTTTCATGGCTTTTCATCGATTTCCTTACTGTTGCACTGGCTGGGGTGGACATAGTAAATGTAATCCCTACGAAGTCCAACACTTTCCCTACTGTTGTGTTATTTGGAGTGGGAATAGTACATTTAACCCAACTGAAATCTAATACTTTCCCTATTGCTAACAGGTTGGAGTGGGAATGGTACATTTTACCACTTACCACTTTGAAATCTAATACTTTCCCCGTTGCGCTGTTTGGAGTGGGAATAATACATTTAACCCATCCAAAGTTCATCACTGTCCCTACTGTTGCACAGACTAAATTAGGAATAGTATATTTTACTCCTCTGAAGCCCAACACTTTACTGATTACTATGCCAGTTGGACTGGCTTCTGCGGTCCTGTCGGAGGTGGTCAGACCGATTAAGATCTCTTTGGAAGTGGTCAGTCAGACCGTCGCATTACAATGCATGCATCGTGTAGTCCAACTGACTGCTGAAAGACCTCTGACTCTGACAGCTTTTCTCCCACGGCCGAGATGGGGTTTGGAGACAAACTGCATCCATAGATCTGACCACCATCTGGATTACGATGAGGGTTTCAGACGAATTGACTGTTGTGGTCCAAACTTCTGCCTCGAGTCATTGGAAACTAAGGATTTGGGGCGCACACTCACCCCAATCCAATTCTCTCCAGCAGTGTCTGCCAAGGTTCCTTTCCTCTGGGTCCCTCTACACCTGAACCCCGACGAGAATGATCCTGTGGGCGCCGGAATCCAGGTAAGTTCTTCTGCGGAATGTATCTCCATTGACTGGACTGTCCACATTCTGCCACACTCCAGCAATGGGGTACACAAGGCATATCACCACATATGTTATGCATGTGTGTACATATCACGTTTTCTGTGAGTTTTGAACACATTTGCAGTGATGTATTTGAGGATATGTGCACTGCTGTTGCTTCGACCACTGCGGTAGCAGCAGTTCCATCATAATACGGCGGGGGAAACTTCCCGGCATCGGCAGTTGGAAAGGGCTTGCAAAGACGGTGGTCGGGCGGTCGGTCCAGCCGACATCATAATGAGGCCCTGAATTGGGAATAGTAAATTTAACCCCTCCGAAATTCAACACTTTCATTACTGTTGCTCTGTTTGGAGTGGGAATAGTAAATTTTACCCCTTTAAAATTCAACGCTTTCCCTACTGTTGCACTGTTTGAAGAAGGAATAGTAAATTTGACCCGTCCGAAGTCAATACCTTTCCTCACTGTTGTTTAGACTGAAGTAGGAATCGTTTCAGTGATCCGTTCGTTGTGTTCTAAAGACACAAGATTTTCTTTCTGATTTTTGCGATTGCACTGGCTCATCTCATGCGACGTAATTATGCTTGCTGTTGAGTGTTAATTTTTTTTTGTAATTGATTTTCAATGGAGACGATTATCTTCACCGCCACGCAGGGCGGAATCAGTTACCCAGCAAAATCAAAACATAACAAAAACATCATAACCATTGTGATTGTCCTTGCATACATTATTCCTGCACAGATAGACCATGTCCCATATTAATGAGCGTTTGTCACGAAAATGTACATGCACAGTTCAACATCCCTCAGTATCAAGGTTGGATTCAGTCTGATTCTGTGCCATGAGCTATTGACTTAAGGGTCCCCATATATCTTTGGGTTTAGAAGACGAGAGGAGTTCTTCTGCATATAACTCGTGATTTTCTTTGCAATATACCATATCTCGGACCCCGTGTTTTACACAGGGGGTAAGAGTACTCTCCCATGTGAGTGCTATGCGTTGCTGTGTTAGTAGGAGGGCAAGTCTCACAAATTTACCTAGCGTCCCCTTCAGCTGAGGTACATAGCTTAATAAGCAGATCACAGGTGTGCACTCCACTAGAACGCCTGAGATGTTCTTAATACAGTTCGTTACGTCCTCCCAGTACTGAGCTACTGGTGGGCAGTACCATACAAGGTGCCAGAAGTCTGCCTCCGATAGACCACCTTGCTTACAATTGCTCATGTCCCTAAGGCCAAAGGTATATCATTTAGGAGGTGTGTGGTATACCTAGTGAATATACTTAAAGTGTATAATTCTCAGATTACCATTGGGAGTGAGTTTGCCAGTGAGAGTTCACATATGCTCCCATTCCAATGGCGTCAGAGGAGGATCAAGTCTTTCATTCCAGCACCTCATACTTCTGTCACTTTTTCCTCTCTCAATGCTCTGTACAGCTTAGTAACCATCTGGGGCCATGTGGGTGCTACTAGGAGGAGCTGTAGGGCTTTCAATGAGGGCTGTTCAGCAGGGAATGTTGTGTAGTGTGTTTTAACTGCTAGCTTCAAGCGATGCACTGTGAACTGAAATAGCCGGGATTGGTTTGTAATGAGTTGTAGATCTTCAGATGTAATAAAATGACCATCATGATACAAGTCCTGCATTTGATCTATGCTGTCCTCTGTAAGTAGACCCATCGAGCCCCGAGGAATATTACAAAACAGACATAAAAAACGTGGCAAAATAATCATCTTTATGAGAGCAATTCGGTCTGCTAGGAACAGTGGCAGGGTCGAACATCTGTCTACTTGTTACTCCAAAGCCACGCAAGCTTTTTCGTAATTCTCCCTTATGACCACTTCAGGGTCACGATGCACCCACAGGCACAAGTACTTATCCAGCTCTAAAGACCATACCAATGGATATTTCATGTCGGGGGGTGCAGTTATTACAGTTAACGGTATTATGACCAATTTGTCCCAGTTTATGGTGACACTGGAGAACAAGCCGAATCAAATGTACTCCCGCAAAACAGGGGCAAGGTATTGTAGTGGTTCGCGAATAAACACTACCATATCATAAGCATACAAAGATATGCCAACTGGGCAATGTCTAAAGTTTAACGCTTACTCTCTATGACCCTGTCAGATAACACATGCCAGGTGTTCGAGCATAATGGCAAATAATAGTGGCAAAAGTGGACAACCCTGACGGGTGCCGCGCTCGCTACAAAAAGGCTTAGAGGTGAGTCCTCCAACACGCACCATCGCCAGTGGGTCAGAGTACAGCAGTCGCACACAACTCAAAAAGACGTGCAGAAATACCATACGAGTTAAGACATGAAACATGTACGGCCATTCGATTGAGTCAAATGCTTTAGCCGCGTCAAGCATGCCAATGGTTGGAGTTTGGTAGCTAGAATTTTAGCAAGTATTTTCGCACCTAAATTAATAAGTGAAAGAGGGCGCTACGAATTGCACTGGGAAGAACGTTTGTCTTTTTTGAGTAACGCTATGATCAGGGCCTGTCAAAGGGACGGCGGCAATCTACCGGTCTTGTGCACCTCCGCATACATCTCAAGCAGGTAGGGTGTCAACAGGTCAATATAAGCTCTGTAAACTTCCGCCGTGAGGCCGTCCGTCCCGGGGGCTTTTTTGTTCTGTAAGGAGAGAATTGCGGCCCTCAAGTTGGCTTCGTCAATAGATTGGCTGAGATGATGACGTTCAAAATCCCTAAAATCACCAGAGCCAGGATGGGCGGCTGTTCGTTCAGATACTTGGCTGCCAAGGGCTGGAACGAGCTTCCTCTCGAGATCCGTATGGAACCCTCCGAAATCAGGTTTCAGGGGAAACTTAAAACTTTCCTATTTCCTCGCAATTAATCATCATCTCCTCCCGTGCCCTGTGGGATCTTCCTGTGTTTCTTTCCTCTGAGCTCTTATTGCAGTTTTCAGCGCGGGGACACTCTGTTTTTGAGTAACCAGGCGCTTTACAAATGGTTTCTATTCTATTCTATTTGCATGACCATCTCCAAGCCACGCACAGGCAATATCAGAAAGATAGTCATCTAGGGTGTCTTCTTTCAGGCTCCCGCGCGAAGTATACATAGATGCGTAACAGTCCCTAAACAGGTCCACTATATCCTGCAGCGCGAAATGTTCGTCCCCCTGCGCTTCCACTATTTTGGTGATGTGATGATGTTCAGTCTGAAACTTAAGCTTGAGAGCCAAATGTCTGTCAGGTCTGCCCCCTTCACCGTATGCCCGGTGCAATGTGTCTTTGTGATATATAATTTGTCTCTTTTTGTGCTAGTGAGTCATATTCCAGGAGTTGCTCATCCATGCAGGTTAGTGTGGAGGTGCATGGTTGGGATGTGTACTCTTTTTCTAGCTCTCCTAGTGCAGTTTCTATTTTGTATAGTTGACCTCTGACATCCCGCAATATGCCTGCTGAGGTGCTAATGCAGACCCCTCTCACAGTCACTTTAAAAGCTTCCCACAATGTAGATGCACTATCAACCGTGCCTACATTCAGTTCAAAGTACTGCACTATCGCTTTCGGAATAGTGTCTACATAGATAGGGTTTAACAGGGCCTCAGTGTAGAACCGGCAGGTGAATGGACGGCATGGATTTGTAGGAATATTGGAGACTAGCCGCACTGGGTTACGATCTGGTAATGTGCGAGGTAGAGGCCCAACCTCTGTAACCCATTCATTGGCCCCCTTGCTCAGAAGCCAATAGGCCAAGCAAGACCAGCTTTTATGCGCTGGCGTGGCATGCGTACCCCCACGTGTCTCAGCATTACAAATTCACCAAGCATCCATTTACCCAAGTTCCATCATGGCATTCCTGATACATTGGGCCACCTTTAATATGCAGGATAGATGGGGACTGGATTTATCTTTATTGGGGTCCAAATGTGTGTTTAAATCGCCCCACAAAATGGCCGCTTCCGGCCAGACACGAAGCACATTGAGCATGCAATGAAAAACTTGTGGTTCCTCCACTACAGGGCTGTACACATTAATGATGGTAATCAAGAACATACCCAACTTGCCGTGCACCATAGCACAATGCCCCTTGTCATCAACATATGTTTTGATAGGTGTGAAGGGTATACCTTTTTTAACCAGGATAAGGACTCCACTAGCGTATGACGAGTAAGAAGAAGCGAGTTTGTACCCAGCCTATTTCCGTGCAATCCCAGTCTCTGCTTTATTAGTCAGGTGCATCTCCTGTAGGAGAGCAGTCTGGATTCCATGTCTATCCAGATAAGCAAATTTTCGTCAGATCTGTTGGGGGGAGTTGAGCCCACGAACGTTCCATGTCAAGCATGTGCATCTATTACCCGTGTCCAAAGTAGTATTTGTTATGTAGCAGCAATTTATGAGTCAGGGTGTACATAGTCGTTACAGAGCATGCAAATCATGTCCAATATCTTGTTACAATCACAGAAAAACAGTCCCAAGAGAAAACAAAGAAACTCCCACTCCCCACCCACTTTAGCAGTCCCAATTTGCCAAAGCCATCCCCCTGAACAAAAACACATACCCCGAAAAATATGAACCAGAGGGAAAAACATATAATCCCAACATTTGAGGGGAAAACCCATCAGGGGACACTGGGGCACAGCCACCCTCCCCGAGTGGATAGGAGGTGGACAAAGGGGTATATGACAATCATTCCCACTCAGGCATCAATTATATCAATCAACAAGCATTTATAATAATTCTCATAGATAGTATCAAATTCTTATCTGCATCGCCAGTGTCCAAATTAACCAGTCCGGTGGCGGCCGTCACCTTGGGACCTTCTGCAACTTTAGTGTTTAATTGCAGAGGAGACGGGGACAAGTACCAAGTCTCAAGATCACGGCTCATGACCCAGAGGCAGATTACTTGTTTGTCATTCCAGCCCTTGCTGCGATGTGTCGTCTTCATCATCATTTGGTGTGTTGGTGAGCTCCTGATCTTTCCGCTTGAGGGTCCTTGCAAAAGCCAGTGCCGCTTTTGGAGTGGTGAAAATCTCAGATTGTCCATCAATGTCTATTTGAAGACGTGCTGGATACAGCATCGCATATGGAATTTTTTCTCCCATGAAAAGTTTTTGGGGTCGGTTGATATTCCTTCTGTGCTGCCTGCACACCCACTGTAAAATCCGGGTAAAAGGCCAATGAGTTTTCTTCATGAGTGATGTTGACTTTCTCGCGTGCCAAATGCAACATGGTGTCCCGGTCTCTTTAGTTCAACAACCACGCGATGATGGAGCGCGGAGGGCGGCCCGGCGGTGGTCGAGCAGCCAGTGATCGATGCACTCTTTCCACGATTAGCATTCATGAGAAACTCTCCGCACCAAAGAATGTCTGCAGCATGGCTTCAATGTAGGGTTCAAGACGGTCCTTGTTGGTAGATTCTGGCAGTCCTGCAATCCGCACATTATTACGCCTCGATCTGGCCTCCAAATTTTCATTCTTGGCCTGAATGATGGCCAGCACCTTCTCCATAGCAAGAGTTTTTGCGGCTGTTTGCTGTAGTCCGTCCTCGGTCTCAGATATACGAGTTTCTGCTTCACCCAATCATAGTGCATGTTTATCCAATTTAGTGGACATGTGGTCCATAATGAGGTTTAGGTTATCTATCTTGCCATCAATAGATTGCAGACTATTCTGTACTGCTAAGAGTGTCTTTTCAATAGCAGATAGGCTGTCCGATGGGGCATCAGCCTCTAAGTCCGACGCGGATTGTTGCCTTGACTTACTGGACTTATGGGGCTCAAATGTCAGACGGGGCTGGTTCCTCTCAAATTTCTCCATCTTTTCACCTGTGCTCACGTTGTGAGGGGATGGGTGTTATGGTGGTCCAAAATCATGATGGTGTTGTGCATCTGGCCCCGCTCCGCAGTCTCAGCAAGCGAGGGCAACCCAAATTAGCGAAGGCGCGTGTGCCAAAGCCAGCACAGGCAGCCACTGGGCCTGCTGTAGTCACAAATCCACGACCCAATTGCGCAAGCCTTCCACATTTGAGATCGCCTGGTGACAGTGCTTCCCAGCCCTGCAGATAGGTCCACCGCCCACAGCAGTGCAGCCAGGGGCGGGTGGGGGCACAGTAGGCAGATATCAGCAGTGGTGAGTAGTCCAGAAGCCAGTGCAGCTCCTCCATGCCGCGCCTCACTACGATGTCCTGCCACGAGCCTTAGTATTGCCCCTCCTCGCAGCAGGCGGCAGAGATGGCCCATCTCAGTTTGTCCATTGTGCGATTTACTTTAGATGACAATCCCTGAACTAGGATTGTCTACGAATCACAGTGTACTATAGGCAGCGTCACCATAAGCTGCAATCAATCGCGCCTTGTATCTGAGATCGCACCCACAGAGCGTTCACTCCCTGCAGTGCCGTTCAGCAGTGGTTCGGGGTGGTCGCCTGCCCAATATTCAGCAAGCTACCCCCAGTCCCTGAAAATCCAGAGTCATTTATGGGGGTGAAGTGGAAGTCAGCCTGGATGGCAGCAGCCATTCACTCCTGCGCTTGCATGTGGCCTTCCAAGGCCTTTAATGTGCACAGTGCCCCACTGGCAGCAGCAATGGGGAAAGTGCCCTTGCCTGATACATTTGTGCCTCAGGTTTGCTCCGGGCCCAGCGCCCGTTAGCTTGCGTTCCGCTCCGGCTCAGTGCACTCCAGGGGCCCGATGTTTTGCAGTCACTAATTCCTACACCAGCGTTGTACGGGAGCAGGCAGCGCTCACCCATGCGGCGGATCAGCAGCTCTTCCCAGGCGCCAGCATCAGAAGAACTCCACCAGCCTCAGTAAAAGGACGTCACCAACGTGTGTACCTCCTATGTCTGGGCTCAATCTAGTACCGCCGCCATCTTGGGATCACAGGTTGGCACCGAGCTCCTCGATGTTCACTCAGTTCCGGGCCGTCGCCAGCAACGCCGTCAGTCCCACAGCTGCAGGAATCATTCCGCAGCCTGTTCTGCAGATTATTTTTTCGTTTTTTGAAGCGGGAGCAGCAGGATAAATTCCTGTTATGGGCTCTATCCGGCAGAGCTGCTCTACAACGCAGCCATCTCGCCATGCACCCTCTAGCCCCTCCCCTGTTGTTGAGTATTAATTGAGAGGAAATGTGCATCTTTTTTGTGACTCTATGTTATGTTTTCCTTTTTAAGAATTTGTTGACTGGTATCACATTTACGAAATATTTATAGTTTGGTAACTCTTTTACAGTGCTTAATTTGTGTCAGTGTTTTCCGGTGCTCAGCACCGGCACTTATTTTACAGACCCGGGTCTATAAGATTGTTTATCCTTTGGGTGGCAGGCCCGGTAATTATTAACGGAAATGTACATGTCCTCCTTGGCCTCTGCTTGATATGTCTTTGTACTCTGGCCCACCCTGGTCCAGGCATGCTGAACGTGCATCATCATCACGTTCGTGAGGTCAGGAGTGCATGCCTGCCCTTCACGTGCCATTTCTGTTGGATAATCATGGCTGGGGGCGGGCTCATGGCTGAAGCAGGCTGGGAAAGTTTAGAACAAATTTTCCACAATGTTGTAGAGCAGATTAGAAGTGTGTAGCAGCCTTTCTTTAATGACTTCGCCCTGAACTGAAATACTGCATTTTATGCGCTCGTGATCGGGCCACTACAAACTGCAGGCATTGTCAGATACAGGTGTGGAATTGTTCCTCTGTACACTTTAAAAACTGCCAGCCTTCTAATAGCTGTGCTGCACGAGCGTGGCAGCATTACTTGGAGCAGCTGGGTCGGAGGCACTGCACTGCATTCTGAACTGCAAACTCCCACCTGGCCTACACAGGCTAATTGGAGCTCACTTTCGGTGGCCCACTGTGACCAGCAATCACCCTCATGGATCAGGTAAGTGAAAGAAATCATTGTTAACACTGGAAGGAAGGGGGTTGGGGTGGATGTGTATGTCATATGTATGCATGTGTTTTTACCTTGGCCTTGCAAAAGAGGACTGTGTATTTTTGTAGTATTTTTGTTTCTTCGCGCCTTTGACCAGTTCACACTGTCGGCTGACCTCATGTGGGGAAGCAGAATTGCACGGGTACAAAATCACATGTATTAGAAGAAATAGCCAAGAGGAATAGCAGATATCTTTATGAGAAGGCCGTTTATAATGTTCCAGTTGCTTTTAACTTTATTGAAGTGAAGAGATGGGCTGATGGGGGTGATTAGAACCAGAAAAAAAAGATGAGCTTTTAAAAACTGCACCAAGAAAGAAATGGAAACACTTTTTAATTTAAATGGGCTGAAGGAGGTTAGCTAATTGCAGTAAAGAATTTTTGCATATGGATTCCACATAGTTGCTGCATTGTCTCTGCAGAATCAATTTTTATTTAAAATATAAAAATCTATGTGAGCCACAACAGATGGATTTCCGAAAAAATTCAACTTTCACAAAAGCTTGTTATGGCAAAGGGGTTTGTGTACTTTTTCTGCTTACATTGTGGAAGGGTGTATTTTTTCTTCATTTATTCAAAGCTGAGTCACATGCCCACACAAAACAAAGTGAGTTTTCAGGAGATGTGATCACATGACCTGGTGACTGCAGCTCCCCCCATGAATCACAGTGATCCCGGTAGGAATCCCTGGGCGGAACACATTTTAAATCTGATAAATCTCTCTTTGCATGAAAGCAAGTATAATGTAGTCTCAATTGTTGAGCAGTGCTTTTCTGCCCTCATTCTGGTATCTCATCACACCATGTAAAGCTGCCAGAAATAAAATACTGATTCTGCTTGCCACCGCTGCTCTAATCTTATCCGATATGAGCTAAGGAAAAAGCATTAAGACTTGATGTCAGAAAGAGATACTAATCTAATCATTCTGACTTAATGACACAGTGTGAAACCTGAGAGTCACCTGAGGTCAAACACAGCTACCTTGCTTGCCCAAATCATGTGACCATAGATTGACTTTATTTCATCACACAACCTTTTTGCCGAAATTGTGCTATAAATGCACCTTTTGCTTTAATTTTCCCCCAAAATGTAATTGGGGTGAGAACTTCTTTTACTTTAGAAAGGCTCACTAACAGATATTCCGATCTGGTATTACACCAAGTGTCAGCCGTGCGAGTGGCAGATGTGGGTGGAGCCACTTAAGGAAATGGATGTGGGGGTGTGTGGCCTCCTAAGAAAAATTGTGAGCACCTGCACCTATTATTTTACAAATTAAGCACTGCTTTTTTACCTGTGTCTAACTGTATATGTTTTAGCTGCTTTTAGGTTCTAGAACCAGTATATTCGTTTGTAAAAAACCCAAAAACAAGTTGTTGTATTACCACCGTTTCTCTGCTACTGGAGACGTGTGTTGCGTTTTGTGAAAATGGCAGCAATTGCAACATTTCTCTTGGTGAGATGGTGTTGGGATATGAAACAGTTACTCAGGCCTACTAGTGCACAAATCATTTAAAAAAAGAACATCCGTTGTAAAACTGCGCAATCATGTGCCTAATCCGCACGCCACTACACATCTGTTTCTGAATAGAAAATTGCAAAAAAAATAACGAAACGACAAACCAAATATTTAGCTGAATTTTAGTTGTAGTACTTCTCACAACGCAACAACCTAGGGATCTTTGCACAGCTATGAACGTTAAATCGGCTCAAGGGATATTTGTGTTCATGAAAATATGTTATTTCTGACCTTCCAACACCACTAATTATCCAGATCTATATATTAACAAAATGAGCATTTGCATTAAAATTAAGTTTCATGTTTCTTAGGCTGTTATGTTTGTTAGTAAATGAGTTTGTACATCAGCTAACACCAGCATTTAAAAGCAAGGAACAGCAACAGGTCAATTTCTGATCCTTACATGCTAATAAACAGGGTACAGCATTTGCAAAATATAATGTCAAATGTGTACTCTTTATGAGAATTACTTAAATGCGGTGCAATACTGTTCAACTCTATGTTGTAATTATGTAGATCCTGCATTGCATTTCCACATATCCTCCGAGTAGGCCAGCCGTGCTGTAATCTGTAGGAACAGCAAGAACATGAACAGATATTTTTTTTTATGGCAGTTTTCTGCTTAAGCTGCAAACTAAATGTTGACTACCTCAATGTGTGATTGCTATTTTCGATCATGCGTACAAGACTTTAATATGCAACAGAACAGACAGTCTGCCATAGGAAACCAGCCACAGACAATTTGTGTTTTCAAATAATTAGACCTTTCACAGTTCCCTGTAATTTTCTGCCAGACTGAGCCAAAGTTGCCGACAATATATAGATTACAACAGGACTAGCTTTCAGAATTGGTATTTACTGAAAACTAGGAAACAAATAGACGATTACACTGAAAGTTTAGAGTGTAATTAGATATATTTTTAAAATTAGTCTTCCTCCCACCTGCCTATTAGACTACTCTATCAAATGAATTATTATTGTCGCTTAATAATTTGGATTGTTGCTGCTTCTTAAATCCAAGGGATGCAAACAATAGACTAGACAGTGATGGAACCAGAATTTCGATACAGCCGGTCCAAATGACACAATGTAAGCAGCACTTTATCCTGTTACACGTTTCCAGAAGTAAGCATACAATGTTGTAATAATATATTTAAACATGGAAAAAAGTCTCTTACGTGTGCGGCTGCACTTTGTAACTTTTCTCTCGAAGATGGACAATATGTTACCTACACCTCCAATCAGAGCTAAAAAAAAACTTAGAGCATAGGTGGGGGCCCAAAGTTTTCCTTAGGAGCCCTCTGTGATGCTGAAAAATGCCGGGTTTGCTGACCATCACTGTTGCCTAGTCCTCATCCCACCTCATGTGTCTTTCTTCAAACATCCTAAACGTCCTGTCTCTCAAGCTCACACTTGCAGGCTCTTTTTAAATCTTTCTTTCTCCCTTTGTCTCTTTTTTACTATCTTTCTCTTCCTATTTCTGTCTCCCTTTTTGGTCTTTTTTCAATTATGTCATTTAACATGTCATGAGTGATGTAATATCAGAAATACTAAGCAGTGTATGGCGGGCCGTAAGTTCAGTCAACTATAACTGGTCAAATTCAGATTGTTTATGTTTTCAAATGATAGCTTGTATATTATGACAAGGCCTAAGAATAATGATACTTTAGCCTTTGCTTTTTTCAGTGAACTTATCAGGTTGTTTTTAAAATGTAAAGTAAGATCGTATTAACATGCTTAACTATAATTTCACTTTGACTTTTGTTTATTTCAGTGAATTCTGGGTTTTTTGATCATATTCAGCCAACTCCCTCACTGAAGCTATCTTTTGACCATGTGCAGTAGTGGATTGGACACAGGACCTTGCAAACGTCCAGGCCCTGCATCCAGTCCATCGTGGCAGGCCAACCACCTTCCATTTATCAGGAATCTAGTTGGCAAGTACATCCCTTCACGAAATCTTCGATCGGCTCAACAAGAACTGCTGATGATTCCCGTATATAGGAAAAAGCGCCAGGGTGGTAGTAGTTTCCACTTTCTGGCTTCCTCTTTATGGAATTCTTTACCACTGTCACTGAAACAGAGTGACGATCTTCTCTCTTTTAGACAGGCTTTTAAAACTTTGCTTTTTAGACAAGCTTATTTTAGTTAAATTGATGTGTAACCTACTTTTGCCAAAGTGCCTAGATGCTGTGTTGTGTTTTAAAAGTTCAAATAGCGCCATGAAGCCTATGGGCGTACGAGCGCTGTATAAATAAAAAATTAACATAACATAACATAACATAACATACAGACCTTCAGCCGGCTGCACTGTGAGGTTGGACGCAGGTCCTGGTCTGTGGCAAGGCTCTGCACCAAACCCCTCACGGGCGCCCAACCCTCTCTGTGTGCCCAACATCCCATAGCTGGCCAGCTCCCCGCAGTCATGCAACCCTCCATGAACACCCACCCCTCATTTTTGGTTTTTTTTCTAACGAGGTACTGCAGTACTCCTGTGGAACCACACTAGAGAGCTGCTGTGGTCCCACAAGAGTCTTGCAGGGAGTCTCACTAGGTCCTGCAGGAGTGCGCTGGACCGCTGGCATGATGTTTGTTTTATTTGGCCCATGCCATCTGCCCTTTATAGCTTGAGCTTTTTTTAACTTCAAGACGCGGGGACTGACTCCCCATGTCTTGTAATGGTGACCACAACATTTCTGTTGGTGTTGTGGCCAGCCCATCACTCTATTTTTTAATTTATGGGACAGCAGGAATTCCCAAGCATTCCAGCAGAACCAACCTTCTAGATATTGCAAACTTTTTAACCTTAATTTCTAAAAAATTGATTTGCACAACATGACCAAAAAGCATGCTTTGTGAGCAAAGATATGGCTTTCTGCCAAATTTAATGTAATTCTGGTCAGCCATTTTTTCTAAATCGCTTCTTTAAATTCCCATGGGGAATCGCATGGGTAAAAATGTATATTGAAACCCCCAAATCTCTCTGCCCCCTCTTTGCAAATCACGCTGAAAATATCCAGGAAGGACCTGAGGTACATGGACTTTTTCCATTAAGTTTCAAGAATATTCATCAAATGGCAGCAAAGTGATTAGCAAAACAAGGAGCACATTTCTGATGGAAACTCTTACTTAATAACTACAGTGTCAACTGTCACTGTGTAATACGTATGTTACACACCATGTAGCTATAATTAGGTCAGAGATTCAATAGGAAGTTTCCATAAGAAGAGTGTTTTTTGTGTTTTAAACAACTTTGGCATCTTTTGACCAATCAGCACAAAACTGTCCAAAAAAAGTTCATGCTCTTCGTCTCCTTCATGGAAAGTTTGGAGCTGTTTCATAGAGTGGGGGCCAAGAAAAAAAAAGGGGGGGGGGCATATGTGCAGTTTCTCACGTTAATTCCCTTAGAAAAGTACTCTCCAAAACAGAAAAACAGCTGAATGGCAATAAACCAAATTCAGGAAAAAGTTTGAACTTTACTCAAAAAGTGTCCTTTCAGTTATTGGGTGCAAATTCATTCATCCATTTTTGGGATATTAGCATTTAAAGAAGTTCTTAGGTTGGGCATGAAGTAATTGATGCTAGTAAAAAAGTTAGAGATCTCATACTGTTGGTGTGCCGGTATGCTCTGATTGGTCAATTTGAAGTAGATTGGCTGGCCATAACATAAGACCATGTTGTGTGCAGCCATTATAGGACTTGGAAACTAGGTCCCGTAGTCTTGAAAAATAAAAATAAAAACCTGGTACCCTGGTAACCCAGGGCCAAAGAGCGGTGGGCAGGCCCAAAAGGACCCTCCTGTGGGTCAAACGTAAATAAAAATGATTTTGGTATTGATGCCCAGCATGACCACTGCTCTCATACCACAATACTGGTAGTGGTTCAGCAGTATTGACAATTTTTTTTTCTTTTTCAAAAAGAAGGTTCAGATTGTAGACCAGACACTGCATATATTTACCATTGTGCAGGCTGTAGGCCGTGCACCAAGCCTTCTGTAGGCCTTGCGCAGTGGGAATGTGGTCGCCTCTAATGGCTTGGTCACAAAAGAGTTGAGCTGAGAAGCAGCTAAGGATAATCCAGATGCAATGCTTGTGAGAGACCTGTCATCACTAGGGTAATCTTTCCCCATCTTTTTGACTGCTTGTCTCCACTTTTTGCTGTATCGTTTTGATGACATAAGGGCTCTGAGCACTTTAACGCTGCTAACCAAAGCTAATGTGCATGTGCTTTTCCTCTTAAACAAGGTGACATTGGTGTATACCTGTTTGGCATATTTAGTTTACCTGTAAGTTCCTTGTAAAGTGGTATACCAAGGGCCTGTAATCTAAATGCTACTAGTGGGCATACAGCACTGATTGTGCCACCCACACACTAAGCCTTTCAACCCTGTCACAGGCCTGCCATTGCAAGGCTTGAGTATGCAGCATACTATCACTGTGACTTGGCATTTAAAACTACTTGCCAAGCCTTAAATCAACCTTCTGTTACACATAGGTCACCCCTAAGGTAGGCCCTATGTAGCCCTTTGTGTATGGTGCTGTGTAACTAACAGGTAAGACATACATGTTGAAGTTTGAGATGTCCTGCTAGTGACAAAAAGCTAAATATGTTTTCACTATTATGAGACTTAATTATCTCATGGGCTGGCATTGAGAATTCCATAAATCCCTTTTAAGCTGCAATTCCTGATTAGAAAGGAGTAGCTAAACCATGGTTCTTATCTTTGTAATGATAATAATAAATCATCTTTAGTGGTAAAGGTGGGTTTGACATTACTATTTTAGAAAAGCCACTTTCAGGAAGTGGACATTTCTCTGACTTAACTTTGCTCTATGAACCTGCACCCTGTCTCCACTGCACGTCTGGGCTGGGTGACAGTTAGACTTTGTGCATTCCCTCTAGACAGCCACAAACACAGGTAGTGTGGGTGTGATACAGGACTCATCTGCACTCTGATAGCCTTCCTGGGCAGGAAGGGAGAGAGAGGGCTCACACGTACATCTGAATAGGCTGTGGCCTGTCCCCACACAAAGGACTGATTACCTTACACAGATAGCCTGGCAGACAAGGCTGGGATGAAATGGGACCTGTGCACTTCAAGGAGCTGCTTTGAAGTCACCTCCACTTCAAAGGTACATTTGGGTTCTGACCCTACCAATTCACTTCACCACTGGACCTAGGATGAACTCTGCTGGAATAAAGACTGCTGTGCTGTAACGATTTCCACTTTTTCTGGACTGATTGTTCTGAGTAACTGCTTCTCTGATTTGCTGAGCTGTCCTGCTGCCTCCTGATCTCTGCCCCGCTGAGGACAAAGACTGGACACATCTCACTTCAACCCAGAGTGACTCCAAGGGCTTGCTGGCTTACCTCCTCTTTTCTGAAGTGTCAGGGACAGATTTCCTGCAATCCTACTGTTGCTGCTGGACTCTGCCATCTGTGAGTCTTACCCTTACCAGGGTGTCTCCTCTAGTTCTGGGCCTCAGAAGTGGGTTCAACAGCTGTTGTGCTACAAAAGCAATGCATTGAGGCTACTGGGCCTCAACCATGTTGGTTCTCCATCGAAGAAAATAAGATAAAGGTACTTTCAGTGCTTCCTAGCGCTATTTTACAGCCTATCTGGCCCTTTTTCTGTAGCACAATTAATCGTGGGCAAGACTTGCAAGCATCGTCTTTATTTAGTGTACAACAACGTTTTTATTAAAACAGTGGATAGCTTTCACATAGAATATACACATTGTTGGGGTTTACACATATAGGGTGGGTGTTTTAAGAAGGCAAGGCAATGGTTAGTGGGATTTGTATTTTTTTCAAGAATGGGCATTTGACTGGTAATTAGAGCCAGGTGTAGAGTTTGAATACACATGGAGGGTTGCATATAGGTGGGGCTTATGGGAATCACGAGGCACTAGTTTGTTTTGTGTGCACACGCATGGTGGTGTGAGAAGGAGGAGATCAGCCGCTAGAAATAGGTTCAATAGTTGCAGGTACAGACAAAGAATATGGGTTTATGAATCTTAGGGCACTATGGGGGCTCTATTTTACACACAATTGGTTTTGGGAAATTTTACAGGGGGTGGTTTTGGTTAATGTTGTTTGTAAAGGTTTTTATTTATAATGTGGAGTAAGTTAACGGTTGGGTTTGATTAGTAATGGGCGTTTATGGACTATTTTCTTCACACCTAACATGCATGGACTAAAGTTTGCAAAATGGATCTATAGATCATAGATTATGTTGTATATCTGAATGTCACAAATATTAATAGTGGTTTTCATTTCAATTTATAGCTACCCCTGACGAAGGGCTGACCAGCCTGAAATGCAATGAGTCATAGTGAACATAACTGCCCAGGATTGTGTATACCCACATGCTACAGAAAAAGGCCCAGATAGACATACCTGCAGCATTTGAAAAAATTGGGAAACATGCAGCTTTTTATATGAATGGAGAGATCGATGAGAAATTGTTGTAATAGTATAAAATGTGGATCAAAATGGATTAAAATGGAAGGTCAAACAGATAACGAAGACTTTTGAACATTACTTGAATTAGCTGTGGGACAGGTAAATGAAGCGTAATGTCACTCCACATATGTTGAAATATTTCACTCACGCTGTAGGGGCAGGGCGCGGTGCCTATCTGCACACATACAGTGCTGCCTTCAAGCAATTGGTAAAAAGAGATTGGTAAATATGAAGATGTGCATCCTGTCACTTACACACTGACATAAATAAAAGAATGAGCTACAGAGGAGAATGCAGTTCCTAAAAAGGGGACATGCGAAAGGGCAGGTCTTTCTTCGTGATGCCCTCACACACCCCGAAGGATGTCATGCTTCATCATTGGGCTCTGCTCCTCGTCAGTCCGGCGCTGTAATGCCCGACGGGCTCCCGTAAATGGGGTTCTTTTGTGGAGATCTTTTGAAGAAGCCGTGGGGTGCGTGTGGGTAAGAGGGCAAGGACTGTGTAGTGCACAGGTAGTGGGTTTTAAAATAAGTCTAGAGCAGTCCTGGTATATAAATTATTTTAATGGTACAGATAGTTTCAGCTTAGTTAAAAAATGTGTGGAAGCCCTACGTGGATGCAATGTTTCTATTGGGCTATCCCTGTGTAATGGGTCAACATGTTTCATGCCCTTGTTGCTTCTAACGATTCGTGTGGCACTTCATCAGGACCTAAGTGAGTGAACAGTGGACTAGTAGAGGTCTGGTTCCCTAGGTGTGATGTGGTAGCCAGACACAATAGAGTGGCACCCTAGTAGACTTGTACTGGGCTGTTGTAGACCCCCATTATGGAAGTTTTCGGCCTGACGTTGGAATTCAGAGCACGTTGTTGCTCTGATGGGCTAGGTGGTAGGCAACTAGCACAGATCCTACCCTTGCTCTGGGTTGACATAAATAAAAGAATGTCATCAGCATAAACTGGCATTTTAATCTGCTGATTTTTCCAAGCGAAGCCTTGTATACTTGGGTGGTTTCTAAATCTGGAAATGAAAGGCACTAAAGCTAGATTAAAGAGAAATCTGCCCAGAGTGAAATAGGTGGAGGCAAGTCCATTGGTTAAAATAGATGCATGTATATAAAAGATAGAAGAGTTTAATGATTTTTTTGTCTGTAACTAAATCAGTGAAGAGTATGAAAAATAAAGGACCAATCAATCTGGTCGAAAGCCTTCTTAGCATCTAATGTAATTGCTGCTAAAGGATTAGGCAAATGTGTGGGTTTCGATAAAACATCGAACATAGATGAGTGTTGTTAGATATATAACTTCCTTTAACAAAACCAGATTGTTCCCTTCCATGAAACTGAGGTAAAAAAGGTTCTAAGTGGAGGGCTAAAGCTTTCGAGAAAATCTTATAATCAACATTAACAAGAGAAATAGGTCAATAGTTTTTGAAAATTTGCCGATCCTTCCCATATTTAGGAATAAGACATAGATGCAATTCTAAATAAGATCCAACATAATTACCTTTGTTGGAAAAAGAAGCAAGTAGAATAAATAGTTTAGGAATTAGCAATTTGGAAAAATGTAAAAATAATTCAGTATTAAAACAAAAGGGTCCAGGAGCTTTATAAAATTTAAGGCAGGACAAATCATTGTGCAGTTCTGCTAAAGTAATATATGTCTCTAAATCTTGAAAGTTTAAGTGTTAAAGGATTTTTGTATTGACGAAAGATAAATCAAGATGTCAGAGTTCGAAGTGGCATGTTCAGGATTGTACAATGAAACCCACTTTTGAGGCTCAGAATTTGGAGAGGGCACCTCAACAAGAGTAGGACTCACAGAAGGCAGAGTCCAGCAGCACCAGCAGAACTGCAGGAAGTCTTTTGTGTCCCTGAGACTTCAGAACCTGTATGCAAACAAGCCCTTAGTGATCACTCTGAAGGGAAGGCAGAGTCTAGCTATCCTTCCAGATGAGTCAGCGAGCAGCAGGCAGCAGGGCAACAAGCAGGAAAGCAGTCCTTTTAGAAACACAGTTCAGTTGAGGCCTTTGAGCAGCACTGCAGTCCTTCTGACAGAGATTGAGTGTAGGTCCAGAAGTGTCAGATTTGGGAAGGTCAGAGACCCAGTGCTTATACCCAAATGTGCCTTTCAAGTGAGGGAAACTTCAAACAGTGGTTTTGAAGTACACACACACTCTGTCCAAACCAGCCCTGTCTGTCAGGTTATCTATGAGGATCATCAGCCATTTGGGTGAGGTTGGGTCACTACACCTTGATGTCCCGGTGGAAGCCCCTTTTCCCCCCGTCTGCCCAGGCCAGCCAGTAGAATGCAGATTTATGCAGAGGTAAGTGTTTCGCCACGCCTGTCTTTCAGGGTTTATGGCTGTTGGGGAAGAATGCATGAATGGGAACTGTCACCCCATCCAGATGTGTAACGGAGACAGACTGGTGGTCACATAGAGCAATATCAAGAGCATCAACATGTCTACTCTCTGAAAGCTGAATTTTTGCACCAGCAGCGTTAAATCCAACCTTAGCAGCTAAGCACATTTATCACTACTATTCCACCCTTACAAAATGTGATAAAGCTACTACCCTGGGATCAGGAATTACCATTTATAAGGATGTAAGTAAAGTACCAATGTTAGTCTAAGAGAGGAGTAGGCCTAACCATAGTGAAAATCAAAATAGTCTGTTTTTCACTAACTTGGCATGGAAAGCAGACAAGCACATGCCCGTCCCTTTGCTTACATAGCACCCTGCCCTCTGGGTTTCCAAAGGTCATCCTTAGGGGGGACTTATATGTAATACACAGGGAGTTCAGGGCTTGGTAAGTAGTTTTACCTGCCAAGTCATGGTGACAGCAAAATACACGTGCAGGGAGTGCCATGGTGGGCCTGAGACATGGTTAGGGGGCTATTTACGTGGGCATCGCAATCAGTGCTCTGGGCCCACTAGTAGTATTTAATTTACAGGCACCTGTCGAGCACATTACTAGGGCCTTATAAGCAAACTCACATATGCCATTTGGATACAATCCAATGTTACCATGTTTTAGGGGAGAGACAACATGCACTTTAGCACTGATTAGCTGCGCTAAAGTGCGCAGATGCCTAAAGGCATTAAAAATGGGTACAGAATAATGGAGGGAGGCGAGCAAAAGGTTGGGAGAAGACCATCCTAAAGCTGTCAGGTCTAACGGGCAATTACAAATAACAAAATGTATTCAGTTGTTCTCTTTGGGGGGGAAATATACAAAGCACAGTTCACGTTTTCCAAATGATGTCCCATGATAATGCATGCTGTTGATGGTAGCAAGGTTAAGTGCAAAATGTTCCTGGCTTAACTGTAAAGTGGCATTCCTGTATCAAAATAACTTTATTTCAAAGTTATGATCGTTAAGTCTAAAGAAATTCTCTCTGACACATGCATACTATTTAGACCTAAATAATGGTAGCAGAAGACCGGAATGTGTAGCATGTGGCGTTTCATATGCAGTTAGACAAGTGTTATTCCTTGAAACCGATGTGGGTCGCAAGTCACGTGAGTACGGAGCGAAGGGTTAAAAATAGATTTAAAATACAGTCACCATACTTACGAGCAAACTGCAAAATTCCGGTATGTTCGACACGAAGAAATTCCAAGTTTTGCGGTGAACCCTTCACCCCCGCACAGACTGATGCGGTAAGCATCAAAATCCACGTTATTCCCCATTTGCAGGTGGGAGTTAGTGGTAATGGTTGGAGCAGTTCAATTACGACAGGTAGGGTATCGGGTTTTATCAGATGCGACGGGGCCAGCTCATTGGCAATGACGGCCAATAAAAGCAATTTTTAATTACATTTAATTCACTCTGCTTGTCCTTATGGAATATATACTCTCTGCAGCAACAACGTTCATCATTAAGGTACGTTTTGCCAGTTTTCTAAGGTTTTTCTTGTTCTAAACAAGTTGGAAATAGGCCCTCACTGGAGTTGTGTTATTTTCTTGTCTTTTGTTTTGATTGTGTATTTTAAAGTAGAACAATAGTCTCATGAAGTATGTATTCTACCCGGAATGCAGTGGGGTTTGTATTAGCAATGTTAATGCCTACATGGTAACAGAAGCTATTATACTGAATGTGGATTGTAACAATGCCATGTATCCAAGCTAGTTGAAAACCAAGCATTTGCAGTGCATTTGCAGAGCATTTGGCCCTGCATTTGTGAAAGTTAGAGCTATTGGCATTGTAAATAATATTGTATTTTACTGGAGTCCTCTAGACTAAGAATGAAGAATTACCACTAGAAAGAGAGAGATAGTTGCAGCACTATCCAGAGGACTAGACTGATGAATTACCGATGAGACCAGTGAGGCAGATAGAAGCACTGTCTATAGAATTTAGAATGAGAAATTACCGACTAGACCAGAGAAGCAGCGAGCAGCACTGCCTAGAGGCCTAAGAATGAGGAATTACCACTGGAAACAGAGACGCAGCTGCAGCACTGCCTAGAGGACTAAGAATGAGCAATTACCACTGTGACCAGAGAGACAGCTACAGCATAGCCCAGAGGACTTCGAATGAGGAATTACTGATGGGACCGGAGTAGCAGCTAGCAGCACTGCCTAGAGGACTAAAAATGAGAAATTACAACTGAGACCAGAAAAGCAGCTGCAGCACTGTTTAGAGGACTTAGAATGAGAAATTACCACTGGTACCAGAGAAGCCACTGCAGCACTGTTTAGAGGATTAAGAATGAGGAATTACCACCAGGACCAGAGATGCAGCTAGCAGCACTAGCTAGAAGACTAAGAATGTGGAACTGCCACTGGCAACAGAGATGCAGCTGCCACACTGCCTAGTGGATTAAGAATGGGGAATTACCACTGGGAACAGAGACACAGCTGCAGCACTGCCTAAAAGACTTAAAATTGAGGAATTACTGACAGGACCAAAGAAGCAGCTACAGCACAGTGTAGAGGATTTAGAATGAGGAATTACAGATGAGACCAGAGAAGCAGCTAACAGGACTGCTAGAGGACTAAGAATGAGGAATAACCACTTTGAATAGAGACATGGCTGCAGCACTGCCAAGAGGACTAACAATGGGAAATTAACACCGGTATTAGAGACACATCTGCAGCACTGTCTAGAGTACTTAGAATAGAGGACTTACTGGCAGGACCAAAGAAGCTGCTGCAGCACTGTGTAGAGGACTTGGAATGAGGATTTACTGATTACGTCAGAGAAGCAGCTAGCAGCATTGCTTAGAGGACTTAGAATGAGGAATTACCAACAGGAACAGAGAAGCAGCTAGGAGCATTGCCTAGAGGACTAAGAATGGGCAATTACCACTGTGGTCAGAGACACAGCTGCAGCATTTCCTAGAGGATTTTGAATGACTTGACCACAGAAGCAGCTAGGAGCACTGACTAGAGGACTAAGCATGGGGAATCACCACTGAGAACACAGACGCAGCGGCAGCACTGCCAGGAGGACTTAAATTGGTAATTACCACTGGGAACAGAGACGCAGCTGCAGCACTGTCTAGAGGACTTAGAATGGAGGAGTTTCTGACAGGACCAAAGGAACAGCTGCACTTAGAATGAGGAATTACTGATGAGACCAGAGAAGTAGCTAGCAGCACTAGCTAGATGACTAAGAATGAGGAATTACCAATGGGAACTGGGATACAGCTGCAGAACTGCCTTGAGGACTATGAATGAGGAATTACCACTGGAAACAGAGACGCAGCTACAGCACTGCCTAGAGGACTTAGTATGAGGAATTACCACTGGGACCAGAGAAGCAGCTGGCTGCACTGGCTAGAGGACTAAGAAAGAGGAATTATCACTGGGAACAGAGACAGGGCTGCTAAATTTGTGGCCAGATAAAGAACAAGATTTATAGCCCTGTTTACAGAAACGGAGGTCCGAGAGAGTGAAACATGACTAATGCTAACAAGCATTTGCAATGCAATAGGTCTCGTATTTGCGAGAGTTTAAGCTATTGGCATTGTAAATGATAATGCCTTGTAGTTATGTTTTAAAAACCAACACATAAATGAAAGGTATTGTCATTTACAATGCCAAGAGCTCAAACTGTTGCAAATGCGAGACCTATTGCATTGCAAATGGTTGTTTATTTTATCTGCTTGCAATCACACGAAAACTTTGTGGGACGATTTATAAACATTTCAGAACTTTACTGGTGCTGTGGGCGGCAGGACTCTGGTTCCATTCATTTGAGGTGTTTGCTGGAAGCAGTTATTCCGGAATCTACTCCAAGCAATATTTTCCCACTAGGGTGAATCATCCTTTAAATGGGAAGGTACTTTCATGTACTTAGTACCTGCACTTCTTTAATGTAGAAGGGAGCACACCTGCACTTCAGTAATACATTTGATGGGAGAGTACCAGCAATTCTCAGGAGCAAACAGGTACTCTAAAGAGTGAGTACCTCCACTTCTATATTTTCATTTAGAGCACTGGGGTGAACTCTCCCCCATGTGGTGAGCACTGACATACTGTTTTTTTGTGTTTGCATTAAGTGCAGCATGTATTCGTTCAGAGGCCGTTTAGCAGGGAGTAGAAGTTGGAAGAGATTTTGATTTAATTAGTTTTGAAACTCATCTGACACGAGTATCTGCTAAAAATTGGCCAATATGGAAAACGAGTCTGACCTGAACTCTAGTCGACCCTGATGGCTTTAAGAAACTGCGCCCATGGAACATCATCATATTAGCCTAGACAATATGTGGGTCATTACTAAGGTACACTTTTATCTAATTTACTATGCACTCTTTATCACTTATTGCTTTTATTTTAATTTCAGGGATCGCTTTTGTTAACGAAACAGGGGTCAGTAATCGTGTGACATCACTTCCTGTGAAATCACTAGGGTCAGAGTAAAATGACATTACTTCCTGTCATGTCATGGAATCAAAGATTATGCCACTTCCGCCACCCTGGACTTGAGGTGAATCGACGCCCATGCCTGTGCACCGGTGGCACATTTAATGTTACCTGTGACTCCAGACAGGTGTTGCAGCATGAACCCGGTGACATGACTTCTAAAGGCGTCATTTGTCATTTCACTGAGTAACACCAGCTCGCGACCGACACCCGACACGCCGCACCACAAAGGGCTGAATAATGGAGGGACAGGTTCAAGTGTTTTTCCAAGCAGGGGGGATTCACGTTTCATTCCTGTGGCACCTCAGCTCTTACACTTATTGTGAGACTCCTGCATCTTTCATTGCCTCTGTTTGGGGCCCACCAGGAGGGGAGGGGGGAAGCACAACCACAGACAAAAATTAAGGTGCGACAAAGGCCGCTTTATTGGAAGCAGGTGCATCATAAACTTACCCAAACCTTGGCCTGTGCCGAACAAAACCTAACCTCACTAAATACAGCCATACCTGACAACCCCCCCACCCCACCGCTAAATGGTTCCCCGCAAATAGCAACATAAACATAACATCCCCGTGCAACATGCCTCACTACCTAACTAATCATAACTTGACGGGAAAAAACTCGTGCCCACAAACCGACCACTGAAATGGTGGACAGTGACACAAAACGGCCGGTCATAAAGGACCCCCAGCCCAACCAGCCCAACAACAGCCCAAGGCCAGCCCAAAACCTAGTGCTGCAAGCCCAACCAGCCCAAACCCAGGTGCCTGCCCTCACGATCTCCCCCCCCTCCAGCCCCCAAAACCCCCCGGGGGATGTAGGCTTCTGCTGGTCGGCCCCCCTCCCCCCCAAAGACCATTGGGGCCCACCAGGAGGGGAGGAGGGGGAAGCACGACCACAGAGAAAAATTAAGGTGTGACAAAGGACGCTTTATTGGAAGCAGGTGCATCATAAACTTACCCAAACCTTGGCCTGTGCCAAACAAAACTAAACCTCACTAAATACAACCATACCTGACAACCCCCCACTCCTCCCCTAAATGGTTCCCCGCAAATAGCAACATAAACATAACATCCCCCTGCAACATGCCTCACTACCTAACTAATCATAACTTGACATCTGTATTCCCCACCCCCTGCCAAACACACCAGGACTCCTACAGTTATCCCCTTTTAGCCTAGGAAAAGCGCCACTGGAAAGTCGGCTACAGAATTTTGACCCCCCCCATAGGAATCCTGACCTCTGGGATACCTGCGGACCCCCAGTGCTACATCCAGTGCCTCCTTCAATTGGACAATGTACAGCTCCATCCCATACTGAGACAGGTGAACCCCGTCCTCCCTGAAAAAAATATACTGCCCCATACCGCAGCTCAGGATGCACCATCCTACCTACCCCTCCCCTGGTACAGAACTCCTTCATTTCCCTGTTGATTTTACGCCTTGTCCTGTCTATTGCCCCAGGCCGCTCCGCCCCCGCCAGATCCTTCTGGGATGAACTCAGACCAAGTGACATGACACCCCGCCCAGCACCTCCTAATCTCCAACAAGTCCCTCTTCATTTGTTTCACCAGGGTCAAACCCTTGCACAGCACTAGATCATTCTCACCCAAATGTATGACCACCACATCCGGACAAACCCCCCCCCCCCACCTGACCACATTATTCAGAACCGGCATCAACTCGTGCCAATGCATTCCCCCTTTTCCCCGCAAATGACATCTAAAAAGTCATTCATCCACTTCCAAATTAAGTTTCCGTAGCTTGTCCCACTCAGCCCTTTCCGCTCTCTTGACAAAGGAATGCCCCACAATGTAAATGTCCAACACCGCCGAAGTCGGCCTGGCCACAGCTCCTGCAAAGACACACATGTAAGAGGGTGAAACAACTGCCATGTCAATGCGCCCCATCTACCCCCCGCCTCCTGACCTAAGTCCTGTAGCAATCCGACTTCCACCTTCCCAACTGCTTGATCTCCTCCTTCCACATCCCCTCCGTGCCACTTTTGTCGCCGCCCCGATCCGAAATGAATGCGTCCCGAACGCCTTCGGGTCCTCACCCATGTACTGCAGGGCGTGCCGCAGGACCCACAACACTTGCGCTGCCGTCACCCTGCCGTAATACACCCGACCAAAGACCTCCCCCTCCAATGCACTCCGCCCTGCCGCTAATCGCCGCCCCCACTCCGCGGGTCACACCCCCTCAGAGCTCCCCTTGCCCCAGCACTACTCACGTCCCCTCCCCTCGCTGATCCGTCTTAGAACGTTGCAAGCGCACTGCCACCTCCCAGGCCTGCACCTCCATGTCGCCCCACAGAACCCCCAAACCCCATTTCGGGCCCACCAACTCCGAAACCCGGAAAGCTCCAAAATACAACCATGACATGAGAGTGGGAAAAAAAAACGTCTCCCCTCCATCCCGACAAACCGCCGGCAACATCAACAACAGGCACCCCAGCATATCCTCCGAGATGGGCCTCCGCTGCTGCACCATAGCCCCTTTCTCTCGCCCACCCCTCCAGCAAACGCGCCCCCAACTCGCCCGCCAACGGCTGATACCCCCACCACAGCTTCCCCATAAACGCCACCGCCGACAACTTCCCCGCGATCGTCACCCGTGACAAACCCTTGTCCATCAATGCCAACATGCAACGCACCACCTGCTCCTCCCACTGCCAACGGTCCCCCTGCCTTACCGCACCAGTCAGTCGAAAGTCTTCCCATGCCTGCACGTACGCTTTCCAAGTGGACGCCGCCACTGATGCCCTCACCAGTTGAAAGACCTGGCATCTCCCACTGACCAAAGCTCCATCGGAACCAGCGTCTTGTCGTTCTCCGCCTCCGTGGCTAGCCCATGGAACCTCTGCCACTGTGAACGAGACAAAGCATCCGCAATGTCATTGTCCACCCCAGGGACGTGTTAGGCCTGAAACAAGATGTCATGCTCCAGGCAGCGCAGCATGAACACTCTCATCAGCTTCAACACTTGCGGGTCCCTGGCCGACTGCTTGTTGACCACCTGCACCACGGACATATTGTCCACCCTGAACAGTACCCGCTTGTGAGCCAGCTCCCGCGCCCAAACCGACACTGCCACCACCAAAGGAAACAATTCCAGGAACGCAATACTGCGGCCCCCTGCCTGCCACTGCGGCGGCCACTGCTCTGCATACCTCCGGCCCGCCCAATACAATCCGAAACCTCCGACTCCCGCCACATCCGAGTACATCGCTACGTCCCATGTCCAGGCACCATGGGCACGCCATTGAAATGGTCCAAAAACGCCCGCCACATCCGCAAATCCTCCTTCGTGCCCGCCGACAAGCGCAGGTGATGGTGAGGCAAAGTCAAACCAGACAACGCTAAACCCAGCCGCCGGCAGAACGTACGCCCCGCCCGCACCACTCGGCATGCAAAATTCAGATGAACCAACAATACTTGCACCTGCCGCACCATCACCTTCCGCTTGCCCAACATCTCGCCCACCAACGCCAGCATCGCCAACCTCTTGTCCTCCGGTAGGCGCGCTTCCATGGCCGCCGAGTCGAGCTCTATGCTGAGAAAGGACAGCGCCATACTGGGACCGTGCGTCTTCTCTGGCGCCAGGGGAACACCAAAATGGCCTATTAGGTCCGTAAAACCGTCCAGCTGCCGCTGGCAATCCGTCGAACCGGGCCGCCCCACCAGAAAGAAGTCATCCAGATAGTGAGTCACCGTCTCAGAGCCTGTGCGCCAGGAAAAAGCCCACTGCAGAAAGGAACTGAAACGCTCAAACAACGCACCAGAGATAGAGCACCCCATGGGTAGCGCCTTGTCAACAAAAATGCTCCCATCAAACTGAATCCCCAATAGCTGCTGGTCCTCTGGGTGCACTGGAAGTAACCGGAATGCCGACTTAATGTCACACTTCACCATCATGGCGCCCGTCCCGACCGTCACCACGATCCTCTGAGCCACGTCCACCGACGAGTATGACACCGACGCCAGCTCCTCCGAGATGAAGTCATTCACCGACTCCCCCTCCGACCACGACAAGTGCTGCATCAACCAAAACTGCCCCGGCTCCTTCTTGGGCACCACCCCAATCGGGGAGATAATCAGATTCGACAAAGGCGACACTGCAAAGGGGCCCACCATGCGGCCCTCCTTCACCTCTTAAAACAATTTCTCCCGCACAATTCCCTTGTGTGCATTGACCAACTTCAAATTGTCCACCCATCGTGCAATCCGCAGACCTTCGTAACCCAGCCGAAAACCCTCCCAGAAGCCCCATCACAACACGGCCGCATCGTCCGCCCCCGGATACGCCTCCAGGAAGGGTGCCAACCGATCAAGCCAACTGGTGTACGAGCCTTTTCCCATTGCGCCCGATCCTCCTTTTCCCGCTCCCCGTCCCCCGCTGAGCATCCCTGCCATGGCAGGCTGCTGTCCTGGGGGTCCTCCAACTCCGCAGCATCGCACCACTGGGTGCCTCCTCCCGCACTTGGAACACTTGTGCCGAAAACGGCACGCCTGCCTACTGCACGCGCCATTATTGAAATCCCAGCAGGCCCCCACCTGTGTCTGACCGGTACTGTCCCCTTGCCCCACCGCCCCCACGGGTGGGGCGGGAAGAAAAGGGGGTTGGCGCAAGCGGCAAACCGCTGGCCGTGTAGATGGTGCGGCCGAACTTCGCCCCGCCCATCATCGGTTGATACAAGTCGGAGTCCAGCTCACCCCACTTCGCGTCCGGGTCCGACGCCATCCTTGCCCGGAACTCCTCATCGTAATGTGACCAGGCGAAACCGCCGTACGTCACCTTCGCCCTCCGGACCACATCCATGTACTTGAACAATGCGATGGCCCTGTCCGGATATTTCTTGCAGTATACGCTCGCATATATTAAGAATGCCGCCGACCAATTATCAATCGTCAGCGGCACCTTGGGGCGCCTTGCTAGCTCCTGCTCCTCCTCCTTGGACCCCTCCTTGGAAGTCACCTGCCTGTGCAGGAGCTTCAGAATCTCCACATATTCCCCCTTCCACATCTTTTCCTTCATGGCCAATGACAAGTGTGCCCCTAACGGCTTATTAACCCCATGTAAGGTAGCTTATGCACTGGGACCACGCAACTCTCCTTCGCCCCGGAGGCCGCCTCGACCGTCTTCGCCTTATGCGCCACCGCACCTCCGCCGGCATCTGCCCCCGTGCTCCCCGCCTCTACCCCCTCCAGTGCTCCCGCCCCGTCCAGGCCCACCCCCGTGTCTGTCACATAGCGTCCCTTCACCAGCCACACCAAGTCTCCCCCCCTGCATCCGTACCCACTGACACATGCACGCTGTGCGGCTTGCCCGAACCACACCCAACCTTACCTGGCGTCAAGGTCGGCGTCCGGACCGGATCCCACCGCCTAACCAGTGGAGCTGAGGGGGCCGTCACTGTGGGCGTGTCCTATTGTGGACGTACCTGCAATTCACTTCCAACAAAATTACTCCTTCCCCCCTCCCGAATCTCCCCCTCCTCCTCTGACTCCACTTCACCGCCCACTCGCACGTCTTGCATCATGCTACCATACTCCAAGTACTCCAGCCTGCTCAACCCCACCCTCTCCCGACACACTCTCATCAATGCACTCAGATCCACACTGTCCCTCCGCCCTTTACCAGCCCGAGACTCTAAAAACTGATCTCCAGCATCGAACCTCACTCCCCGACCCCCAGTGGCGGTCTCGACCCTTCGGAACGGGGCTGGGGGCGACCCTGCGTCCCGCCGTCCAACTCGCTCCCATAATTGGTCCCTCGGTAGAGCACGACCGCCCGTACAAGGCTGAGCCAACCCATCCCCTCGGTGGATCAGAGCCGCATGCTGCTCACCCAAGCTCCTCGCCAACTGCTCCTGCCAATGAAAAAAGATGGAGTCCAGCATGCGGGGAAAAAATGGCCCCCCTCGCCCCCTCCTCACCCCACGCCCCCAACCCCTCAGCGCACCCCTCCTCCAGCCCGTGGAATGTCCCCCCAACACGCCAGACGCTCAAACCACCCCTCCCCTCCCCCCAACTCCACCCCTCCCCCTCACTCCGACCGCAGCTGCCCCTTCCCCCCTCCCCCCACCTCACCCCACACCGCGCTTCCCCCACCACAAGCCCCACCCCCCCGCCCCCCCACCCTGCCCCTCCAGGTCCACCCCCCCCACTCACTCCCCTCTCCATACACCACCCACCCTCCTCCCCCACACCCTCCGTCCCCCCCAGGCGCACCCCCCTGCTCCCCTGCCCCCTCTCCCCCCACGCACCCGATGGCGACGACGACCTGCTGAGCCCCACCCCACTCTCCCCCCCAGACAACGACCCCCAGTCCAGTTCGCTCTCAACACCCCTCTGCCCCCCTCTCCTTCCCCCTCCAGGTCTGATTCCTCTATCAATAATGGGGACCCCACCCCCCATCTCCCCTCCAACCAGGCTGTCCACCATCTGCCCCCCCTCCCCCAGCTCCATGCCCCCTCGCATCTCATCCCCCTGCTCCCCCTCCTGTGGTACCTGTCCCTCTCCTTCCACAGTGCCAAGCCTCCCCCCCCTCCTCTCCCCGCCCACCCCATCCGCCCACAAACTCCTAAACCGGCCGGCCCCCAGCTCCACCCCCCCTGTGCTTTCCTCGCTTTCTTCGGGCCTTGCTTCCTTCTCCGCGGTGTCCGGACCCGTCGCCCGCCCTCGGCCTCCCTCCCGCCCCTCCATCCTACACCACGAGCCCTCCGCAGTCGAGACCACGGGGGCCCACACGCAAGCACAGCCGCCGCCGCGCCGTCCGCAGCGCGCCGCCGCGGCCTCACCTGAACGTCGGGCCGCAGAAGATCTATGCGGCCCGCCTCGCCCAGCAACCTCACAGCCTCCAGAACCCGGGGATCTGACACCGCCGCCATACCGCCTGCAAACGCCGACCAGCACCGCTCCAACACGAACACGCAAGGATCCGCGCAGCCACAGGTACACAAGTCGAAACAGCGCCACTAACAGCCACCAGACAACCGAAAAAACTCGTGCCCACAAACCGACCCGGCTACTGTGTCACTGCCACCGAAATGGTGGACAGTGACACAAAATGCCTGGTCATAAAGGACCCCCAGCCCAACCATCCCAACAACAGCCCAAGGCCAGCCCAAAACCTAGCGCTGCAAGCCCAACCAGCCCAAACCCAGGTGCCTGCCCTCACGATCTCCACCCCCCCCCCCGGCCCCAAAAACCCCCGGGGTAGGCAGGCCTCCCGCTGGTCGGCCACCCCCCCCCCGCCCCCAAAGCCCCATTCCCGAGACAAAGGGCTACAGCTGAAGCCCAGACAAAGGAAAATGCAGGGAAAAGCATTGAATGCACGAGGGAAGAATAGCCTGGAAAGTGCCAGAAGTGGGAAAGGAAGTCTTATTATGTCGCGGTCTCGGTGGGAGGGGAGAGAAAAAACGTTTTAGGAAAAAATGCAAATAAATCAGGAAATCCTGGAACTTACTCCATTTCCGATCTGGCGCAGCACACTGCTATTACAATGTAAAGAAAAAACTAGCCAGCCAATCGGAGAAAATCTGTTGCAAACGGGGTGGAACTTGGAATTACGCATGCGCCATGGATAGGTGTCTTTCTGTCACGTGACATGTCATAGAAATACTAGGCTGTTTCTTGTAATGGTGTCGCTCCTTATGATGTTACATATTGTTAGTGTGCACTCCCGACACCAGACTAAGTTGATCAGCAACAACATAGTTCACAAATGATGAAGTTAATACTGACCCACACATTAAGCCCAATATGCACTTATGTTGAGCACTAGAAAGATGGCTGCCCGGGCTGCGGTAAAAAGCGCGCAGGATGTGCTCAACGACGCGAGCCGTGCAAGTCTGTTAAACCAGAGACCACTCCTTTCGCCAGCGGCCTGCTGATGGATGGGGTTAGACTTTGGCTTTCTACGCCGGCAGCCCTTTTAAAGAAGCACGGTGAAAGTGAAAGTTAAAGTCCGTGTCTGGGTGCATATGCGTGCACATGTTTTGTCCGTTTCTGAAGACCTAACAAGCCTGTGAGAAAAAGAGACCCAGTGAAGTGCGCGTGCACATCTACTGTCCGGCCCCAAGCTAACATCGCCAGAGAGGAGACGCCATGCGCGTGCACAGCGCCTGTCCGTGCGCGCACATGGTTTGTCTCCCTTTGCGCACTAAAGCGACAATAGTCTCGCCAAGGCGAAGCAGGGCTAGGCAAGACCTAAAAATGAAAGATTGGGTGGAAAGGAGCTAGCAAGTGAAGTCAAATTTCTAACATTCTAGCTTTGTGACTGCTCAACTTGATCTTCAGTGACCCAGACTCTGTAGCTCATAAGTGAAAGCTAAGGTGCGAAAGGGAGAACACACAGAGAAATGGTGGGTGGAAGGGGAAAGCAGTAACACTGGTCATTTGCTCGCGTTTACAACATTTCCAGAACACAAGGCAGGCAATTGGAAAAAATTGTGCGTGAAACGATCTGAAATGGACAGAAGCTAAATGATCCCTGTAACAGGTCCAGTCACTATGGGAGGGAACAAAAGACCAAGAGGAGGGACAAATGGGCATGATTTACACTTTAATAGTAAGGAATTTAAAAAGGCGCACAGAACAACCAATGACAAGTGATGGGTCGGCTTGAAGCCCATGTGCTGAATACACCATGCCTCACAGAGCAGGCACATGGGCACTGCTAAGATCGATGTACAAAAAGAACCCACAGGAGTGAAATAAAGGGGCAGAGATTGTCTGCTGGTGGAAGAAAGACACACGAAGTGTAATTCAGACTTGGCATCCTTGGTATCTGCAATCCTGACATTTCTGGGTGCAGTCTGTAGGCTTTGAGAAAAAACTTTTGGCACCAGCCCCTCTGCAAACGTAGAATGATACGCATTCAAGAAAACACACAAACAAAACATGAACGCACACAACACAAAAATCCAGAATCTCACATAGACACACATAAAAAAAACAGACTGGAGTAGGGACATACTGAAATTTACTGTCATAGTCACAAACACATACAGTAAACAGATTTCCACAAGGAAACAAAAAGCCTTTTCACACTCAAACAAAAACATAAATACAATAGAAACGGGCACTCCTCACAATACAAACTTCCAAAAATATGCAAAGAAACACACAAACACAAGGCACTATAATCAGCAACGAGGCAGTCCCTTTGCTTCAGTAAAAACAGGCAGAGTACGAATGTAAAACATGCTCAGTAAGGCCGGTGTTCTTGTGGTGCACTTTCAGATTTATTGTTAGATGTCGTTTTTGCACAGCCGTCATAGCTCTTCTTAACCGGAAAAAAACAGCCGATGCCTGGACTTGCGGATTGAACTGTGCAGAGTGGCATAACTAAACATGAGTTAGTCCCCCTGAGTCTCTCAGGCCAGGCAAACCTGCCGCTGGTGCACAGTGCTGGAGGCCCCCCAGAGCTCGGTCCCCCCTGAACAGCGGGGGCTGTGTGGGCTATTGTTACACCAATGATTGTACAACAGAACACATGTGTGCTTTTACAGTGGCTTGAAGCTTCCCTAGACAGGTCTGTTGTTTTCTGAGTTATTCAATGTATCGAATACTACAGAGAAGCAACCCTGGTTTAATAAGCTGTCAGTTTCAGCGCAGTGTAATGGTGACAATAAAAAGGGTGTCAATTGGAATGAGTGCTATCCCGGTGCTTCCCATCACAGTGCTATGAAGCAAATTTCATTGCTCACTAAATAAATGTGAAAAGCACATTTCTCCAGTGTCTTTATAGTTGGACTAGGGAAGCACTTTAACCCTCGGCCTGCTGCGTGCAGCCTCTTGCCTGCATTCAACAAGTGCTTCATATTGCATGGAGCGAAGCAAGACATACATTGCATGGTGCAGGACTGGCAGGGGAAAGTGCAAGACATATGCACACAGCAGACTAAACAATCTTGGATGATAGCGAGCTTCTTTCTTGGGACAGTGAGGGACGCAGGCACATGGCAGTGAGGGACACAGGCACAGGGCAGTGAGGGACGCAGGCACAGGGCAGTGAGGGACACAGGCACAGGGCAGTGAGGGACGCAGGCACAGGGCAGTAAGGGACATAGGCACACACAG
This sequence comes from Lissotriton helveticus, assembly GCF_964261635.1. Lineage (NCBI taxonomy): Eukaryota > Metazoa > Chordata > Amphibia > Caudata > Salamandridae > Lissotriton > Lissotriton helveticus. Next base: position 1,067,899,481 of record NC_136071.1, on the reverse strand, counting down.
CAGACTAGACTCACACAGCAGTGCTAGACAATCTTGGAGGAATGCAAGCCCAATGCTGGGGGCAGTGAGAAACACAGGCATGGGGCAGTGAGAGACACAGGCATGGGGTTGTGTGGGTCATGCTCTTTTAGTACTGAAAGGCCCACTCTTGATGCAGTAGAAAACATACTCAGGCACAAAAAAAGTACTGCCATTGAATCCATTCTTTTTCAACTGAAAATTATTTTCATATCATTATCCCCCAGATTCATCAAAGACCCGTTTTGCGAGTCTTTAATAGCGATTCATAAGGAATCGCTATTAAGGACTTGCAAAACGGGATTCATGTAGGAATTGCAAAAAATATTGCCTACAGGCCCATGGGAATGCATGGGGAGTTATTCCTTATTTGCGATTAGCAATTTGCTAATCGCAAATAAGGATGCGATTTCAAGGGTGCAGGGGTGTCCAAAGGACACCCTGTAACACCCCTGAAATGTGAATTTACACTGATGTTGTGCACACACATGTCCAAAGGACATGTGTGTGTGTAACATGCAACTTAGAAAAATGCATTTAAATGCATTTTTCTCAGTTTTCGCTATTTACCACGAGGTTTGACTTCGTGGTAAATAGCGGTCCTAAATTGCTAATTCACAATTTTTAAATGTTTCATGAATAGCATTTAAGGAATCTCTAATAGAGATCCCTTAAATGCTAATCCTCGCAAATTTGCGAATTCTTTATTAGCGATTTTTGCATTTGGGATGATGAATCCCAAATGCAAAAATTGCACTCGCAAAGGGCCAGATTCTCAGAATCTGGCCCTTTTGCGAGCGCATTTCGCTTGATGAATCTGGCTGTAAGTTCTATTTCTTCGGCTCACCCAGCCACACAATATGTCCCTCAATTCTTACGCACCTAAGAGCTCAAGGCAAATCACTGAACTCTGAGAGGCTTGGATGGAAAATTAGAAATATTAAATATTAGGTGCAGAAGTCCTATCTTGTAGTTTTTACTACTGACTCATTCTCTTCAGACAAATGCAATTTGATTGGACAGCAAGGCCCTAGTCAAGCAGAGGACAGGCTAATGTTATGGTACGTGGCACACTTTTGAGTCTTGCTTAAACTCTTTGGCGCCATTAAGTAGCAGAGCTTCCCATACTCCAGATGAGAATGGCACAGGGTTTGGGAGCTTGGACACCTGAAAGCATCCTCGGTATCGACCTTCATGACCCGATTACCCATGTATCACCAGGAGGCTCGATGAGGAGGGAACAGTTAGTTTGTGAGATAGCCGCCCCATACCAAGAAGGCTGGTACCTGTTTTCCTTCATTTTGAAAAAACCCATAAAAACAAGAAACGGCATGCATTGGCAAAGCTTGTAGGCTTCACCTTTTAGTTTTGCCAACACAAACATGTTAGCTTTGCCAATGCCTATTTACCGATGCCATTCAGCATCAGCAATGATAAAAAAATGGTTATTACCGATGATGAATATCTGCAAAATAAATTAAAAAAGTGCAAGGATGCATATGCGCACGTGTCACCACGCATGTGCATGTATGCCTCATGATGGTCTGGCACACTTATTTTAGAACTATGAATGAAAAACCCCATCAAAAATGCATTTCTGCTAGCAATAGAGGAGCTGGGGAGGTGGGAGCAACATGGAGACAGTGAAGGTGGATGACAGTGAGGGGACAGGAGATCCAACGGACAAGCCTGGAGGGGCAGGGGGGTGCAAAACAGGCAGGCTTGGCGTGGGAATTTCAGCGGTGAAGCAGATGACAAGCAAAGAAAGCAATAAAGCATGTCCTTGTATTGAGTGCTGATAGAAACCAGCTATAAACAACTAAAAACCTGCAATGCCCAGACTGGAGGAGGGCGGGGAGGGCATCACATGCTGTACACCTGATGGCCAACAAAAATGTTCTCATAGTGAAATCGCCAGGACAAAGGGGGGGCATTTACACAAATTCACCAATAGCAAGCCAGCATTTCTGAATGCCACAGATAACATTCAATGCCAATCAGTAGCTGTGCCAAAACTGCACAAAAAAGATACAACAGGTCTTACGGGCAGTACACGCTCTGTCGAGGCTTGGCATACCTGAAATTGTCTGAAATATATTGAGAACAGGGTCAACAGCGGTGCATTGAGAGACACCGTACAATTACATATATTCACAGCTCCCCCTCCCCAAACCCTCCCACCCCCGATGTTGGCGGTCTTTTACAGTGGCACATCCTGGGTGGTTTATTTATAATATACATATTCGTTCTCCGAAGAAGTGTGCCCATTCCAATGCCATTCTTTTTATCACCTTACCATAATGCTGTCAAGTGTGAATGATGTTTTAGGCAAAGTACAAAAAAATAATGATGTATATTGACTGTAATGTTCTTTAGGCCTTAATGGGCTATCAAGTTTTTGATGAGAGGCGAAAAATTGCGCCACAAATGTATATATTCGGTGAGCCACAGGGAGCTGTAACCTTTTCACAGTGGTGAATGATCTGCTGCAATGCTCCAATAAACGGTAATTAAATAATAGAAAATGTTGGTAAGTAATTCGTTTTTTATATTTGATTATTTGTTGTTTTTGTTCAGTGCTAAACAAGCACATCCATGCATTAGAGAACTATAAGTTAGATGCAGAGATGCATTAACACTGAATGTTATAGAATGGATGATACAATAGATAAGAGATACAGGCCAAGGGCAGAAGGATACAAGATAGGAGCCAGGAGTCAGATATATTCAGGGAGAGGAAGACGAGATGGTGAGATGTGAGCCTTTCTGATGCATAGCTGTGACGGCGGCTGCAACACAGAGCACAGAAGTGTTTGTCAGAGCTTAATTTGTAAAAATAAAGTGCCTGGGCTCTCATCAGGAGGCATCTGTAGCTTACATCACCCATTGCCCCTGCCAGTGCTGCTATTGATAGTAACAATACAACTACTAACAAGTTTGACAACTCAGACTATTTCCAGCCTCCAAAGCTATAAGAAAGGTGTTGGCAGAAGGTAATAGTCATTTCGAATGTAAATTGAATTAATAATTACCTATTGTTGTGGTCATATTTAAATTAACCAGACAGTGTGTGGTATCTGTGCCTTGGACTTCAAGTTGAGGGCACTCCATATTGACAATAGAATATAGTCACTGGAGTGGCACCTATGTCACAGGTGGGGTTGGAATGCTTGGGTTCAAAGTGGATCTACTGTTGTTGGGCTTAGCTGCTGGGAAATGAATGGGATGGAGTTTCTTCAGATGTAATAAACCTACTGTTCATTTTATTTATTTATTCTAAGAGTTTTATATAGCGCTGGCTAGACCCAGAGGTATCAGAGCGCTTTACATGAGGTTCCACAAAATTACAAGATTACATCAGTTCCAATTTACATCAGTTGCTAGACAAACAATTACAAAAGCATAGAAAATGAGATAAGTGAAGTGTAGAGAGGACGGGGATAAGGGTAAAGGGTGGGAGGGAGATACGGGAGAAAGACGAAGGAAAGTCTGCCCAAAGTCCAGCTGGGTAGGTGACGGTCGAGGGGAAAGTCCCAAAACCCATCTCCTCTATAACTATCAGGTAGCTCCATCGGATTTTGGCCAAATAGCTAGGTCTCAATGGGAAACATTTAAAGAACATGGAGGGCAAAATAAATGGAGCGTAGAGGGGAGGGGACAGGGAAGGTGAGAAAGGGAGGATGGAGGAAGAGAGACGAAATTAAGTCTGTCTAAAGGCCGACTGGGTAGGTGACGATCAAGGAGGGAGACCACGGCCCATCTCCCCTATAGCTAAACTAGGTAGCTCCATCGGGCATCAGACAAAATAGTTCAGTCTCAATACATTGAGAGAGGAGAGAAGGAGAGACATAAATAGAGGGAGTATACGGGAAGAGACAACAGGAGAGACGATAGGAAGTCTGGCTAAAGACCGACTGGGTAGGTGACGTCCAAGGAGGGAATCCCCGACCTGTCTCCCCTATAGCTAAACCAGGTAGCTCCATCGGGCATGAGACAAAATAGCTAGATCTCAAATGACAAAGGAAAATTCACAGGTAAACAGGGTGGGGACTAGGGCCAGGACAGGTGAGGGCAGAGGTCAGTAGCAGGAAAGTGGAGAGGAGTAGAGCGAGGATGGGTAGGGGGTAGGTAGTTCGGTAAAAGTTACATGGTTAAAACAGTTACTGGAGCATACTCAAAAAAGACAAACAAATAGCAATGTTACAAAGGTACATGAGAACTATGTCCAAGGTCCAGCTGGGTAGGTGACGGCCAAGGGGGTGACCTAGAGTCGATCTCCTCTACAGCTGTCCAGGCAGCTCCACCGGACATTGACCTTGTTGATCAGCCTCTTTGCGCTTAGGAGATTCGTGTAAAAATGTAGTTTGGACATTGATGCTTCAGACCTCACTCCTCCCTTGACTGATTGTTTCAAGCACAATGAGCACTAGATCATACACTAGCGTAGTAGGCAGCCCAATGGACCTGAGGGAGAAGGGGGTAGAGCTTTGTGACTCTGGTCATCACAGAGCAAATGCCCACCGCAGCACTCTCTCCCGATTGTGCGCAATTGTCGAGCCATGTGTATAGCGCAGGGGAAGGTTGGACCGCTAACTATGCTGTAGGTCTCCAGCATGCACTGACAAATGTCATATTCAAGACATTTCCTGAGCGTGCAGTATGAAGTGTAAGAGGAAGCTGAACTGCTAACTTCCGCTTGGTCAATCTGAATTTGTACCTTAGTCACACTGAGCTCCTGGTTTATCCGCTGCTCATCCTCTGGAATTAAGGGGTACTTCACCCACAATTTCTGTTGAGTGAGAATCCATGTTGCCTGTTAAGTGATAGGCACACTGAAATGATTGGAGCCTCAGTCTCACCAGGTTTCATGCTAGGATCCTTGTTGCCTGCTCAGTGATAGGCACACTGGAATAACTGGAGCCCCTCCTCTTTAAAAAACACTTATCGTGCATGCTTCTTTGGGGTGCATTTGGTATTAAACCTGCTCAGTGACAGGCACGCTGTGAAATCCTTGCAGCTTTGCCTATTCAGTGATGGGATCACTGGATTGCTGAGTGGTTTACTCTTGTCATCTTGGTACATTTAGTTGGATCTCTTTTCACTTTGATACTTTTATTGCTTATTTTTTCCCTCTCTATTATCTGTTCTTTTCTTCTCAGTACCTTCTCATAGTGATATTTGAGTTTTCTTGTGCTTTACTGCATACTTTTTGATTTTATCTAGTATAATGCAAAATGTGACTGCACCTCCCTTCTTCCTTCTGACTTCAGGTGACCCCCCTATCAAGTGGCAGAGGTGGCAAAAAGTTTTTGAACCGTATGCAAAGGTTTGTTGGTCCTCATTGAGTGCAGAGCGTGTAAATTCCCTTCTTCTGCATTGTTTGGGGTCTGAAGATCAAGAGAGTTTCGATCATCTCCCTGAATTTGGTAATTCTGAATCATAGGATTCGAACAAATATGAAATTTGTATAAAAAAATTGGATAAACATTTTCTACCAAAGGTCAGTACAATACTTGAAAGATACCATTTTGCTAGAAGAATGCAAAATGAAGGTGAATCAGTTGAGTGTTATGTTACACCACTAAGAAAACTTGCTACCTCTTGCAAATTTGCTAATCTCTTAGATTAACAAATTAGAGATCAATTCATGTTGAGGTGTAATATGGAGAAAGTAAGAGAGGAATTGTGGATGAGAGATGAACCTTCCTTAGATGAGGTGATACAAGTTGCTGAGAGGGTGGTACTTTCAATGAAATGTGTAGCCACCATCAAGAAAATAAGGAAAAGGAGCAAACTGTCCAAGTTGTGAAAACTAGTCTTAAGAAACCTAAAGTAAAAATTGAAGGGAGTGGTGTGAAGAGCAGTTACAACACATAAGTGTTAGAGAGGAAACAAGACAGGTCATTTGGCCAATGACAAGGGTTGCCCTGCTTTAAAGACTGTTTCTTCAAAATGTAAAAAAAAGGGGCACTTTGCCATTGTGTGTAAACCAAAACAACCTACTTCATATGTAAATTGTGTTGAAACCGGGGACGTAGATGAGGATTTTTAATGTGGACAGATTGTTTTGCAGGTTGGGGATGTAGATGGTAAGAATAATTCCTGTCCCATCGATACCATCATGGTGGAAGGGAAGACTACTAGACGTTTATTCGATTCAGGGACCAAAATCACAATTGTTTCAAGGAAGTTCTTCCAAAACAGATTGGAATGGAAGATTTCCTTACATAAACCGGATATAAATCCTTATACTTGAGGTGAACTGATACGATTGAGAGGATACTTTGTAGGATTAATAACAAGAAATAACAAAACGGTCGAATTGAGGCCCAAGGAAATTTTAGAGACCAAGCTTTGACACATTTCCTACTCACAATTACTTACACGCAAGTGTCAAAGGGTCTAAACATAAACAACTACGCTATAGTGGCAAGAACACCCAACAAAAACACTATATACAAACCATACATCAAGATTTCACCCTAAACCTCCAGGATGGTCAGTTCAGGGTACCCATCAGTCACCACACGGAACCGCCCTTCATCATTTGGGATTCCTTTTTGACCAACACGGAAGAGCCACTCCCTCCGCAGGGGAGGACAAAGGTGGTGAAAGTCCTCAACTGCTCAGACAGGCCTCAGTTAAGTCTTGTAACTCTGTGTCTAGAATATATAGGTGGGACAGAGTGACCGATGTCGCAGTGCAAAAAAATGTGATAAGTGAAAAGAAATGTGTATTAAAATTGGATGAGGGAGTGCTAAAGGGTTTTATTCTGGTGTCACTCACTCTTCCAACATTAAAAATGGTCAATGACAGTTTTCAAGAAAAACTGTCTAGATATAATCCGAGGTCGACATGTTTCAGCAAATTTTCTGGACAATATGTGTCCTTGTTTTCTTCAGGACCTATATGAGTATTGCTACTGCAGAAAAAGTGTGGAAAAAATAAATAAAATAGATTCGGTGATAATTAAGGAAATCAGAAGGAGACAAGTATAGAGATCACCTGGGTTTCCTAGGCGTCCACTTCGTGTCTTGCCTCACAGACTGTATGTGTCACTAAAAGCACAAAAGAAGAATATAAAGTGAGAAAGTGGGGGAGCCATCATCGCGTATATCTAGAAAATAAATGTCAATGAATGAACAATAACATTATGTGTCTTCCACGTGAACACAATACACTCGCTAAAGTAGTGTGTTACTATTGTCATCTATCTAGATATATGATTATATTAGAAATAGGAAAAAGTGTACATCTTACCAGTTTTGTAAGAGGAAAAGACCTCAGGAGATGAGTGATGCACCACTCTACAATAGGGAGCAAGTAAACACAGATATGAAAACAAACTCCCTACCTTTCAAAAAGGATTCAAAAGCTTAGTGATGAGGAATAACCCACGTGGTTGGGCCACAAAATTGACCAACCATTTTTTAGAGGCACGCCACCCCTCAACTGCTTTTCAATGGACGGTCCTCGAACAACCCTTTATCCCGGCCCATGTTGCAGATGTGACCAAATACCTTCTATTTAAAGAGCAGAAGTGGGTCTTTAAATTTGGTACAAATCGGGTGGGTCTTAATGATGAAATACCATGGTCTGCTTTGTAAAATTAGCAGCATGATTCTGATACCTTGGTACCTCAATGTTAGTTGACACACTTAGAACTTGAATGTTAAAGTATACGCCTATCGTCAGATTATCATTTACTGTTGCAAGGGCTACCATCTTCTGTTGGATGTCTGGGAGCGTTTTTCTTTCTTCTCACTATCATCACAAATAGGGTAGGAGCGAGCCCCATACATACCTCGTTAACAAACCTCTTCAGCAGCCCTCCTATTTTTCTGTGAAAAAGAAAGAAGGAATGGACATACTGAATAATGTGGAGACTCTAGTGGGTAAAGATATCGGTTAGTTTGTGGTATCGTCATTCCTTTCAGTACATGAATTTACAGATCATTATTTTGTTTCACTTTTACCATCACTCTATTTGTTCTCAGAGGCTCTGTACCTCTTCGAGAGTTTTGTGTTATTTAAGACTGTACCAGTATCACTGGCAATTGCGGGCGCGATCGTATTTTTAACAACAACTCTGTACTTATTGGGGCTGTATTGATTCGTCGATCTGACGGACAAGAGCCTATGACAAGAGGGCTCACGATTATCCAATCGGATGCGCTGCCTTACACCCATGTGACCATTCCCGCCAATGGCGTGCCGGGTTATATTCTTGAGCAGTCCCTAGTCCCGGTACCTCCCCAGTCGGCTTGGATGCCGGCAGAGAAGTACCGGCGTACAGGTGAGCCCCCCTCCCCTTGTTTATTCGTTATGTTTTCTTGGGCACATTTTTTGACCTGGTTATAGCTTTTCATCCTCAATCCTGACACTATCTCGAACGCTGCGTTTTTGTCATGTTACAGCTAAACGATTAGCACCGTTGGTTCTTACGGACAGGATCAAGTCTGGGCTCTGTCTGTTTTGAGCACGGTGTACTTCATTTTTTAACGCGGCAGAGTGGGTTTCCACTTACCACTCCTTGTGATTTTCTGTTTTCATATGGGATATACCTACAAGTTTGTAAGCTACCACGTGGGTTATTCCTCATCACTAAGCTTTTGAATCCTTTTTGAAAGGTATGGAGTTTGTTTTCATATCTGTGTTTACTTGCTCCCTATTGTAGAACGGTGCTTCACTCATCTCCTGAGCCGCTGCCAGGTGGGGTGAGGTCTTTTCCTCTTACAGAACTGGTAAGATGTACGCTTTTTCCTATTTCTAATATAATCATATATCTAGATAGATGACAATAGTAACACACTACTTTAGCGAGTGTCTTGTGTAAATGTGGAAGACACATAATGTTATTGTTCATTCAGTGTCATTTATTTTCTAAATATACTCGATGATGGCTCCCCCACTTTCTCACTTTATATTATTCTCTTGTGCTTTTAGTGACACATACAGTCTGTGAGGCAAGACACGAAGTGGACGCCTAGGAAACACAGGTGTACTCTATACTTGTCTCCTTCGGATTAATAACATACAATGCTATGTATCAGGGAAGATATATGTCTCTGAAAAGAGGGTTAGTATAATATGTTGGTTACACCAAGCTGATTTAGGAGTTATGCTTGCCCCAAACATCAACCCTCTTATACTTTTGAAGGAAAAAGTGAACCTGATGAATGATAGTGTACTCCATAGTACCTAGGTTGAATGTGATGTAAAAAGAGATTTTCCCAATGTGTTTAGTGGAGAGCTTGGGTGTCTGAGAGGATTTCAACATGAGATACGCTTGTGTGCTGGGGCTCAACCGACATACTGCAAAGGAAAGTGCACTTGGCGGTTAGAGATGAAATGCAGAGGGAGATAGAGAAGCTGAAGAAAGGAAGAATAATTGAAGAGGTTGAAGAGACGGAATGGTTGGCCCCTTTTGTTGCAGCTCGCAAGCCTAATGGCAGTCTGCGTCTTTGTGCAGTCTTAAGGCACCTCAATAAGAGTGTGATAGTCGACTGGTATCCCCTTCCCAACATATCGGAGCTATTGTTTCTGCTTGGTGGGGCGAAGGCGTTTAGCACTTTTGATATAGCGTGGAGAAGTTTGGCTCACTGGTTAGAGGAGGCAGACCTGGAAGCAGAGGTCAGCCCGGGACCAGGGTTCAATTCCCAGCTCGGCGGGGTCTTGAGTCCTAAAATGTCCATGGACTCGACAATTCTCGCTCCGGTGCCTACTCGGGTCCACACTCTGCGACTCTGGGCAATAGCTTGCTTAATCTCCACAACGGCCCCTCGCGGCGGGATGCCTGGCTTTCACCTTGCGGATAATCTGCGGGGGTTATCTCACAGGGGAATACCTGGACGGGTTCCCTAAGCAAGCGCTTAGAAACTGCTTGGTGATTTGCGCTATATAAATTCCTGTACATTTACATTTACATAGCGTCAGCTTACCACCAGGTAGATTTAAAGGAATCTTCAAGATATTGCACAGCATTTGTTAAACCGTTTGGCACGTTTAGGTTTGTTAGGATTAAGAATTAATGGTGGGTGTGGTCATCTCTAAATTAGGCGGTGACTCATACAGTCAATATTAGATATCCCCTAAGGTGACTCGTATCCTTCAATTTCCTATTGGGTGGATGCTGATGACCGGCGTACCATTTCCTAATTGAAAAAAGGGAGGTATAAGGAATATTCAAGGACTCACATTATCAAAGGTAGGTTATACCCATTTTTACTTTATGGGAGACCAATATTTAAACAATGTGATGGTCTCATAATTTTTAGGTTTTTAGTAATGATCAACGGCTGATTCGTCAAGTATACAAGTGTGAACGGCCCATCAAAATGAAAATCACCTTTATGTTGGAGGTGAGTTGTATAGCATTGAAGTGCCAGAAAATTGGGAGCTGACTAAATGAATGAATGATATATGTATTCACCTCATTCTAGAATCGGATGACACGGGGCATATGCTTATGTATATTAAAGCAAAACCAGAATCACTTTGGGGGATTTTTAACTATAATGTTTATAAAGTGGGTAGAAATAAATTGTGTGTAAAAAAACGCATAGTGAGGATAATTTAAGTTAATATTTGATTCATGTTTTTAAACAGGTTGTTCATTAGAAAGAGGGATAGTTTATACATTGTCCAGAAGAAGGTGGTCTTATTCTGCTTTGGTACCACCGAAACACCTTGATGCTTGTCTTTGTGGGGTTACATCTGAGGAAAAAAGTACTGACTGTAAATAATCAACTGTTGCCAATACTGTGATTGATTCTTTCGGAATAACGAATGCTAATGAGAAATACTTATGTCTGTTGATTTTTATCTCTCTTTTATGTTTTTTAATATGTTGAATCATTGTATGATAAATTATCTTATCAATTTTTATTATTGCTGAAAGTGATGTGATGTACATTGTGATGATGGTTTAATTAAATGTATTGTATACATACATATCCTTTGGTTTTTCCTTTCCTAGACTGGTGAAGTAGTATGGTGTGATTGATGGAATAATAGTGTATAAATTGATTGGTTACTTACTAGCCGGGAGTAGCTGTTTTTGAATACATCACTAAAGTAGCCAGACAGTACCACCTATCGTCAGATTATCATTTACAGTACCACCTTCAGGCAGACTGTCACAGGCAATTGTTTTGACAATTAAATCCTGGTGCTCTGAAGTGGAAACCACTGGCTCAATTTAAGTACGGAATAGTACACTCTTTGGGTGCCGCTCACAGTGGTGAAAGTCTCTGCCTTGCCTTATCGTGCCTGATTTTTGAGGACGTTGGTGGGACAATCTGTGGACAATCTTTGTACATTTCGCAGCCCCCGCTTCGCGGGGTAGACCCTATGGTGATAACCCATTTGATCGGGTGGTGCAACCCCTCCATTTGACAAATCGGTTTGAGTCTTTTACAGGTTTAGAGAGGGTGGATTGACCCATGATTTCCTCTGGTGGTAATATTGTGCCCAAGCAATCTGGAAGGGAACCATTGGGGGTAGGTATATTGGAGGTTGGAGTTGGTGTTGATAGTGATTCAGAGCCTTGTCGATCTATAGGGGTGGACAGGGTGGGCCGGGAGGCCGGCCAAGGCATGAGATGGTCTCCCCCGGTCTCCCCAGATAGAGAGCCCCCAGTTAGAGAACTTCCGATAGAGGGTGGGTGGTCAACCTGAGGGCGATAGTACAAACACAGTCAACCACCCAAGACACTTCGCTCAAAATAGTTTCGTGGAATATTGCAGGGCTGAAAAGCAAACTAGTCATAGGAGAGTGGGTCGACTTTGTCGAGGACCAGGACATCCTAATATTCCAAGAAAGTTGGGCTCCCGACCCTATCTACCGTCTGGGGTATCTCCATTTTTATAAACCCGCCACCACGGGCAAAAAGGGTAGAGCGCCAGGTGGTTTAATCATTTGGGTGAGGCAGTCACTTAGTTATAGGCCCACAGAAGTAATAGTGGATAACCCAGATATCCTTGGAATAAAGCTCACCAGGCCTAACTATATGGAGATTTGTATTGTTAATATCTACGCCCGAAGCCGCCCTGGAGGGCGGAGTCCGGGGATTATTAATGAGTTAGATCTTTTTCTTAACTTTATTGGGAGGGATAAGTTTGTAGTTGTGGCTGGGGACCTCAACTGTACCTTTGAAGCCCTATTATGTGAGGGAGATGACATCTATGCAGAAGAAGATGCGCAATGGAATGTCCCACACCTTGAATTAAAACCAATTAAGAAGGGGACTGAGGCAGCACTACATTGGTTGGGTTTGTGCCTTGAGTGGGGGCTGAGAGCGGTAAATGGCCGATCTCATTCCGATAAAATCGGCCGGACAACATTCGACAATGGTTTCAGCACGAGTCGAATTGATTATATTCTAAGCAAAGCTGAGTATTGGTCACTACTTAAGGACAGGTTAATCTCTGCTCGTCCTGAGAGTGATCATAATCCGCTGGCTCTCAGTTTAAACCTTGAGGGCAGCTTGGGGAGCAGTAGAGCCTCTGAGTGTGCCACAGCTGAGACCATCCTTACAAACGGCAGGCGTAGGGATCGGTGGAGTAGGGTAGTAGAAGATCCCACAATTCTAGATAGGATTTCCTATGAAGTCTCATCCACCTTGTGTGCCCTCTGGGCACTGGTGGAACCTATGGACCAACTAGCGCATACATGTGTACTCCATGAGTTGCTTTTTAGTGCTCTGAAAGCTCTCTTCACCCAAAGCTCCAAACCCGGTAAAACTTCGGTTATAAAACAAGGGAACAAATGGTATAATAAATTGTGCCGACAGGCACATAGTTCCCTGGTTAAAGCCTTAAAATCCTGAGTTATTGAGGATATTAGGACAGCTAGGCTGGAGTATAAAAAAAACCAAAGGGAGGCTAAGAGAGAATGGGATAACCAACACTGGCAGGACCTATATGAGGCAAGCAGGTCTAGAAATCAGACTAAGTTTTGGCAGATTGTCAAATGGGGGAATACCTTGGAATCACTAGTACCGGCGAACCATGTGTCTGCGGATGACTGGGTTGAATACTTTGAGTCCCAGTTTAGGGGCCCCGACCCAGCAACTGTTTGTGTTTCTGCTGGTTCTCCCCCAATGACACAGATGCTGTGTGTCCCCCCCCCCCCAGTGCTCAAGAATACAGATGCGGAGAATACATTGGGTTTGGTACAAGCCGGAAAAGCTCCAGGTATGGACTGTATTCCGGCTGACTTATTTAAATTTGATCCTTCGAACTGGGTGCCTTATATTACCCTATTGGCTAACGCTATTGCGAATGGGGCTCCGATCCCGGACTCTTGACGGGGGGGGCCAAAATATTACCAATATTTAAAAAGGGGGATCGTTCGGCCCTGGGGAATTATCGCCCCATTACTTTAATAGATGCAATTCAAAAAGTCATAGATAGGATGGTGTTAGCCAAAATCCAGGATTGGATGGATCTTGAGAACATCTTATCCCCCATGCAGGCTGGTTTCAGATCCTGTGTCAGTACGATCGACCAGGTGTTTAGATTCATCCTATTATATTGGAAGGTGGTGACTTTGGGTGGAGGAACTATTTATGTAGCGTTTGTAGATCTAAAGTCTGCTTTCGATCTCGTCCCAAGAGACAAGTTATGGGATGCTATAGGAACTATGGGAATGCCGCGCAAACTTTTGGAAATAGTAATAAGATTACACGAGGCAAACTTCACGCAGGTTAGATGGGGCAAGCAGGGGCAGGTTACCGAGAGATTTTCTGTTACCCGTGGTGTCCGCCAGGGGTGTGTACTTGCACCGACCCTGTTTTTGTTATTCATCAACAGGGTCGTGCAGTACTTTGCTGATACACCAACAAATGCCCCTGCCCTAGGTGGCACAAAGTTTCCACTTCTTATTTTCGTGGATGACACCCTTATCCTATCTAAAACTCAGAAGGGGTTCCAAATTGCATTAAATAAGTTCGAGGAATTTTGTATACATAATGATCTCCAGGTCAATGTTAGCAAGACCAAATTTATGGTCCTAACAAAAAATAGGCCATTGTTGGGCCATGTCAGTATGAATGGTCTTGGGCTAGAGCAGGTGGAAGTTATGACTTATTTAGGGGTCGTTTTAGAGAATAGGTTTAGATGGAAACCGCAGATAGATGTACTTTCCTTGAAATTTGCCCAACTGACTGGGTGCCTAATCAAGGAACAGAGAACTTCACTAACAAAAAGGGTAGGCCCTGCACTAAAAATATATAATGCTAAAATAAGTTCAGCGATCCTGTATGGTGCGGACTTATGGGGCTTTGCGGACCTTTCCTCGTTGGTTAGAGTACAAACAAATTCCTTCGTAACTTGGTTGGCCTTCCCCCAATCTAGTCCCATAAAACCCTTGTTACTTGACCTTGGCTGTCATTCTATTGACGAAGTTGCCCGGTTTAGGACTGTCGCACTGTGGAGGAGGATATGGTCAACTCCGGAACTTGCATCTTTTGCTAATGAAATTTTAGAACTTAGATCAATAGTGGGATCAGGTAATCTCCTCTGGTTCAGAAATGTAAAATCCATTCTGGAAAACATGGGCCTTAGTCAGTTGTGGTTGGCCCCTGGAAACAATGCCTTCCCCTCTAAAAAGGAATTCAAAGCACTTTATTGGGCAACTCTAAGACACCAACTCATTATCCAGTCAGACGTCACCACCCTGTCTGGTAGGTTTTTGGTCCACAAGCTTGACCCTTCGCTAGAGGATTACTGGGACATTATTACTAAGAGTAGCGATAGGAAGCTATACCACCAGTTCAGGGTTGGGTCGTTACCATTGAGATCTTTCACAATTAAATGGCGTGGTCAGTCTAAAGAGTTTTGCTCTTGGTGCAGGGACCAAAAAGAGTCGATAGGCCATGTTTTCTTTGTCTGCCCTGCTTACCTAGCCCCCCCGGGAAAATGGTTAAAACCAATCTGTAACAACTTGAGAACACGGGTGGGGCAGGAGGCTCTATGGCTTTTGAGGACTAATACATCAGATCCTGTGGCCATAGCTGTAGCAACATTTTTGGGGTGGACGTGGATTATCAGAACCAGGCATCCACTTGGTAGTTAACCATTTGATTGTTCTAATTTGTAACATATTCCTAGTACATCTTTAACTGTAAATTTAATCATGTTTTACTTATTTTTATTTAATTGGTTTGTATGATCTGTTTAATTCATTATGTAGTGATAAATTGTGTTTAGAAATCAATTTTTGTATTTAAGGTTTTAAAAACTAAGCTCTAATGCTTTTTATTATGTAGGGCATATGCTGTATTTAAGTTGAGTAGAGTGTTTTATGAATGTCTTTTATGATGGAACATTTCGAAATAAAGACGTATGAACTGAACTGTAGTACACTCTTTTGAATATTTGGTTGTTGTTTTGGTGCTGAATTTTGAATGTGGTTCCGTTTTGTCTGAGCTCATTGGAGCAAAAGAGAGGGGAACGTGTTGACAAGAGGTCAACAATTGGATGGCAAATGTGGCTGTATCTTAGAATACAATTTTGTAGGCAAAATTCCTAGACTGCATGGGTAGCATGAACAGGAATAGTTGATTGGCTACTGCTACCAGTACAGGTTATGGATTTAGATTGTTAGCAGACCACGTTTGTCTCTGTAGAGTTGTTAGTTCTCTTAGCAGGACATTCTGATCCTTCACTAAAACCTTTGCACTAATACTGAACCTACAAATCGAGATACAATTGGGTGCAGTAAATTATGCATTTGCTCACTATTCTGAGGGTGGGACTTCAGAATGGGAATACAGTGGTAATTGCATGTAGGTTCCTGTATTCTGAAGCACACAAACTTGGAGTCTGTGGTGTTTTCCTGCATGCTATTTACTAGTTATGATCTGGTGAAAATTGTATGGGCCAAAAGCATAAGCTCAGGTAATCACCGCAACCCCTGCAACCCCAAGTCAGGTCAAGTTTGTGCCCTACTGAGGATTTATGGCCAACTTGAATTGAGACCTTCGTTGTTACATGGCAAGAATGAGAAACTGCGGACATAAGCTGGACTACTTGCGGAAACTAGTTGAGGTCCATTGAAACACTTGGCATGAGAGAGCAGGTTTTAGTTCTGAGGCAAGAAGTAAGGGCCTCAGTTTTATCTCGTGAGCCTGGTAGGATGAAGAGCATGCATGGTCCTCAACACACTGAGCCTTTCTATACATGTTAATCTGGGTGTGAAGCCACAAAGTAAAGGCAAGAACGCAGTTGTCTAGCACAATATTTCAAAGTGAGCATTTACAGGTAAGATATTTCTTGATGAGAAAGGGGTTTATATCTTTCCTGAAGAAGATCAATTCATTAGTTAGTCTTGGTTCTACAGAAACATACTTAAAGAAACCGTTTGGTTCAGTGTTTCTTTTATTTTGTTCATTTGTATTTAGGATTTGCAGGTAGAAGAAGACCTCGTTGCTCAAGGAGCTGGTCTTAACTGGTTTGGCGTTCTTCTGTGCAAGGTTTCTCAGCATGGCTTCAGTGCCTTCAGGAAAAAGCTGAAAGAGTGATAGGCAGGTTTTAATTACTGGCACAGGACAGCTCTCGCAATAGACAAGTGCCGTTTTATTTGGAAAGGAGAAAGGGTGATGACAGATTAATCACACATCTATCTGCTAATAGCATTACTGGTTTATGAGCCAACCAATAGGGGTAGCTATTGCTCCTAACACTTGATATACAGGTTTGCCTGCAGCTATGACTCATAAATCAAGAGATGGCCAATGTGATGCCAGAAATGCTACACTGTGAAACCAGTCTTGCACATGCAGTCTGTTTAGACTTTTTTTGTAATTGTAGTAGCTTTGGAGATTAAGGAGACACGTTGTTTTGCTTATATTTTTTAAAAAAAGATAATATTTTATGTACAAACCAATACAATTAGAAAGAATACAGAGATGGTGTTGTAACTGGTAAATATAAACGGGGCATGGTTTTAAGACTCAGTAAGAATGGAATATGTAAATATTAGGCATCTAAAGTCTTACCCAGTACCTCTGGTTTTTACTTTGCCTAGCTTGAGTAGTTTTACTGAATACGTTTCTGTTACACCCCAGTGTGGTTTTTAGGTTGTGAATTTGAGGTTTTGGGTGTATGGTGCTTGCATTGTTTATGGAAGACATACTGTATTCTACATTTACTTTAAGGGGCTGTGTGTCAGCCTACTTAAGCTATTAGCTTTTATTCATCTGGTGTCATCAGCAGTTAACTTGAGACACTTTCAATGGCATTACGAATCAATCATCAGGATTATCTGAGTACCACCTATTTTTTAATTGGCTGTTTGGATCAATACAACATAAAGAAGCCACGGGTTTGCTACAGAATCAATTGTTTAGATGCTTTTGTCTGAACTTTAGTGAAATAGGTTTGACTTTTGTATGAATGTGCCCCATCCACATGCCATATTAATGTCAAACTTATTGGCTTTGCCATTGTTTCATTATTCTTTCAAGTACTGTGAGGCATTGTGACAACAGTAAATCATAGATTTTTTTAATGCAGGTCCATATTTTGTGTTGATTTTCCTTGATAATAATTTAGACACAGATTTATCGAAGGATTGCATTGCCCCTCCATTATGCAGGGTGTCACAAAGGAAATGTAATCCATAAGTCAGTGTTGTAAAACTGTGTAATGCCACCATGCATGGCCCTGCATTTCTTGGTAAGCCTGGAGTAATGCAAGGCAGTACAAGTTGCTGCCTTGCGTTATTTTGCATCGGAAAGACTTTACATGGGTGGAGTGTGGGTGTTACCATGCACCCATCCATGCTTTTTGGCACATTCCCAGATTTACCAAGGTTGGCAAACCTGGGAATGCATCAAAACTGTACGCCCTTCTGATAGAGGCACGAATAGGAAAACAAATCTTTATTCCTGCTCGTTGTTTCCTCTTTCTAAGTGTGCTGCATATTGCAGCACGCTTAAAAAGATGAAACATCTTTTAAGGATTGTTTTGGTGCAGGAAAGTGTCCCATTGTGCGCAAAAACTATCCTGCCTCCGAAACAGGCCCCCTGCACCATGTTACAAGGGTGCCTGCATTTGCGCTAGGCAGCAAATAGTGCCCCAGCACAATGAGAGAGCAGGTTATCGTAAACGTATGATAAATCTGGACCTTAATGCCCAGGAATAAAAGTATGTCAAATTTGCAATTGTACAGAAAGCATCACAAAAGCCCAGATTTTCAAGAAAAATCCTGTTTGGAGCAGCAATTTGAAATCTTTGCATGATTTTCTCATGTAAGACCTGTCATGCTTAGGGTGGTCTTTCCCCGGACTCATTGCCTTTTGCCTCTCGTTTTTGCCGATTGTTTTTGTTGTCCATAGGACTCTGAGCACTTTACCACCAGTGCTAAAGTGCATGTGCTTCCATCCTAAACATGATCACATTGGTGTATGCTTGATTGGCATATTTGTTGTACTGGTAAGTCCTTGTCAAGTGGTATACCATATATCCAGTGCCTGTACTTTAAATGCTACTAGTGGGCTGCAGCACTGATTGTGCCACTCATGGAAGTAGTTTTTCAAACCTGTTTCGGGCCTGTCACTGCAGTGCCTGTGTATGCAGTTTACTGCCACTTCAATTAGGTATTTAAAACCACTTCGCAATCACAAGAGTTGATGGACGGAGCATTGAAACTTTTCAGACACTCACCCCCAGTCACAGATCTGGGTTGAATCCATCATCGTTCTTTAGCTCACTTTGCCACCTTCATCCTGATTATGGTTGCACTTTGAATACTCATCTGCATTCATTTGCATTCTGATGGGTATTCTTGGGCAGAGAGGAATGGGAGTGTCCTGTCCACATACAAACAACTGATTTACCCCCACATATAGCTTGGCACAGAGGACTGAGTTGATAGGGATCTGTTGGGAAGTCCTGCGAGACACTTCTGACGTTTCCTCTTAAGCTGCAAACTCCCAACTCCCTCAAGGATCAACCAACTCAATCAGGAAGTCAACGCTGACTGAGCTAACTTCTCCCTAAGGGAAAGGGGAAGTGGACAGAGAAACTGACAACATGTAAATAAACAAGAGCTTCTGTTGTTGTCTCTCAAGGAAGTGTTCCAGGCCGAGGATCCTTCTTTTGATGCAAATTCTGAATCCTTACAACTCTGCAGTACAATATTAACAAATATTTACTCTGCTGTTTAACTTCTTAATCACTAAAAGTGCTTAACATTCACAATTACTGACCATTAGTTTTGAAGGCCCAATTGAAGCTGGTTTTGCACTGACTCAGTCTCAAGGCTCCTTAAGTAAATGTAACAAATCAGTTTAACACTTCTTTAATAATTGGTTAGTCAGTTAATAAGTTTTAGTGAATGAACTTGTAACTTTCTAGCAAGATCATACCTTTTAGTTTCTGCAACCATCAATACTGGAGAATCTGTAGTGGGAAGATATTAAGAACAACATCCTATTCCTAATAACAGTTGAAAATCAAGAATTTTCCCCAGTTTACATTCAGGAAGTAACAAACTTATATTCTAAAATGAGTTCTAGTTTCCTAATAACTCAGTTTTACAACCTTAACGAGTTATTCACAAAAGAACTTTTGCCTTTGCCTAGGCTTGTTTAAAACTTTCACTGTTCTGAGTTTTAAACTTTTACCCCAAAAAACGACCAAGGCATTGGGTTCTTTAAAGGCAATTGATTTCCTAAAAGCGCGATGTTCTCCTGTTCAAAGCGCTGCTGAAATAGTTTTCTATAGCCTTACTGAACTCTTGCCTTTGCATAGGTTTGTTAAAATCTTTCGCTGTTCAGCGTTTTAATCTTTAACTCAGAAAACTACCAAGGCGCTGGGTTCTCTGAAGGCAGCTGATTTCCTAAGCGCGATGCTCTCCTGTTCAAGCGCTGCAGAAATAGTTTTAAAAGCCTTACTGTCCTTCCAGCGAAGCAAGCGGAATTCAATACCTCGGGGGAAACTCTAACCGTCTTCTGAAGCGGGAACGTAAACAAGGTCTCCCAGCTGACAGAAGGCGGTAAATCAAGATCCTCGATCTCGGCGATGATCGCGGAACAGCTGAGCTTTCAGCAATCACAGGGGGACACGACCAGGGACTAAAGAAGTGAAGTTCCTCAAAGGGAAGCGCAGTCTAGAGGGGCGAAGGTTAAACCAACGGCGACTTCAACTCGGGAACAGTTGCGCTCGTCAGGACTACAACGAGAGACGAAGCGTCAACCGTTGGCAGGGAAAACAATTTATAGACTCAGTCACGAGCATCAGCGCAAGCTCATTTCTAGATGACACCTAACACGAGAGCTGGCGCGAGCCTCTCTCAATTGAGCGCACAATCTAAACAGTTACTCTAACAAGACACTTTATAAACAAGCATTGTCAAATGCAGTCTTTTAAAATAACAACAATTACATGGAACTAAATTGTAGATCTACTAAAACCTTTCTTATACAATTTAAATTTTATTGTTACTAATCATTTATTGACTCTTTAAAAATTCACAGAATATTTACAGTTTTTCAAAATTACTCAGAATTTAAGCGAGACGACCGGTAGCACCCCTAACAGTATCCTTGTGCAATGCAGAGATCTGCTTTGAAGTCACCTTCTACATCAAAGGTCTCTGACCCCCTAAAATCAGACACCTCTGGATCTTGAACTGAACCTCTGTCAGGACTACTGCGCTACCTAAATGACTCAAGTAGACTGCGTTCCTGGAAGGGCTGTTTTTCTGCTTGTTGCCCATTGCCTACTTCTCCCTGACTCTGCTGATAGAGAGCTGGTCTCTGCCCTCCCTCCAAGTGAACTCCAAGGGCTTGCAGGATTGCCTCCTGTTTTCTTGAGTCTTAGGGACCCAATAGACTGCTGGTGCTGCTGGACCCTGCCTTCCATGAGTCCTACGCCTGTGGTGCTGTCTTCAAGTTCTGAGACTCTGAAGTGGGTTCTGCACCTGTTTATCTACAAAACGGACGCATTGTCACCTTGGCGCTGATCGGAACTGACGCATCTCCCTTTGATGCCAATGCAAAGGCTATTGGACAACAGCAGTTCTACAGCCCAACAACGACACTTAACATGGCTGGATGACGAAGCATTGCCTTCACCTCAGCGAATCTCAGAGACATGACTGCGTGGAAAGGATCAACGCATTGTGCCCTCAGCATCAATGATTTGCTCCATTCAAGGTACTTTCTCAGCAGGCCCTATGTGGGTTCTGTAGCCGGCATGCCCTCCATCACAGTCAGACTGATCTTTAGATTTGTACTGGTCCCTCACAATCTCACATAACCTTTTGACCGCTAGTAACTTCTAAGCAATGTTTTTGCATTTAGTCTTTAAAAATGATTATCTTGATTTTTACGTTTTTTGTTGTTTTGATCTTGTTTTACTCAGATAAATATTCTCTAATTTGCTAAATCTGTAAAAAGTGTTTTTGGTGAATTCATTGTGGTACTGTGTTGTGTGTGGGTGTGTGTTGCACAAATACGTTTCACACTGCCTCTTTAGATAAGCCTAACTGCTCTGTGCCAAGCTACCAGAGGGTGAGCAAAGGTTATCTTTTAGTATGTTTCTGGCTTACCCTGACTAGAGTGGGGGTTCCTGCATGGCCTGGGTGCATACTTCAGCTACCAAGGAATCCCATCTCTAACATCGCACAACCTACAACACTGAAAAACGTAGCAATTTCTCATACCTATAGCTGAGAATAAGTATTTCATTTGACAGCTCCATGCTATTGAAAACCAACAATAGCGTATGTTTTAACACCTTTGCTGCGGCGGCTATTCCGCCGCAGCGCTAAGGGGGCGGGGGGGGCAATGCGGCGCTCACACGCTGGTGATGGAACCGCTCCGTCACCAGCCTCGGGTGAGCTGTGCTGATGACGGAGCGGTTCCGTCATGGCCCCGCCCGCTCAATAGAACACGCCGCGCAGGCGCGAAATCAGCGCCGCGCAGGCGCGTCGGTCGGGCCATGACGGAACCGCTCCGTCATCAGCACAGCGCCACCGCGGCTGATGACAGAGCGGTTCCGTCATCAGCATCGATGTGGTTAAAGCACTCTCCGTCTGTTCAGTGACATTAGGTATTCATCTGTTTTTAAGAAATACAAATGCACATTACTGTCCCCATAGTGATCTGTTTTTGCTTACTAATGTAATTTAATATACCAGGGAGCAAAACAGAGAAACATCTCATATTAAAGAGGTTCATCATAGTTCATGTACCAGTCAACCACGTCTGCCAATAACATATTGTTACCCTTAGTTTATATATATTTTACCTTGTTATTTAATTTATAGATCATGTGCATTCAAATGCAAACAATAAATATCAGAATTAACCATGCACACAAGTCTAAGAGCACACCTTTCAAGGAACACCCACTCACTAGAAACGGTACAAATCCTTCGAAATATCTATCAGTGTAGTGATGCTTATGCCTCTCCTGTCTATACATGTGCAACAATCCAAGGTATTTTCCTTAGAGCCATGACACCCGTACTTATAACCTTCACATCCAAAAAGAATGTCCAGACTGTAATTCTGATGGAGTCTCTGTACATTCCATTCCCATAATCTATCTGCCCTCTGCCTTGCACTATTACGTTTAGAGGGAACATTCTTCAAGTAGCGTGTGAAGCGAAATAAGTTACCAAAATATAAGGAATCAGACTTGTGTGAGTGCGTGTATGTGTGTTTGTGCATGTACACTTAACCAGGTGCTTGCCATTAAAAAAAACATTTACAAACTCCACGCTTGGTGTTTGTTGCATTTGAGAATTAAACTAATTGATATTTTATGAGGGTGTATGTGACTAACATATTTAAGAAAAATGCATAGAGAGAGGCATGTTATAAAAGTTCACAATTCAGCTGTTTATGTTTCAATGCTCGGTATTTGTATGAAGAAAGTTTGCACTGTTGCTGCTCAAGTTGTATCCATTCTCTTACTTATCTATATTTTCACATCAGAAGGATGAAACGATATAATTCAAAGGTAAGTACATCCCACGAAACGCCGTTTCTGCACAGAGCAAATACAAGAAAAACAGCAACAGCAGAGAACAAAAGCAAGCCTTAGCAAAGCCAGTAGCCCTGGCTGTGACAAGTTAATATATGCAAACAATATGTGCTCATGAACGCATTTAGGTAATTGAAGTCCGATGTAGTGATGTTGGTGGTAATGGAGGTGGTGATAATGCTAGAGGTGGAGTTAATAGTACTAGGGGTGGTTTTAATAAGGGTTGTTGTGTTGGTGGTGTTAGACGTAATATTGGCATATGTACAGGTATTTATACAAATATGCAACTTAACGCCTTCGGTGCTGATGACGGAACCGCTCCGTCATCAGCCGCGGTCGCGCTGTGCTGATGACGGAGCGGTTCCGTCATGGCCCGCCCAGCTCGATAGAACGCTCATGCGCGGCGCGATTCCGCGCCTGCGCTGAGCGTTCTATTGAGCGGGGCGGGCCGTGACGGAACCGCTCCGTCACGAGCACAGCTCAACCGACGCTGGTGACGGAGCGGTTCCGTCACCAGCATGCGCCCGCCGCGCGGCCGCTCAAAACCGCGTAGCACTGCGGCGGAATAGCCGCCGCAGTGAAGGTGTTAAATATGTGATGTTAGAGCACACATTATTAAATAAGAATACATGCTCAATCCCATAAATGATACTATATTCCAAGTAGTCCTGTTGATAGTGAGTATTAATGGTGATGTAATATGTAAACAGACCCACAAAATCATTTATGAAATTTGTAATTACATGTTACCTGAAGTGTGAGGTCATGAGAATTGCATTTGGTGTTAGGCTTATTTATGGTGTGCATGTCCATTGAGCGAGTAATGAACTTTTAAGCTAATCATAACTTGCCCATTTCAGTGGCTTTTCTGGTTTGAGTTTGCAACCATGTTTCATTGAATGTCTGTGAATTTTTGATTATATACTTCTTTCAAATGTAATCCTGGGCAAGTTGATTACTCTTCTGCAGTTGGTCATGCGCAGCATTAGCTGGCCTTCATCTACACCCAGCACCCTCTCCCTGTGAGTGGCCAAGCGCAGCTCTAATGGACCAAATATTTTTAAACCATTTTTTCAGGATGTGTGATTCCTGTACATACTTAGACCCGTAAAAGGGCCTGCAGGACCAAGGGAGGGCCGAAGAGGTGAGAATCCCACACTTCTTGAAAATCCTGTGTTAGGTATCGTTGTTGAAATATTTATTTTAATATTGAGGGTTACCTTTGACTTTTCCACATGGGCCTGAGAGTTATTTACAGAAATTGCATTATTGGTTGCACTGGGTGGAAGCCCCACTGAAGCAACAACCACAATCCTTGCCAGGGTGATCCACAAAAGTCACTAAATTACCTTGAGCTTAAACCTCAGGTAGCTTGGCTCAAAGCAGTCAGGTTGAACTTAGAGGCAATGTATAATATAGTAAATTCTAATGAATAAAATGATACCATAGCAACAAAAACATTGATTTTGAAAGTTTTAACTAGAAATAGTGCCAAGAAGCAGAAAGTGCCAATCGCGGCTATTTAGTGGTGCTGTACCCAGACAAAATCACAAGTTCCGGCCAACTATGATGGAGAGTGGGTCAGATACAGGGACCAGGTTAGTCCCGTTGAAGAGTTACCTACTCAAGTCTGGCGCAAAGAGTTCTGTTTACTTTGGAGAGTGCTGTGAGAAGGAGTCTTTTGGCAGAAAGAGAGGATCGAGAGTAGCAGATGATCGTTGCTGTAGCGTGTTGAGCCAGTCATCGCTGGAGCTTCATGTTGGTTGATCATTGCCAGTGGTGGCTGTCAGCATGAAGTGCAGGTCTTGCGTTACCGATTGTCATGGACAATTATTATTTTTCTAGTGAAGGGGATATCACTAATGACAGCCACAGGTAAATGGCCTGGGGCCACCTCAGGACTCACTCTAGCAGAGGCAAGTAGCAGGGCTCAGGCATGTCCAGGCAGGTCCAGTTGGTTCTGGTCAGCTGGGCAGTTGCAGAGAGGCCTCTGAAAGCTTATTATATCCCTGTACCTCAAACAGAAGGTCAGCCAACTGCCCCTGGTGTCACTCTTGTTAGTTTGTGTTAAAAGCAAGTAGGTCTAATCTTCCGTCTTCCAACAGCAAGGCATGGCAGTCTTTCTGAATCTCCCACAGGTCCAGGAATGTCCTGATGAGTGGGTCTGAAGGTTCCATTTTTACACGCAAACAAGGTACTTTGCAACGGGAAGGTTGGTCCCTGTATCCGACCCGCACTCCATAATGGCTGGCATGAGCTTTTGGACTTGGCCCAGTATAGCATGGCCAGATAGCCCAGGTTGGCGCTTTATATTTTTAAGCACTATAATTCAAGACATTCTTTAAAAATTCATACCTCAAGGTCTACGTATTAGATGTTTGTTGTTTTGGTCTTGTTTTGTTCATTAAATTAAGTTCTATGTTTCCAACCAGGTGTGGTATCTTTTTGTGTGGTGTTTTCACTGTTTTGTATTGTTGAAGTGTTGCACAAAAACTTAAATTGATTCATGGGTTAAGCCTGTCTGCTCTGTGCCAAGCTACCAGGGAGTGAGCGCAAGTCAATTTAGTGTGTTTGTGACTTACCCTGACTAGATATGTGGTTCCTGCTTGGACAGGGTCCATACCTATGCAAAACAGAAACCTAATGTCTAACACATAGTTAACAATCCCAACAGAAATGAGTTCAGCAAAAAAGGCAGAGGAAGGGAAAAAAATCTGGGGCAAACCTGCAGAAAAGGCCAGCTTCAACAGTCAGGATAGGGACACCCTCGCACTTTATTCCATTTTTGTTTTTAATTTAGTTTTCGGTGCAGTGTTAGGTAATGGATGCTGCAACATTAGTTTGTCTTTGAAGGACAGCTAATCAGAGGTTGTGGAAACATGAATTTGGAGCCAGACTCACATTTGCAAGAAAAACCTAATCTACCAAATAGTGCTGTTTTATGCTTTTAATTGGGTTCATGAATCCTTCATTGAGTCAGTAAACCACAGAGGATCTGCAAGTTACAAGTTCAAATATCTTTATCTTTCTTAACTCTATCATGCCCACCTGATGCATTTTGCGACACTAATTTCTCCAAAAGGATTGAATGGATTTACACCAGAATTGAGTAAAGTTCTGCCAGTGTTGGTTCAGCCATTTGTTTCTGTAGAAGCAAAGAATCCTATGGGAATTTATTTGAAAATGTATATGTTAGCCTTGCTTTTAGGCATAAACCTTGCAAGATCAAAGCCAAATGAATGAAAGTTTGGATGGAAGCTTTCAAGCAAATTTGTCAAACAGCGCCATAGTTATTAGGAAAAGAAAATGTGTCTTTCCAACGGAAATTATGACCTCATCATAGCTTCAAAATAGCTATATATTCAACCTGAGATCCTTCCACGCAAGTTTCAGGGTGATCCATCAAGCGGGGGCCAAGAAAAGAGTGGTCTCAAAACATAATTTTCCAACTTTAATTTCAATAGGAAAATTTGGGATTTGATACGGAAAATATTAATGAATGTAATTACACCAAATTACCAGAATGTTAGAACTGTGCTCAGAAAGCATGCTTTTCATGATTTGGGGTATATCCGTTCATTTCTTTATGAGAAATTGGCTTTTAAAGAGATGCTCTGTGTAGGCTTCAAATGGATAAAGAAAAGGGATTTCTGGAAGGTGTTCTGCAGGAGTATCAGCAGAGTCCTGCAATACTGTAAATTAAAAAAGTAAGGGTTTCTGATGGCTGAGAGAACTTTTTCTCCCACTGACCAATACATCTGAGCACCTGTCCCCATCAAGGATAGAGCCCTTGTCGTGGGTTTGTTTTTTGCACTGCTGGGTAAGATAGTTTGCATCCAGTAGTGAGGAAAGGGTTAGTACTGCGGGATCCTTCATGTTGTTCAGGTGTAGGAAAAGGTCTTCAGACCCTCTCTTTAGAATCCATAACCCTTTGTGACTGGTCGGACCATCACAACATCCTCTTTTATATTAACGGGGAGGTGATACTGAGGAAGGCTCAACCGCTTAAATCAATGATATGGAAACGAGATCTCATATCAATAAACCACGACAAACTAGCTGCCCAATGTAAATCCGTCCTTTCCTCCCAAGTTGACTTGGTTGAGGTTCAAACTCTCACGGACCACTATAATTCGAGCATCGCCAAAATCATGGACGACATTGCTTCACTCCAGCTTAAAAATACTTCATCAAAAATGTCCATACCGTGGTACAACAAAAACTTAAACTCCGAATGTCGCAACCTTAGAGCAGCTGAACATTCCTGCCGATCCAATCCCTCCTCGGATCAGCTAAAACATCTGAGAGATGTCAGAAGCCTCTATAATAAACAGCTCAAGAAAGCTAAGGCTGAATATTTCAGATTACAACTAGAACAAGCGGCAAATTACCCCAAGAAGCTCTTCACATTAGTCAAACAGCAATCTGTTACTGCTCCAAGCCTCTCTGACTCGAGTGGCAACCCACCCTCTTGCGAGGAATTTGACTCTTTCTTCACGGAGAAATCACGACTCATCTCCATTGGCCTAGCCTCTAAGAAGGCCCTATTGCCCCCCTCTTTAGCTGCCTCTCCCTCCAACTTCCCTGAAAAGCATATCCCGACTGTCTTTGACGCTAAGAACAATGCTTCATGGCGCTCCTTTCCACTCTTATTGAAAAAGACATTGAAAAAATTCTCCAGATAATCAACCCGTCCAACCACTTAGGTGACCCGTTGCCTCCGGCCATCTTCAAAGAGATCAAGAGCGCTCTCCTACCTGGACCAGGATTGTAAATGCCTCCTTATCTCAAGACTCGATTCCTGACTGCCTAAAAGTAGCCCAGATCTCACCTATTCTAAAAAAATCAACGCCGACAAATCGGACCTCAATAAGTTCTGCCCTATGTCCAACATCCCCACCCTAGCGAAACTACTTGAAAAATGTATCCAATCCCAGCTCAGTGCTCACATTGAGAATGGCCAACTCCTAGACCATCATCAATCCGGTTTTTGGAGGGGTCACAGCACTGAATCGACCCTCATTCACATTATTGATGACATCCTGAAAATGCTTGACAAAAACGAATCCTACCTTTTGATCCATCTTGACCATTCCTCTGCATTCGATACGGTTAATCATAACATTCTCATATCCATCCTACAAAACAGAATGGGTTTCTCGGATCGGGTTCTCCACTGGTACTCATCCTTCCTTCTTCACAGATCTCAAAGAGTCAAGACAAACCACTCTCTCTCTCAGTCCTCTCCAGTACTTATGGGGATCCCCGAGGATCCGCCCTTTCTCCTATCCTCTTCAACCTTTTCTTGGAACCTCTTGCTAACTCACTTAACTCCATGAACATTCTCTTCCACATGTATGCTGACAACACAAAACTCTATTTGAAAATGTCATCCCCGGAAAACATCATCTCACTAAATTCGATCCGCACGTCGACTCAAAATTGGTTAACGTAGAACCATCTCCTGCTCAACGCCTCCAAAACAGAGTTCCTGCTCATCTCCCCACCGAACCACACCCCAAGATCGATCTCTGGAAGTCTCATCTCACTGCTCTCAACTGCACCCCGATCATTATAGACTCGCCCAAATCGCTCAGAGTCACAGTGGACAAGCACCTGAGTATGAAGACTCATACCAGCAATGTTTGTAAGGGGGCGAACCACTTGACGAGGACACTCAGAAATATCAAACCCTTCCTGCCACAAAATGATTTCATTCAGGTGATACAAGCGCTTGTCTTACCAAGATTAGACTACGGCAGTGCACTCTCCGTGGCTTTCCCAAATACGCCTTGGCTCCACTTAGGGCCTCGCTGAACTCCGCAGCAAGACTGACTACAGGCTCCAAACGAAATGAGCACATATCCCCAGTCCTTAAATTTTTCAACTGGCTACCCTTTGAAGCATGAATCCAGCTAAAGATTGCAATCCTGGCGCACAAAGCCCTTCACTACAATACTCCCACATATCTGGCGCAACAACTTGAACTATCCTGTGGGGAGAGGGCATCAAGAAGAGCCTCTACTCTCCTCCGGAAACCGATCATCCTTAGCAAAAAGAGAACTTGTCACCGAGCCTTCTCTGGTGCTGCCCCTAAAATATGGAACTCTCTACCTCCGGATGTTCACAGACTCTCATCGACGACGGCTTTCAAACTGAAAGCCAAAAGATTCCTAATGAGCACATTCTTACCATAAGGTGGAGGCACCCATAAGGCGGTTGTTCTTGGTTTCTATCTCCATGGCACAACTAACAGTCATGGATCGTCTCTTCTGTATAATATTATACTCTATACGTGAACCACAGTTTACTGTTAATCGTTTTTTTCACAATTGCTATGTACTTTTTATTTTTGTCCTCTCTTTCAACCTATTGTAAAGCGCTCTGATATCCCTCAGGATCTTGTTCGCGCTATATAAAACTTTATAAATAAATAAATAATATTGTTGGGACTGTCTCTTAGGGAGTTAAGCTAGATTAGGTCGACTAGGTCTTTGCAGAATCCAGGATTGTCACCAGGTGGGAGAAAGATTAGATGGAATTTGATGGAGATCAGGTCTTTATAGGAGAAATGCACTCCTGAGTATTCAAAGGAGGGGTAGCTGATGGTATGGAGGTGTGTAAGGCAAGCTTGTTTTTGTGTATCACAGCTACTCTGCCCCTCCCTACCATCCTGACGGTCGCTGTGAATGATTGAGAAGTCCTGGGGGATCAGGAGGTCGGTGTATGGGGAGTAATGATCTGTTAGGCAGGTTTTAATGAGGAAGCATATGTCAATGTTGTGTTGTAGGATAGTGGCTGCTATTTCTGTGGACTGCTAGACTGCTGATCGGCAGTTCAGTACAGGCCATGGGGCGAAGGTGGCGAATTCAACATGGGTTGGCTAGGCTGGATGGTCGTTAGATATAAGGGCAGCCTAGGAGGGCGAGTTGTATTCAAGGTCCTACTGGAGTTGAGGATTACCGGGAGTGCCCGGGAAGTGTCTGGGGCACAGTCTGATGTCTGCCTTGACAGCTCTGATCTCTGCTGTGGCAGTTCCACCGTGTTGTAGTTAACAATGGTTTGACAGAGCGTGAAAGAGGTGGCTTCTTTGTAGGTGTGGTCTGTGGAGTCAGAACACATGTGTGAAGCAGGGAGGGTGTTCGGCATGGGTGCAAAGAGAAGAGGCATAGGGAGATTTAGCCTTGCATCATGGAGAAGTGATATGGTTTCTGCTAGGATACAGTTGCTTTTTAGTTCTAGGCGGGCAATTGTAAGGAGCAGTTAAGAGGTAGCAGGAATTTACATATGGGGTATGTGTTGGTGTTCATCAGAGTCTGGGGAGGGGTCTGGCGAGAGACCTAGCTAGTTGGAGGTAGTGGACTGGGCAGGGGGGAAATGGTAGTTTAAGATGGACATTGAAGGAGCACCATGGGGGAGGGAAGGTAATTCTGGCAGTGAGGATGCAGGGTCAAGGTTTGCTGAAGAGGGGCAGGCTGAAAGTAGTACATTAAAAGAGTCATTGAGATTGATAGATATATTGAGGGGTTGTGCAAGGCACGATGCGGGTGC
The DNA here is from genome assembly GCF_964261635.1 of Lissotriton helveticus. Lineage (NCBI taxonomy): Eukaryota > Metazoa > Chordata > Amphibia > Caudata > Salamandridae > Lissotriton > Lissotriton helveticus. Next base: position 1,067,868,909 of record NC_136071.1, on the reverse strand, counting down.
ATGGACCTGGTCTATCTCAAGGGGGAGGATTACTTGTGCTCTGGATGCAGGTGTTGATTCACTGGGGCGGGGCCGGTTGATGGAGGGGCCGTAAGGTAGTGGTTAGGTTGGTTCACTGCAGGAGGGGAGAGGGGTAGAACTTGGACTGGATGAACATGGAGGGGTTGGTTCTCTGGAGGAAGGGTGGATGGAGGGAGTGGTACCCGACAAAAAGGCGGAGCAAAGTGAGGGGAAGTGAAAGTCAAACATGGCTAGGTTTTGTTTCAAGGCTTTGAGAGACTTGGCTTTTTCGGTGGGTTTATCCACAGACTTTTTGCTTTTTGGCCTTCTGTTGTGGACCCAGTTTCTGTGGGTTTTAGGACTCTGGACACTTTACCACTGCTGATCAGTGCTGAAGTGCATATGTTTCCTGTGTACATTGTTATTATGGATTGGTGCTTCCCTGATTGGCCTATTTGATCTACTACTAAGTTCCTAGTACAGTGCACAGTCTGTGTCCAGGGCCTGAAACTAAAATGCTGCTAGTGGGCCTGCAGCACTGACTGTGTCACCCACACAAGCAGCCTTTCAAGGGTGTCTCAGACCTGCCACTGCAGTGCCTATGTGCTGTCTCTACTGCCATGTCGACCTGGCAAGTGCACCCATGGCAAGTGCACCCACTTGCCAGGCCCTAACCTTCCCTTTTATTACATGTGAGTCACTTGCAGTGAGCCTAAAAAGCAAAAGTCTTTTATCTAATCATTTTTATGAGTATCTAAAATTATTTTAATTCTGTATTTGTTGATCTCAGTTGAGGTCTGGATCAAATAAAAATGTTTACTGTTACATGTGAGTCACCCTTAAGGTAGGCCAAGGTACCTCTGTGGTCAGGGTGCAGTGTTTGTAAAAGGTAGTACATATACTGATGTGTGTGACATGTCCTGATAGTGAAATACAGTGTATTATATGTTTCACTATTGAAGAAGCTATCTGTCCCATAGTATAGAATAGGAGTTTATTTATAACATCTCATAATTATAACTTGGGCATTTTCTTGCTTAACCATCTTGCCGTGCCTCTGCTGGTTTGTGGTGACTGTCTGGCTTTGGAGTGACAGGGGCTGGGGATATGCATTCTCTCAGACAGCCACTGTGCGGTGTTGATGTGCATCCTCCCTTTCCTGAATTAGTCAGGGCTGGGCTGTATTTGGAGTAGGGGGAGGAGATTTCCTTGCACCTGAATAGGCCTGGTCTGCCTTACACAATGCTGTCCATGGCTCCTGGTGGGAAGCTGAACCAGAAAGGACAGAACTGGTTTTGACTGAGATCAGAGCCTCTCTTCCACCAGTGAAAAAAGAGAAATTGAATATAAATATTGGGGCCCAGGCCCCAGAAATTTAGAATACTTCTGGACTCAAGAGGAACCTCTGCGTGGTAAAGAGCTGGGGAAACTGAAGGAGAAGGACTGCCCATTTGCTGTGGTCTGCAGTGGCTGCTTCTGCCAAGGAGAGGATAAAGACTTTGCTGTGTGCTGTGTATCCTGCTTGAAGAATATCTCCAAGGGATTCAAGTAGAGCTAGCCTCCTGTTCTGAAGTTTCAGGGACACAAACATTTCACCACCAGCTCCCCTGAACTTCCTTGCTGGGAGTTCTGACCTGTCAAGAGGTGCCTGTTGCTGTTTTGGGCCTTTGGAGGTGGTTCCTGCTCCTGCTGCTGGGTGCTAGAAAAGAGACGCAACTAAGAGAAGTGTGACGCATCCGCACCCGTTTCCGATGCATCAAGATGGCCCGCTGAACAAACCGATGCAGTGCCTGCCTGAAGCTGGAGAAATTGCAGCACGCTCAATCAATCAATCAATCAGGGATTTTTGAAGAGTGCTACTCACCCTTGAGAATTTTAAGGTGCTGAAGGAGGCGGGGGGCGGGGTACGAGCAGCTCCATCAGTCATTCGAAAAGTCAGGTCTTGAGATTCTTTCTGAATTGGTTCTATGTCGGTTTTCATCTGATGTGAAGGAGGAGTTTGTTCCAGGTGTTGGTCGCAATGTAGGAGAAGGATCTGCAACCCGCTCTGGTCCTGTGGATGCAGGGGACCGTGGCTAGGACTAGGTTGGCAGAGCTAAGGTTTCTCTTGGGGGCGTGGAAGGAGATTAGTTTGTTGAGGTATTGGGGTCTGGTGTTTTGAATGGCTTTGTAGGCATGTGTGAGCAGTTTGAAGGTTATTCTTTTTTTGACAGGGAGCCAGTGGTCAGCTGTGGTCCATGAAGGTAACAGCGGTGGGGGAATTCCGACTGACGATGATGAGGGAATTAATTATTTGTTTAATTTTCCCTCTGCATCATCCCTCGAAATCACCCCACTCTGCCCCACAGCCCCATCACTGTTACCTGCATGGACCCCGGTGGATGTTGTCAATTCGTGGGATTGTGAGGATGAGTCTGGCTGCGGCGTTCTGGATGGTCTGGAGTTTGTGTAGGAGTTTTTTGTTGATTCCGGCATAGAGGGCTTTTCCATAGTCCAGTCTTTTTGATGATGAGTGCATGGGTGACAGTCTTCCTGGCGTCAGGGTGGATCCATTTGAAGGTCTTCCAAAGTATGCAGAGGGTGCTGAATCCTGTGCACCGATCTCCAAAGTCTGAGATCACTGCACTGATTCAAATGTAGTACCTGCTGTGCGGCTGCAAGAACCAAAGCATCCAGGGACCGCAGTTGGAGAGACCAATGCAGCGCTGTTGCCGCCAACACATACCTAATCTCCACGCATCGACCATGGAGCCAAGTCTACAAGAAAGCCAGGGCCAAAGCAAGAAACCGATGCATCACCTCCCGATGCCGTAAGTTACATTGCATCAGCTCCCCTTCAGTAAGCAACGGACGCATCACTTCCCCTGCATGACAGTGAGGGACCTGAAGATAGTGAAAACCTGTATATACACATGGAGCCCATTTTGGAGTGAGGTAGGCAGAGTCAACCTGAAGGCTGGTGTCACGTTGAAAGCCTAGGTTCAAGGAAGCCCTTATTTGTGGGATGCAGTAGGCCAAGGCATCCTGAGAACAGATGTCCCAGTACCTGCCAAAAGTTCAGGATAAACATTCAAGATCACAAATGCAAACAGTCACTGCCAACAGTCTGTGACAGTTATTAATAAGTGCAACAGGAGCTAAGATGATTGAGAGGTAGACAAAAACATCATGAGGGCATATGTGGTGACATGTGTCTGTATATCGAAGTACATGCCTATCGTATCAGGATTAACAGTGGGAATCAAGTTCAGGAGGAAATCCCTGAACCTGTCAATTGAATAGGTAATCTAGGTAGGGATCCTACTGGCTGCAGCCCAAGAACACCTTAGTTGGAAAAGATGTCCAAAGACTATATCATCACTCCTCTCACTTGTGGACATAGAGCTGCAGAATAGGCAAAAAGCGCAAGATGGACGGTATTACTGGTAGTGGATTCAATATAATTTTGATGATGTTAATACATTTATAGCCACCTTGGATTCAGCTCTTTATGCTTTCACAAAAATGCCTTTGTACTTCGACTCCCACACCATCCATTCTGTTACCTTAAGGCAAGCTTTTGGATCTCTAGACATTGTCATCCTTAGGGAGCTTTTTTGCAGCACTCCAGGTTTTGCTATTGATGCCTTTCACACATTTTGGCCACAGGAGAGCCTTATGTCCTTTTCCAACATCTTGAGTATAGCATTGCCGGGTAGTGGGGGAATGTCCAGGGAACCTCTGACCTGTGCAACAGATATTTGGGTTTATAGGCTGACAGAACACAGTCAACCCTGCATGAGTTGAGTGAGCTGAATGAGGCTGTAGTGACAAGAAGATGGATCTGGAGAGGCAGATAGTAAAAAAAAAGGGGACTGGATTCATACAGATAGCTATTTACCTACCAGCCAAGTGCCATGGAAAACATTTATTTCTTGGGGATTGCTAGCATCACAAGTGAAGCTGCAGAGCTTGTAGACAATGTAGGTCCTAATGGTGCAGGGCATCAGGAGGCCACCTGAAGCACAAGCAGCAGCATCTGTTGCTGTCTTCCCCATATGCTATCTATTCCATGAGTAACTAAAGCCTGCCCTGTTGCTGTCTTAGCTGTGCCTGTTCACTGTCTGTGGAGGAAGCCTGCATTACTTCAGAAACTGATGAATTGCTTCTTGTGTATGGGAAGATAAGCACAATACTCTTACTGGATATCATAGAAATTAATGTGACGACCAATTCCACAAAATCTTCTGGTTTGCCTATGATGCACACTTTTGATCTTTAATCATCATATCATTTATGTTTTAGAATAATAGCATTTCTTTTTGTTTGTGTGTTAGTGTATTTACAGATATATTTAAGATGCTTAAGCTTGACAAACATCTCAGAACCTACTCCAACTCATCTGAAAAGTCTACGGCATGTTTCATCCTTGTGGTTGGAAGTGGATAGTGAAGGTAACAATGACCATGGTGTATGGGATGGTGTGTGGTTATTGAGGTTACTGACTTATCAATGATGTGGTGGGGGTGGTGAAGCAAATGGTGCCTGTGGTTGATTTTAATGCAGTATTAGTGATTTTTGAAAGTTCTAGAGTAGTGATGCTGCGATGAGTGAAACTTCTGAGGCTTACAGAAGATGTGACTTTAAACACACCATACTGTCAGTGGTGTATTTTGCAGATGGAGAAGTCTGCGTTTTTGCATTACAGGTCACGTGTCAGAAATGAAGTGCAGGTTAGGAATATTTGTTTTCTATGTGTACAAGGCAGAATGATGAGTGGGCTGAAATAATATGACAGCCTCCTCAGCAGAAAGATTCAGCCAAGACAGAGGAGTGTATCTAAATACGTCCGTTAAACTTTACACAATTGCTAACTCTCTTCACAAAGCATCACCCTCATGACAAATGCACTTGAAGTTCTTCACTATTCACAGATTATTCCATAAATGTAAACTTGAAATATTACAGAATGCAAGCACTACCAGTACTCATTGCTTACATATCAATAATATTTGTTTTAAGAAACATACCGCATTGTAAATCAATGCGCTCTGCACACTGGGCCGGTCTGGCCGTAGCGGTCATGTGGCGTGTTTTCGGAGGACTGGAGGGGTGGGGCCGTTTTTGTGCCCTGTGAGTGCCGGTTTTATTACTGGGGACCAGTTTTGCTGCAGTGCTACAATATCTACCCCCTGTAACAAGAGCAGGAGTGGTGCTTCTGACTTTCACCCCACCACCCCAGCCCCTGGCTCCTGAATGAAGGAAATTCAGGTATATTGGCTATTATACTAAGGGGCCTATTTATAAGCCAATTGCGCCACCGGTGCATCACTTTTACTGATGCACCAGCAGCACAATGGGTTTCCCCATATTTACAAGGCCATGTAAAGTCATCCTGTGCAACTTTTCATAACCTTATAAATATGTTTCCCTTTCAAGCTTAATTCTGCCTGATAGGGGCGTTCCATGTGCGTTGCTGTGGGTGTTACCACGCAAAATCCATGGAACTTGACTCATTCCCATATTTACAGCATTTTGCTAACCTGGGAATGCGTCAGAATCCTACGCCTCCCCATGGGACAGGTAAGGAGACGCAACAAGGAGAAATACTTTTTTATTTCTCCTGCATAGAAATAGGAAAATGCCTTTAATGATTGTTGTCCCTTCTTGCACAAAAACAAAAACAAACAAAATGATGCAAGGGTGTCTGCGCTCCTGCATGGCTGCTGTTTATGTGCCGGGGCAGGGGATAAGGATCGGAATGCGCCATATCTTGTAGATACAGCGCATGTCTGCCCTATTCGTTTGACGCACTGCAGCGCAACAGGAAGGCTTGCTGCACTGCCGTGCATCAAACTATAGTAAATGAGGCCCTAATAGTGTACTGCTTACTTGCAGAGATTAGCTTTCGTATTTTATCAAATGTTTAAACGATGACGCCCAGGGTGGTTTTAGAGTTTCCCCTAGCTTCCACTGATAAATTCCACTTTGGCAGAATGCAGGTAAATAAATCAATACTTTTAGATATTTTGTGAAATCTTCTTCTTTGCTTCCTCTGGGCTTATATCTCACTTCCAGGATTGTTGTTAGAATTTCTTTTCAAATTGCACTAAAGTACAGATATAATAGTGAGGCCCCGTCGTTATTAGGACAAATGGATGAATTTCAAAAGAACTGTATAATGAACCTGTATCTTCAAGGTAAAAGTAGACCATGCTGCAGGGCGCATTCAAGTTTATTATGAACATACACAATACACTGGGCACAGAAGTGCAGTTGAAGTAAGCTATTAGTAATGCATTTGGAAGTGCACTTGTTCTGGTATCCAAATCTTGAAAAGGCCGAAATAAAGATCGCATTTGAAGGTAATTGTGATGTGACCTTTTCTGCCATTTTGCTAGCTAAGTGCTTTTTGTTCATTTTTCAAAGCATGCTGTGGAAATTCAAAAATAATACACAGACCGGTGGTAATCCACTTTCTGTCTTTGATCAGGTAAAAAGCTTTTCTTTAATGCTTCCAGAACAATTATGTATCATTTTCAGTTTGAGCATAAGCAGAACTATTTTTATTGCTGTTCTGGAAAACACTTCAAAGTTGTTTTTCTTTTCCATACTGGTTGAGTCCTTGAAAGAGATTTGAAAACATGTAAGACCTGATTCAGGGTCGGACTGGGACAGAACATAGGCGGGCGTATCAAAATATAAGTTAGTGAGTTAGATTGAAAAGTGGCCCATGTTTTCAAATTGAGGCAGTTTTGAACTGGTAAAGTCACATTGTTTAAGTGTTTTTCAAGGTATGGAAGGCTGCATGGATTTGAGATTTCTGCATGCACTGTGTGTTGTTATATCAGTACAATCAACAGTAAAGAACCTACCAGTAGACCATAAAAAAGCTCCACAGAGAGCCAAAATACCGACTCACACACTGACCTGTCAGACCAATCCGCTGGGTGATTGCAGTAGCGGCCGGCATTGATCCTGGGTGTGAAGGGGCTGGCGTGAAAAGTTGCGGGGGAGATTTGTGGGGAGTGTTTTGGGGGGAGCGCAGAGAAATGTTAAAAACAATTAAACTTACCTTGAGGCTGGGTCCCGCAATATCTCGGCTCCTGCTCTACTGCTGTTCTGCCTCTGACAGGAACAGGTAGCAAGCAGCCAGGCTCCCTCCCCATAGCCAATCACAATGCTGCAAGCAGTTTTGTGATTGGTCGGGCCGCTGTCGATCCAGGGGCTAATGGGGTGAGCATGTTCTCCATGCAGGCTGAGTGCACATGACTGGTTTTGGCGGCACAAGAGGGCCGACCAAACAGAGTTTGTGCACTCAGGAGTGGGCAAACCACTTCTGCCCTGCTCAAAGATCAGAGCAGCCCCAAACAAATGCGCATGCCCGCAAGGCGCAAAGCAAACATAAAATGGTAATAACTCAAGGTTATTATCATTTTATGTTTTGGCTTTCATGCACTGCAAGCAATAACTGTCATCTTGGTACAACGAATCGTAGGAGAATAGAGTGATAGTAGAGGAGGCAGTTAGATCTCAGGGAATTCAAATGTAGGCAATAGTACTGATTAGGATGTCATGTTGAGTATAAGAGCATAAATGGCTAGATGTAGGTAAATCTTATTTACCGATTCATAAATACCGAATTTTACCGATTCGGTATTTATGAATCGGTAAATAAGATGTAGGTAAAAATTCGGTAATTTTTACCGAATCGGTAGGATTCGGTATTTACCGATTCGGTAATTACCGAATCTGTATTTGCCATTGATTCCTATGGGCCTTGAATTCGGTAATTACCGAATCGGTAAAAATACCGAATTGCCAAGGGGGACAGGGTGTCACTTTGACACCCTGTTACACCCCTGTTTCTGGTTTGTGTGACATGTGACACACATACATGCCCTTAGGGCATGTATGTGTGCCACATGGCACAGGTGTGCATGCACAGATGTGCATGTACACAGGAATTCGTTATTTACCACCCAATGGTATTAGGTGGTAAATAAAGAATTCTAAAGGCCTGTAGCACTGTTTAAAGTGCTACCTACATAAGAAATTACAGATTCGGTAATTTTACCGATCGGTAATTTTACCGAATCTGTAAAATTACTGATTCGGTAAAATTACCGAATCTGTATGATTTTGCAACCCCTACATGCCAATGTCCAAATACCGGTCGGAAACAGCCGAAAATAGGTATTTTCGGCCGTTTCCGACCGGTATGTGGACACCTACATCTGGCCCAAAGTGTTTACAAGAGAAATTATATCATGGTGAATTTCTTGTGCCTAGTACTTTGTTCAACAGAATCCAGATTAAGGCTGGGCTTGCGACTGGTCATCACATTTGATTTCCCACCTGGGCAGACAAAGATTCTGATTTATATTTTGGCCGTGAGGATACTTTAAACACAACAGCGACGCAGTGTCCGTACTGTCAAGAAAATGGTCCACCAACCCGTTTTAAATGTGGCCCTATAATTGGTGTCACCAAGATGGAGTGTATTCCTTCTCCGCCACGGTTATACCTCACTGACAACCCACTGGAGTGAGGGCCATCGGAAGCTGACCTCTATGTCCACCCACCTGATTTGAATGGGCAAACATACAGGCCTGTTTTCATTTCCTTACCTCCAGGAAAACCCTGGCGGTAAGGGACGTGAAAATTGTCTAGTGCTCCCATAGCTAGACATAAAACAGAAATGGGCCTTGACTCGAAATCAGTCAGGCTAAGTCAAAATAATCTAAAGAACAATATGTGTGCCAGGACTGATAATGATTTGAAACAAATACTTGATATTGACCTTTATGAATAAAACATAAACGTCTAGGTTATTAATTTGCATCATTTAATGATGTAGCTTGCATTTTTTCTTTTTTGGAAAGCAATTTTTGGAAAATATATACTTTGTGCAACAAACCATATATGACAAAAGACTGATTATATATACAAATATATACACAATAAACAATACATTTACAATTGAAAAAGTTTCACTTACACCACATACATACTTCTTTCACACTACACAAACAAACTGTACAATAGTCCGTAGTCACACTCTAATGAAATCAAAAATTACACTTCAGGAATGAAATTGGTTAAACAAACATTTCTAGTAGTTTTAAGGTTTGTAACTTTGAATTAAACTAAAGAAACAATGATGACTCCTTAGTTCGTGTGACTTGGGACAAGGTCGACGCGTTTCGAACCCTCAAACTGATAGGGGTTCTCATCAGGACCAAAAAAGACTCTACAAGACAAAACCAAAAACCGAATTTGTGGATTGCTACTTTATAGAATTAAATCGTAAGTGCCTGACCAATTGTCGGCTCCCCTACCTTAAGTCTTCTCTGCAAACCCTTTCTCCTTATGTGATGTAGTTGTCTTTGAATCTGAAAATTACATAGACCCAAGATGAAACTCTCTATGCTCTGGCCGAAAAATCGATAGTGACACTTCGTAACCAGTTAGTAACACTCATAAATCAAACACTGACAATTGGTCAGGCACTTACGATTTAATTCTATAAAGTAGCCATCCACAAATTCGGTTTTTGGTTTTGTCTTGTAGAGTCTTTTTTGGTCCTGATGAGAACCCCTATCAGTTTGAGGGTTCGAAACGCGTCGACCTTGTCCCAAGTCACACGAACTAAGGAGTCATCATTGTTTCTTTAGTTTAATTCAAAGTTACAAATCTTAAAACTACTAGAAATGTTTGTTTAACCAATTTCATTCCTGAAGTGTAATTTTTAATTTCATTAGAGTGTGACTACGGACTATTGTACAGTTTGTTTGTGTAGTGTGAAAGAAGTATGTATGTGGTGTAAGTGAAACTTTTTCAATTGTAAATGTATTGTTTATTGTGTATATATTTGTATATATAATCAGTCTTTTGTCATATATGGTTTGCTGCACAACGTATATATTTTCCAAAAATTGCTTTACAAAAAAGAAAAAATGCAAGCCACATCATTAAATGATGCAAATTAATAACCTAGACGTTTATGTTTTATTCATAAAGGTCAGTATCAAGTATTTGTTTCAAATCATTATCAGTCCTGGCACACATATTGTTCTTTAGCCCATAGCTAGACAGACATTTTTTTTAATTTAATAAAAGAAAATCCCCTTCATGAAAAAAAATAGCTTTGATGGACAGCTAGATCATGTTGAAGGAGCTGTGCATCAAACTTAAATAAGCATCGATGATGGTGGTTCCTGCAAATGCTTTAGACATTTCTAAATTTGGTGAATGGGGACTCCATCAGGACGACAGAGTAGTTTACCCTATTGCCCATACGGAGTAAACTACATTTGTCAATACATAAATTAAGCCCTAAGGGCCAGATCTGCGAAGCATTTTACCAGTCGCAAACGGCCCATTGGGCCATTTTCAACCTGTAAAATGCGTTTTGCCATGTTCAAAAGGCAAAATATGTCTCCGTAACAAAGTTACTGAATCGCATTTTGCTTTTCCGATTCGGTTTTAGGATAGGGCATGTTTAGGGCGTCCCTGCCTAATAGTGAATAGCAATTGTATGTGTGAATGTTTTGCGACCCGAATGCAGTCGCAAAATATTCATAATTTACCAGCTCCATATGGAGGCAGTAACCCATTCGCAAATGAGTGAGGGTCCCTAAGGGACCCCTTCCCCTTTGTGAATGTAGGTGAAAAGAGCTGCATTACAAAACAGATATTGCTTTATTTAAAAAGAAATCACAGACATGGTGGTCTGCTGACCCCAGCAGGCCACCATCTCTGTGATTGTAGCCATTCCCAATTGGTCTCAAATTGCGAACTGCCTCATTAATTTTTCTGAAGCTGGTCCATTTGCAACCCATTTAGGATTGAAAAATTGCATATCACAAAAATTCACGATTAGCAAATCACAAACTGACTTTATTGTACATCTGGCCCAAAGTCCATATACAGCCAACTATTTTCGTGACAATATGTCACTTTGATAGGTCTAGGTTTTATCAAATTTGCACAATGCAGCACTTCATTCTTAAATTGTGGCAATTCTCTCAAATCTCTATTACTTCTTAAGGTTGTCAAAAAACCTCTCAATATCTAATTTAGGAAACACCATAAGTAGCCTCAAGAGGGTATGCTGCATAGTACTAGTATTCTAGATAAGGGCAACTACTTCAAAATAATCTTGTCACCAAAGGAAATGTGTCAGAACTCAACCTAGACATTTGGGGCCAAATTTACCAATTTTTCAAACGGCGCAGTGAAGCAGCCACAAATGTGGGTTGTGCTCTGTCTGTCTATTTGTCTAGGACCAAGGAATTTCATAAGTCCTTAAGTTTGTTTGTCTCCTTTAGTTCTGGAACTCTGGGTAACAAGGTTTCTTCCTAGTCAAATGGCAGGTGGGTCAAACAAACTACCATTCAGGTTTCTGCGGATATGTGTCTCACTCTGATGTTCAGGGTCATTCTACTCACGTAGTGGCTGCGTCCTGGGCTGAGGCTGGTGGATCTTCTGTTTAGGAATCTGTTGTGCTGTGACATGGTCTTCTCAGCTGACTTTTGCCCGTCATTTTCGTTTGGATTTGACTGGGTCTCGGCATTTTTTGTGCGACATCTTGTTTTGCTATCGGCAAAGGAATAATTGTTCTATTCAATAAAAACTTTTGTATCTGATTTTCTGGTGGGGCTTTACACTTCTTTCATAGAAATAGAAGACAGCTTCAAGCTGAAGGGATCAATGATCCCTAGCGTGGACATCTCTGTCGGAGGCAGAATTGCCTCACAAGTTAGGACTGGGAGGAGGAGGAATCCGAATCAGGGTAATGAAGATTACCGGTAAGTAATAGGACATTATTGGGAAGTTCCGGTCAATTGAAAATACGAGGTTCGACTCCCAGTGCTATGGATCTATTTTGGTTTGATGTACGTTCTTTGTACAAACTGAAACTGTATAAGTGATAACCTGGCATTGCTAGTGGATGTTTGTATTAATTCTCCCTCTTGTTCATCTGCAAACTCAATTCCACAGCCAGTTTCACATTTTTCTCTGAACTTCAGTTTTTTTGGGGATATTTGATCAATGATTCATTGTCACATAGATCGCTTGCCTCCATACATCAACCCTACTTGCTGCCCATGTTAAGATCTCTGTTACTACGTCTGAATTCTTGTATCTCTTACAACTGTAGGTTTTGAGAGTAGGAGAGCCACCTTCTCCACTTAGATCACTAGGTCTGCCAGTATCACATGCGCTATACATGGATCATCCGTAGCAGTGCCGCCTCTCTCATACACTCTTCTGATGAGTATCTATCTTATTGAGGTATCTTTCGGTTGGAATCTATGCCAAACCAAATCATAAAAATGCTGCAACATACCTATATTTACCCTGCTTCTCCTCCTACCACGTACTATTGTTATCAGCATCGATCTTAGCTTTATAAAGAATGTGCATGGGATAGAGAGCATGCTACACTGAAAGATATTTTAGCATCCTTTGAGGACCAACATCTTAACTGTCACTATTTTGCCTGCTATTGATTAGGGCAACATCCACCACTGTTCTACACTTCTCTGTATATCCGTTGACATATTTGGGGGTTTTAACTCCAGCCATCTGGCTTCTGTATTGACACTGCAGCAGTTATCTAAACAAGTCTGTTCTCCAAGGTATGTCTGTTTGCATTAAATCAATGTGAGGTACCTAGTACAACATCACAAAGGATACAACACAGAAAAAAGTGTCCCTGTTAATTTATTTGTATCCTTAGGGAGCTTATTGGGTCAGATAAATACACTAGTAAATCATCAGCATATAGAACATGGACCCATGTCTTTGGGTCCATCTCCAAACTGCCTAGTCATCTAATGTTTCCAGAGCCTTCAGCAGTTCTACTGCCAATCATACAGTAAAGTGAAAGTACTCTCGTTATACACCTTCATTGCATCCCATTCTATGTGTCTCCTATTTATAGATTTCCCTTTCTGTTCAAAGTACTGTGTCATTCCCTCCTGTGTTATCTGTTTGAGTAGCCTTTCTTGTAAGATAACCACTGGTTTTCTCCAAGTGGGAATCAATGTTTTATATCTTTGACAATGATATATGAATACAAGTGGGAAATAGCGCGACAGAACTCTGCCCTTTATGTCATATCTTGTATCTTATGGTATTCGCTCTGTGTACCAACACATAGTCTAGTCTAGAATGTGCGACCTGTGCATGAGTACAACATGAGAACGTTCATGTGTGAGGGACCTGGGCCCTGCTGACGTCTGTTGAATTGAGGTTCTTTATCATATGCTGTAGGGAAATAGTCATCCTTTGCTTATATGTCATGCATTGTGGTGTTCTATCTACATTACCACATTACCATCTAAAACACAATTGAAGTCCCCCGGCCACAACATCTGTGCACCCAGATACAGGCCCATCCTCTGACTCAGTCCTGGGAAAAACTGCTGGTCATCTATGTTAGGTGCATATAATCGTGTTATTATAGGAGATCCCTTCCATTCATGTTACCACTCACCAATACATATCGACCTTTGTGGTCATTTTAATTTTGGATCAATTCAAATGGCACTCACGGCGCAATCCATATACCAACACCTCTAGCATGTATGCTATAGCCTGTGTGAAAGACTTCCCCCCTCCATTTTTGTGTCAATCTGTCAGCAGTAGGTATGTTTCCTGGTGGTAGGCTCTTTGTACTCCTAATTTGTGTAGATGCGTTCCTACTGTGGCTCTTTTTATATAAATATTCAGCCTCCACAGATTCCAAGTTAACATTACTACAGCTTTTCCCATGGGTAGCCTTTATCGGTGTCGGCTTGCTGACTATCTCATATTGTTTCTGTATGGAATCTTTAACTTTAGCCACCTTCCTTCAAGTGCAACTACTTGACCTCTGTGCACTGTGCCTATGTTGCCTATGCCTCAAATTTCAAATAGTAAACACAAGTACTGTACATATATAACATTTGTCAATGCACACAAATTAAGAAAAAAATATCGTTTTTATATGATATAACTTGAAACTTTATTTAATCTTTTCAAACCACTGAAAAACTTTTTATTTAATACAACGCAGGTCTTCATTTAGAAGTCTTTGCCCAATGTATTTCGGGCCCCTTGGCCCTTCTTCGGGGGTTGAATCTTGAATTAACATAAAGAATATTTGCTGTAACACAGGTTCAATGGGCTGGGAGTTCAAATGACAAATTCTACAACAAAGTGACATACCATTAATAAAAAATGCACTCAATCAAAAGTTGTATGGAACACCATAAGAAAACAAAAAAGAGATGGTAAAAAAGAGAAGAAAAAAATGTGAGTGAGAACCCAGGAAACAAGAACTATGAAAAGAAATGTCCATACAAACTGGTACCCAACCTCAGTGTAAATAACTTCCTAGTGAAAAAACATGTATCAAATGTTCAACCCGCATGCTCCTCGGTGTCATGTCTACTGAGGACTAAATACCTATAAGATGCGGATCCTGCTGTATGATCCTGTTAAAGATCATTTCAAACACAATGGTGAAACCATCATACCTCATCCCTACTGAGCGAGAATACCGTGACCCAAATTTACTAACCTTGCTCAGCAATGATGAAGACAGAATCAAGCGTGGCCTGAAAACCAAACCAAACAGCTATTGATGTCCAATGACAACAATACTGAATTGTTCCCCCTTTCACATGATTTAGATTGCGTTACCTTCCATCTGCTGAAAATGACTCCAATCATGAATGCTTAGTTCAGTGTTTGATGTCAATCCTAATCTAACCGCTCCCTTCCGAAAATAACCCGCGTACCGACGCACAACACTGAAAAAGGACTAGATTAACCAACACTGTCAACGGACAATAGTGGGCAAAACTCACCTCAGCAAAGCCGCTTGTAGTGCGCCATGTTAAAGCATGAAATCAGCCTCCTGCTGTCTCAATGCTATACCAGTAAACTTAACTGCAGATCATACTCCGTATCATACACTATAAACACATTGGTAGTAGTGTTTTCCTCTGGAGGAAAAGGAACCGCACATCAATAACTCAATCAGTGTCAAAATACAAAATAATGTAGTGTGAATAAATAATAATAATGTCTGTCAATTAAGTTCAGGGGTGCTTTTATCACTCTAAAGCACCTACTACCAAAAGATGCGAATCATAAAGAAGAAGCCTAATGTGTGTACAAGCTATAAGGAAAAGAGCATCGATAAGCACGCCCTTTAACAATTAGAGTCTCACCAGTAGTAGTAGTAAGTTACTTTATTCGGTTAAAATTATTAACCATAAAAGCATACAAAATACAAAATACAAAATTCATTTACATTAGAATAACAATAAAATTTAAAAGAAAAGTACATCAATTTTCCTTACAATCAGACAATACAGAGTTGGTAGGAGCGATATCCTTATCCTATCAGAGTAACGTATCTGGGCCAGGGGGTAGGTTCTGGTAATTATAGGTGGGTTACTGCTGGTAACTAATTGGTACAGGACCCCTCCTGCCCCCCCGGTGGTGTCGCTCTACACTCCACCTTGTGATTGGAGAATATGCAGTTCTTGGGGAAAAATCGCACAATTCAAGTGTTGTTATAGGCCCATCTCCTCTTTGTGGCTCCCAGCTTCGCAGATAAGTGACGACCAGGTTATCCCGAAAGTTAACAATGACCAGGTCTCCCGCTGTGTTCTTAGGACGGGAGCCTATCCACCCCACCCTTCTGACATTTAGGATTGTCCCGTTAATGTTGGATGGAAGCAGTCTATTCTTTGTCAGCCAAAACTGGACTTTATTTTTGAGGTCCTGGTGACCTTCAATTTTTCCGGGACTGAGCTCAGGTACTCCCGAGAGAACACACACGTAGGGTGCTGCCTCTGGTGTTAAATTTATGCATTTATTGCTCGCAGCTAGCCCCTCAGGACATTTGCCTACTTTCGGCCACCCAGCTCTGGGAACAGAGCTAAGAGCCATTGTCAGTTCATTTGCTACCTCCTTATTTTTAATAACTGATAGTATAGGATCTGGTGGCTTGTTCTGGACAATTTTGCTGTGTACAATGGTGTCAGACGTTTATAGGGAAACTATTCTCTGAAATTGGTTGTTTGACTTGGTTGGCTTGGTATTTTCGTCTATTGTTGAGAGCTTTTCCCCAATTCTCTCTATCCTTTCAATAAGCGGGGATAATAGGGTTTTTACCAGTTCTTCAAAGTGGGCCAACAAAATAGATGGTAAAAGGGATATAGGGGTTTCCAGTATTTGAGATGCTTTGAGTGTCACGGGGGTGATGGTGGCAGTAACCAAAGTGGGGCTTAGGTGTATTTTCCGGTGTTTCGCTGGTTTCCCCTTGTGTTTCATACCTTTACGTTTTGTGCTCTGGGTAGGGACCTGAGGATGTGCTATCCCCTGAGTGGTAATTTTATCTTTTATTACAGCGGGAGTTTCCAGTGGACTGTAATTAAGTTGATGCGAATTCCTGAGCTGAGGGCTTCCAATACCCATAGGGCATGTTGTGGAACCGGTTAGTTCAATTCCCTGTTCTATGGGAATATACCTGGTATTGCAGATAGCGTTTAATTCCCTCTGTAGTATAGAGTTTGGCGAGTCGATTGAGATCGGAGGGGATCGTTCGCCACATATGGTGTCTTTAGGAAGGCTATGTTCTATTGACTCAAGAGCCGATGTTACCCTAATTATATATAAGTCCAGTGTCCCCTTGAGTGACCCTCCTTGAAAGGCAGATTGTTTGGCTGACCCTTTAGAGGTCATGGTGCAACAAGCTAATGACCCAACTGCACACAGCTAGTAAGGGGCCTATGGATATCTAGGTAAACTAAGAGGCTACTGGGAAAAAATAAACAAGGAAATTCATTGTTAGGCTCTAGGTGGTTGGTCTCTGATTGAGAATACCTTAGTTCATGTCAATAGTCCCGGGAGACCGACCTAGAAGGGTGTCCCGACCCGACCTCCTCTGGCCTCTGAGGGCCACAGAGGGCCCGCCCTTTGCCCGGGCTACGCTCGCGTCCCACGAGGGAGGGCTATCGCTAGTTTTATGCGCCTCCTGGTGCTTCGATGAGGTCACGTGGTTCCCTGGGCTGCTGGGGATTGCAGTGCCTGACCTGCACTCCACGCGACGGCCGGCGCTTCCCCAGATGAAAGTGGGAGCGGGCAGCGGGAGGCAGGCGGCAAACGCAGCAGTTCAGACGTCGAAAAAAGCAGCAGCCCTCCACCTGGGCTCCCCAGCGGCAATTTCCAATTTCCGTGGCAACAGGCAAGTACCAAGGCACCCCCCCCCCGCTCAGCAGGGCTATCGGTAGTCTTATGCGCCTCCTGGCGCTTCGATGAGGTCACGTGGTTCCCTGGGCTGCTGGGGATTGCAGTCCCTGACCTGCACTCCACGCGATGGCCGGCGCTTCCCCAGATGGAAGTGGGAGCGGGCAGCGGGAGGCAGGCGGCAACCCCAGCAGTTCAGACGTCGATAAAAGCAGCAGCCCTCCACCCGGGCTCCCCAGTGGCAATTTCCGTGGCAAGAGGCAAGTTCCAAGGCGCCCCCCCCGCTCAGCAGGGCTATCGCTAGTTTTATGCGCCTCCTGGTGCTTCGATGAGGTCACGTGGTTCCCTGGGCTGCTGGGGATTGCAGTCCCTGACCTGCACTCCACGCGACGGCCGGCGCTTCCCCAGATGGAAGTGGGAGCGGGCAGCGGGAGGCAGGCGGCAACCCCAGCAGTTCAGACTTCGATAAAAGCAGCAGCCCTCCACCCGGGCTTCCCCACGGCAATTTCCAATTTCTGTGGCAACAGGCAAGTTCCAATGCGCCCCCCCCGCTCAGCAAGGCTATCGCTAGTTTTATGCGCCTCCTGGCGCTTCGATGAGGTCACGTGGTTCCCTGGGCTGCTGGGGATTGCAGTCCCTGACCTGCACTCCACGCGACAGCCGACGCTTCCCCAGATGGAAGTGGGAGCGGGCAGCGGGAGGCAGGCGGCAACCCCAGCAGTTCAGACGTCGATAAAAGCAGCAGCCCTCCAACCGGGCTCCCCAGCGGCAATTTCCAATTTCCGTGGCAACAGGCAAGTTCCAAGGCGCCACCAGGTATCGGATCGGAAAAAGTGCTATGAATCGCAAATACCATACATAAATCACTGGATTAGTGATGTGCTCAAAAAAGTATTCTATTTGATGTTCTGGGCCATACTAAAATACACGGAGTCAACACTTGTTCAGATTCTTCATTTTGGCATTTTTTATTTTTTATTGTTGATATTATATCCAGCATAAAAGACTGCCACTATGCTAACACATGTTTCGTCTCCTCTAAGACTTTATCAAGGCTGGAACAACAGATTTTAAGACATAATTGTCATAATCTTCATATATCACTGATCGTATTCAACAAATTTAAACCCAAATTATACAATCTAAAACAGAAGAAGAACAGACTGGGTCATCACTGGTTTGTACATACAAGTTTCTATATGGATCCATTGTCGAGCCCTAAAAAAGGACAACGAAGCAAAAAGCAAATTTTACCCCAGAGTCCCTTTCATAACGACATATGGGTAACTCAAATTTAATCTTCAATCATTTAGATCAAAAAGCAATTCCAAAGATTTACAAACTCTGATCAAAACCATAAGAATGAAAAAAGGAAAAGATAATAACAGAAGCAAAACAACCACAGATAATTTATAAGAAAATATGTGCAGAATACTATAAAGAATATTAAACACCACGTGTCTGGAAGAAACACCCAGACAAATATGATACATTTCCGTGAGCCCAAACAGGATTGTGCCTAACCCCCCAAAGTCTAAAAACCCATCGATTGGCAAAATGATTGTTGTCCATCCGTGTTAAAAGGTGGATCAAAGTAGTCTATCTCTCCCAAATGGATATGTCTCCAAAGTTGTATGGATGAAAAACCGATTCGTTTGGAGAGGTCACATCTCATTAAAAAACATAACTAGTCTCTCCTTCAAAATGCCCATAAATTACTTTTGAAGAGCCTGCATTTATATATGGGTGTGCACAAAAACAAACACTTGCACTATTCAGGAGCAGCAGTAAAAGAATTACCCTCATATTGTCCACAATAAATGACACCCTATTCATCACAACACATTACCAAATGCCGACTAGATACAAAAAATAAAAAATGGTATGCCACCTTGCTTCCTCTATACTTTACAAAGATTTATTTCTAGCAAAAGCCCACACCATATCCATTCTGGTGTGCGTAAATAGTATATCTTTAAAAGAATTTATAAACCAGACAGCGTGATCCCTCCCTGAGTATGATTATAAAAGTATTATCTATACTGATAATGACACTTTCTTCATCAGAGAAGTGCCACTTGGCTCACAAGTCATGCATAAAGAGTACCTTAAAACCGTGAATATTTCTCGTCACGGGAATCTTCAGTGATCTCCAGGAAGTAAAAGTACACCTGTCAATTATTATGACTGGGTGTTAGTGTCCTGTGAAAGGGGG
Source organism: Lissotriton helveticus (assembly GCF_964261635.1). Classification (NCBI taxonomy): domain Eukaryota; kingdom Metazoa; phylum Chordata; class Amphibia; order Caudata; family Salamandridae; genus Lissotriton; species Lissotriton helveticus. Next base: position 1,067,849,459 of record NC_136071.1, on the reverse strand, counting down.
AAGATAGAAATGGTCTTTAGTCCAACCCCCTCCATATCGTAGTGAACATTAAATGACATTACTGTAAAAATTTAACGAACTTGGGGGCATATTATCAAGGACCGGTGTTAAAATTATCGCCGTTTTATCGGCAGGAAACTGCCAATAAAACGGCGATAATGGGCTTGTTAATACGCCCTTGTCAATTCCCATAGAAGTCCATGTTAACTCCAGAACATGGGCTTCTATGGGAATTAACAAGGGCGTATTATCAAGCCCATTATCGCCGTTTTATCTGTAGTTTCCTGCCGATAAAACGGCGATAATTTTAACACCGGTCCTTGATAATATGCCCCTTAGACCCTGCTGTGAGCCTTACCTCGGAAGGATGAACTCATCAATCCATCTCCTTTCCGTGTAAGTCAGCAATAAAAAAGCCGCTAGGGAACCCTGATAACAGTGGGGTCTGACGATGACCTCATATGCGGACGACACGCAGCTGGCGGTGACACTTAGTGGAGACCCAGAAGTGGAGGCCCCCAGATTCCGAGCTGGACTTGTGGCAGTTGCAAGTTGGCTTCGGACCAACTGCTTACAGTTGAATGCCACCAAAACTGAAGTGTTGGTCCTGGGGAAACATGCTGAGCTATGGGGAGACCAGTGGTGGCCTCCAGAGCTGGGTATTATTCCTATCCCAGCATCCGAAGTGAAAAATCTAGGAATCTGGCTGGATCCCGCGCTCACTTTCACAGGACACACGAAGAAGGTTGCAGCCACCTGCTACGGTATCTTACGTGGCATGAGACCGATTTTGAAATATTTTGACCCTCCCACTCGGCAGCTTGTGGTCCAAGCCTCGATTTTATCCCGGCTGGACTACGGAAGCGCGCTGATGCTAGGGGTAAATCAGGCTGAGGCATCCAGGCTTCAAAGGGTCCAGAATGCCGCAGCGCGGGCCATCGTTGGTCTTCCCAGACATTGCTCTGTCATTGGCTACCGGTCAGACACAGGATCAAGTTCAAAGCGCTCTGTCTGGCCTTTAAAATTCTAAAAATGTCTTCGCCGCCGGCTCTTGCCAATTTGATTATCCCCTACATCCCGCTGAGATCTTTAAGATCAGAGGCCCTTCATCTGGCAGTCTGCCCCCGTTTTAAACTCAGTAGAATCGGTGGCCGCTCTTATCGGGTTCTTGCTGCGGGGATGTGGAACTCCCTCCCGGTACACATTCGAGCTCTGAACGATTTGTCCATTTTCAGGCGCGCTATCAAAACTTTCCTGTTCCCTCTTTCTGAGTAGCCGCCTCCCCCTTTTATCTTGCATCTTGTGTGTTATGTAATGGTACCTGTCTAAGCGCCAGGACGCCCCTTGGCTGGGGCAGCTGTGCGCTATAAAAATAACATTAACATAACATAACATAACATAAGCTCCTTTCCTGAAGTGTAAAAACACAATGCCCACAATTGCTCCCCTATTCTGAGTGCTATAGTAACTCTTACATACTGAAAACCACTAGATTCTATTACAGGACCGGAGGCTTCAGATTATGCTTCCCTTTCTTTACTGCAATACAACACAAGCCAATAAAAACATGTTTTACATATTACAACTACATTCCCAGAATGCTTTTACATCCATAACAATAACCATAGAGACTAGCCCTATATATAGTTTATCACTCCTGAGCACTTTCTGTTTCTTTGCTGCTCGCAGCCGAATTAAGTGCCCTATTGTTATTCATTTATTATATGTGCTTTTGGGTGTTATTGACTTTCAGGCATTATTTTACCTGTATTGACATTTTATCGCTGAGTGCTCTGCACGTGTGTGGTACTCGGAAGCTTTGCATATTTCCAGCGCGCGCACCGCGTGCAGTCGCTTACCGGCGTTTGGGGTCATCTGGTGGTGGCGAGCGCTCCGAAGCATTTTAATGCGCCTCGCCCCCACCAGGGTGCCCCTACCTCCAGGCGTACATGCCGCTTGCTTCTCCATGGTCGCCGAGCCTCTTGCGGTGCCTTCCCTAATACGGGCCCACGTCCTTCAGAGCCTGACGTCACGTAGCCCAATTGAGCTGCTTTTAGGCTTCTTTTAGGCTGCGTGACGCCCAATGTGATATCCTCCTCATTCCTCTTTTTCAAGTGCATTTTGGAGCTTTTGGTTGTCTCTCTCTCTCCTGCCATTTTTCTACGCCTGCCCTGGGCTGCATAGTAAGGGAAGATGCAAACCATGTGCAGGCTTCTATATTAATCTTGGCTCTTGACCCCCCTGGGGGCTGCTAATCTTGATTACAGCATTGCTGAGGAGCAATATTGGCATTATTTACAATATAATTTCCTTGAATTTTTGCACAATAAGGGTTTGCTTCCCCTTTGATTCCTCTGGAATTCGCAGTACCCTTGCGATGGAGGACTGGACCTATTTTTAGGAGGATGAGTACAGCTATTTTGAGGAGGAGCATGCTCCCCTCCTTGAGGAACACCTTGTAGATGCCTTAGATGCGTCGGTGCAGCAATCTGTTAACAAAGCTGTTGAGGTAGCGGTCCCCCAAACAGTGAACAAAGCGCTAGCTGCCGCTCTGAAACCTATCACAGCGCAATTGGAAAATGTTGCGAAGAGGCATGGCAATGCTGCCTTAGGAACCAGCTACGGGTTCCTCGGGGATGAACAAGCAGCCAAACCCCGTGGCGGTGCCTTGGCCGCATTCTCAAGCTTTGTCTAAGCTTCCCCCTCCATCAGTTACGGACCACCAATATGCTGGATCCACTGCTCCTGTTCGGTCGTCCTCGAAGATGTATTCCAACACGGACACGGACACAGACTCCTCAGGACACACTGTGTCCCCCAAGAAGAAAAAGACCATGAAGGTAGCTAGTGAGCCTCAATCTGCTCCCGTGTACTCTACCCCCTTTGACCTCAATCCACAGGATATTGTCCATCCGCGGTCATCGGATTGGGCCCCTCCATCAGAGGTGTCAGATTACTTATATCAGTATCTTCGGAGCAGTTTCGACAGTGACGTGCGAAGTCGTTTACGGTCGGAGTGTCCCTGCCCTGTCGTCCCGGACAAGGTGGCGGACACACCAAAAATTGACCCTACTATGTTGGCGTTTATTAAAAAATTCATGAAGGACCCTAAAAAAGGCATTGATAATGCCTGCCGCGGGAGCCAACATAAGATCTTATCTAAATCCACCGGGATGCCGGTTGACTGTGATATCCTTGCGGGTTTGACAAAGCGTGCCATTTATTTCTTAGGAAACGCAAATTGTGCCATTTCCTTGGAGTGCAGGAAATCGCTCCTTATGCGGATGGACAACAACTTTACTGAGTTAGCCTCAGCAGATGCAGTCCCATTGGCGGATGGCATCCTGTTTGGGGATAGGTTTGTGAAGGACGTATCGAAGTACGTAGGGACCGTCACCTCGCTTGACGAAGGGCAATCCAATATTAAGAGAGTTTTCCAAGCTAGCCTTTTTGGACGGGACGGGCGAGGCAGGGGCTGCTCGCCAGGCCGCCAATACCATCAGGCCCTCCCAGAGGCGGTTACGACCGGGAGAGAGGAGACTTCCAAGATCCCACCAGGGGAGGCACATTCTACCCCACAGTCAATCAATCAATCAAAGCATTTATAGAGCGGCTACTCACCCGTGAGGCTCTCAAGGCACTGAAGGGGGGGGGCTGCTACTGATCGAGGGCCAGGTCTTGCTGCTGCTACTGCTCTAAGAGCGAGGTCTTGAGATGTTTCCTGAAGGTGAGATGGTCCTGGGTCGTTCATAGGTGTGTGGGGAGGGAGTTCCATGTTTTGGCTGCTAGGTAGGAGAATGATCTTCCTCCGGTGGTGGTTCTACGAATCCGTGGGATGGTGGGGAGGGTGAGGCTGGAGGAGCGGAGTTGGTGAGTGGGAGTGTAGAATGAGAGGCGGTTGTTGAGGTATTCGGGTCCTATGTCGTGGAGTGCTTTGTGTGCGTCGGTGGGAAGCCTGAACATGATCCTTTTGTTGACGGGGAGACAGTGCAGGTTTCTCAGGTGGGCGGATATGTGGCTGTGGCGAGGGATGTCAAGGATGAGTCGTGCAGAGGCGTTTTGTATGCGTTGTAGTCGATTCTGAAGTTTGGTGGTGGTTCCTGCGTATAGGGCGTTTCCGTAGTCCAGTCGGCTGGTGACGAGGGCCTGGGTGACGGTCTTTCTGGTTTCGGTGGGATTCCATCTGAAGGTTCTTCGGAGCATGCGCAAGGTGTTGAAGCAGGAGGACGAGATGGCGTTGACTTGCTTGGTCATCGTGAGGGATGTGTCCAGGATGAATCCCAGGTTGCGTGCGTGGTCCGCTGGTGCTGGGGCAGAACCCAGTGCTGTGGGCCACCAGGAGTCGTCCCAGGCGGAGGGGGATTGTCCGAGGATGAGGACCTCCGTTTTGTCTGAGTTCAACTTCAGGCGGCTGAGTCTCATCCATTCTGCGACGTCTTTCATTCCTTCCTGGAGGTTGGTTTTGGCGGTCGTTGGGTCTTTGGTGAGGGAGAGTATCCGCTGGGTGTCGTCAGCGTAGGAGATGATGTTGATGTTGTGTTTGCGTGCAATGGCGGCGAGGGGGCTCATGTAGATGTTGAAGAGGGTTGGGCTGAGCGAGGAGCCCTGGGGAACGCCACAGATGATCTTGGTGGCCTCTGATCGGAAGAGAGGGAGGCGGACTCTCTGGGGTCTGTCGGAGAGGAACAAGGTTATCCAGTCCAGGGCCTTACCTTGGATCCCGGTGTTGGAGATGCGGGTTATTAGGGTGCGGTGGCAGACGGTATCGAAGGCTGCCGAGAGGTCCAGAAGGATAAGGGCGGTTGTTTCTCTCTTGTCCATCATGGTCCTGATGTCGTCGGTGGCTGCGATGAGGGCAGTCTCGGTGCTGTGGTTGGCTGGGAATCCGGACTGGGACGGGTCGAGCAGGTTGTTAGCCTCAAGGAAAGCAGTCAGCTGTTTGTTTACGGTCTTCTCGATGACTGGCCGGGAAGGGAAGAAGAGAGATGGGGCGGAAGTTCTTGAGGTCTTTGGGGTCCGCCGTGGGTTTCTTCAGAAGGGCCATGATTTCTGCGTGTTTCCAGCTCTCGGGGAAGGCAGCTGACGTGAACGAGCTATTTATGACGTTCCGGAGATGGGGTGCGATGATGGTGTCGGCTTTGTTGAAGATATGATGGGGCAAGGGTCAGAGGGGGAGCCGGAGTGGATGGAGTTCATGACGCTGGTGGTGTCTTCAGTGCTGATAGGGGTCCAGGCGCTGAGGGTGGAGGTGGGGGTTGCTGGTTTGGTGGCTGCGGGTGGAGTCTGGGGTCCAAAGCTGTCGTGTATATCTGCGATCTTGCCGTGGAAGAACGTGGCGAGGGAGTTGCAGAGTTCTTGTGATGGTGTGACGTCGTTGTTGCTGGCGCTGGGGTTGGAGAGCTCTTTGACGATGCTGAAGAGTTCCTTGCTGTTGCGGGTGTTGTTGTCTAGTCACTCTTTGAATGATGTCCTTTTGGTGGTTCGGATAAGCTGGTGGTGTTCGCAGGTGGCGTTCTTGAGGGCTGTCATGTTCTCTGTGGTTCGTATGTGGCGCCAGGTTTTTTCAAGGGTTCGACAGGATTTCTTAGATTCTTTGAGTGCGTCTTTGAACGATGGGGTTTTCCTGTTGCCGGTCAGGCCTGGGTGGTTCTTTAGTGGTGCGAGGTCGTCGGCGCAGTTGGTGATCCAATGTGCGAGGTTGTGGGCTGCGTTGTTGGCGTCAGTGGTGTTGGCTGGTGGGTTCTGGCTTAGTGATGAGAGCAGTTGGTCTGTGGTGATTTCACTCCATCATCAGCGGGGGATCTGTCGTGTGCGGTGGAGGGATGTGTTCTTTTTGAAGGTGAAGTGGATAGATCTGTGGTCGGTCCAGTGTAGTTCTGTGGAGTGGCTGAAGGAGACATGGTTGCTGGCTGAGAAGATGGGGTGGAGTGCGTGGCCGGCGAGGTGGGTGGGTGTGTCAACCAGTTGTTTGAGTCTGAGGTTGGCCAGGTTGTCGAGCAGGGTGGTGGTGTTGTTGTCGCTGTTTTTCTCCAGGTGGATGTTCAGGTCCCCTAGGAGGATGTACTCTGGTGAGGCTAGGGCGTGCGAGCTGATGAAGTCGGCGATGGTTTCGCTGAATTGTGTGCGTGGTCCCGGGGGTCTGTAGATGAGCGTTCCTCTGAGGGTGGTCTTGGGGTCGGTGTGAATCTGTGTAGGTGTTCGGCGGCGGGGAGCGTGACTTCGGTGGCAGTTGTGATGTCGATGGTGGTGTTCTTGTGGACGATGGCGATTCCTCCTCCGGTTTGGTTGACGCGGTCCTTCCGGGTGATCTTGTAGTTGTTCAGGTTGGCTGTGGCGATGTCGGGGGCCGAGGAGGCATTCATCCAGGTTTCTGTGAGGAAGGCGACGTCTGGTGCTGTTGTGTCGAGGAGGTCCCACAGTTCAATGGCGTGCTTGTGGACGGAGCGGGTGTTGAGGAGGATGCACTTGAGGTGGTTGTTGTTGTTGTTGTTGTTGCGGGGTTTGGAGGGTGTTGGGCGGGTTTGGAGGCAGGTGATTTTGCAGGCTTGATAGATGAAGGGTCCGTGGGTGCGCTTCGGGGTGGCTCATGGGTGCGCTTCAGGGTTCCAAATAGACTTTTTTCAGACACCCCTTAAGACAACCTTTCCTACCCCTCTGTCTTTTTCCCGACAAGACAAGTCTTTTATAGCTCAAGAGATAGAATATTTGCTGCAGAAGCACGCGGTAGTCTATTGCGCTGGTAAGCCAGAGGGCTTCTGCTGCAACATCTTCTTAGTCCAGAAGAGGGGCAGAGGCTACCGACTTGTTCTCAACCTGAGAGATTTCAACTCCTTCGTTCTTTACAGACACTTCAAGATGGAGGGAATCCATCTTCTGACGGACATTCTGAGACAGGGAGACTGGTTGGTCTGCCTCAATCTCAAGGACGCGTACCTGATGGTCCCGATATTTCCTCCTCACCGTCGGTTCTTGCAGTTCCTGTGGCTCGGCAAGCACCTGGAATATTTGGTCCTGCCTTTTGGCGCTTTCCTCAGCGCCTTGGTGTTTCTCCAAGTTGATGATGCCAGTAGTTTCTCACCTGCGGGAACAGGGTGTTTGCCTGTATTTACCTAGACGACATCCTGAAAATGGCTCCTACAGCCCTTTTGGCAACTCAACATCTACATCTACAAATCTCTGGGATTTGTGATCAACAAGACCAAATCCATGTTGACTCCCACTCAGTAACTGAAATTTTTGGGGTTTGTGATAGATTTTCAGATGGCCCAACTACAGCTGCCCCAGCAGAAGTTGAGAGACTTGAAGAAGGAACTACTGAAGACACTAGACACGCAGTTGATGTCACTTCGGGCCATTGTACAACTAGTGGGTCTATTAGCCTCATCCATTCAGGCTAAATTTCCCGGACCGTTACATTATTGGGCGCTTCAGCGCCTCAAGATTCAACATCTCCAGAGGGGCCTCTCTTATTCAGACCAAGTTCCCCTCTCGGAGGAAGCTCAGGAAGAGATCAAGTGGTGGTTGTCCCACGTCAATGCGTGGAACGGGCGAGCGATTTTCGGCTCTCGCCCGGAAATGATCATAGAATCGGATGCCAGTCGTTCAAGCTGGGGCACTTGATGCAGGGAGATTACGACGGGAGGCAGATGATCGCTTCAGGAGTTGAGACTACAAATCAATTGTCTTGAGCTTCTGGCGGGATCATTTGCGATTCGCACCCTCTCGCCCAAGAAGGTTTCCTGTTGCATTTTGCTACGGATGGACAACATCTCCGCGGTGAGGTACATGAATAAACTGGGGGGCACCATATCCTCCTTCCGTCTTTTCCGAAGATGCTCCAGGGCCCTCAGGGAGAGTTGTATCCACTAGTTCTGGAGGAGCAGCTATCCCTGATGGCCTGGAGGCTTTCAGGCAACAATAGTCATTGCCAGGAATTTCGGAGGAGGCTTCAGGATTCATCCAACAAGTATGGGCTCCCTCAACCAGGAAGCGATATGCATCAGTTTGGAGAGCGTGGTTGGGTTGTTGCCTGGCAGAACACTTGGATCCTGTGGAGGCGGACCTCTCCCACATTGTGAATTTTCTGCCCAAGAAAGCGACAGAGGGATTGTCCTATATATAAGTTCATAATTTCAGATCAGCCATATCGGCAGGTCATGAACACATCGATGGAAGACCAGTGGGTATGCACCCTGTAATTAGCAAGCTGTTGAAAGGTTTCCAAGTATCTAATCCACCAAAAGGTAAGTATTCGTCTTTATGGGATGTATCTAAAGTCTTAACTTTGTTTGAAAACTGCCCATGTAATGAGTTGTTGTCAAAGAAACAATTGTCTGCGAAGTTAGCTATGCTCCTTTGTTTATCAGCATGTAGGCGAGTCTCTGATATTAGGGTTCTAGATTTATCAGGCAGGATTTATTCTCCTGAAGGATTGTCTTTCGTACTTACAGCCAGAACGAAAACTTTTTCTAGGGCTATTGATTACAATGCATATCCTTCAAATGATAAACTCTGTGTGGGGAAATGCCTTAAGGTATCTGAAGAATGTACTAGTGCATTACGACCTGTGGGGTGTTCAAGGTTATGGATTGCATTGCAGAAACCTTTCAAGCCCGTCACCTCTGCTACACTTGCCAGGTGGCTCAGATATATTATGTCGGAGGCGGGCATTGATACAGACTTGTTTGGTGTACATTCAGTCAGCGGTGCTATGGCCTCGAAATCCTTTATGTTGGGGACCAGCATTTATGATATAATGAAAGAGGCTGACTGGTCAACTAGTTCTACATTCAAACAATGTTATTATAAACCTGTGGGTGATGTCGCTTCTGTGGTTCTAGATAAGCGTTAAACTAGCATAATCTGAAGCCTCTGGTCCTGTAATAGAATATAACATTTTCTAGCATTCGCTCCAAGAATAATTTTAAATTCTATTAAGGACAGGGAGGATTATCCTGCCTACATTGCATTTATTGTTGATAACTTTCATGTTGTTACCCTCCCTGATATTCAGGTTATGCCAGTTATTACGAGTCTGAAATTTCATTTCAGCTGCTGACCAGAAAGGTGAATGAACAGTAACTTTGGACCTTGGACAAGATTCTACCTCCGAACTTCAGCATCGGGACTGATGCCTTGGTTTCCATGTTCGTGCTTGCTGTTTGATGACTTGTCAACTAGTTCTACATTCAAACAATGTTATTATGAACCTGTGGGCGATGTTGCTTCTGTGGTTCTAGATAAACGTTAAACTAGCATAATCTGAAGCCTCTGGTCCTGTAATAGAATATAACATTTTCTAGCATTCGCTCCAAGAATAATTTTAAATTCTATTAAGGACAGGGAGGATTATCCCGCCTACATTGCATTTATTGTTGATAACTTTCATGTTGTTACCCTCCCTGATATTCAGGTTATGCCAGTTATTACGAGTCTGAAATTTCATTTCAGCTGCTGACCAGAAAGGTGAATGAACAGTAACTTTGGACCTTGGACAAGATTCTACCTCCGAACTTCAGCATCGGGACTGATGCCTTGGTTTCCATGTTCGTGCTTGCTGTTTGATGACTTGTCAACTAGTTCTACATTCAAACAATGTTATTATGAACCTGTGGGCGATGTTGCTTCTGTGGTTCTAGATAAACGTTAAACTAGCATAATCTGAAGCCTCTGGTCCTGTAATAGAATATAACATTTTCTAGCATTCGCTCCAAGAATAATTTTAAATTCTATTAAGGACAGGGAGGATTATCCCGCCTACATTGCATTTATTGTTGATAACTTTCATGTTGTTACCCTCCCTGATATTCAGGTTATGCCAGTTATTACGAGTCTGAAATTTCATTTCAGCTGCTGACCAGAAAGGTGAATGAACAGTAACTTTGGACCTTGGACAAGATTCTACCTCCGAACTTCAGCATCGGGACTGATGCCTTGGTTTCCATGTTCGTGCTTGCTGTTTGATGACTTGTCAACTAGTTCTACATTCAAACAATGTTATTATGAACCTGTGGGCGATGTTGCTTCTGTGGTTCTAGATAAACGTTAAACTAGCATAATCTGAAGCCTCTGGTCCTGTAATAGAATATAACGAAAGTGTTATCCCCGTGCACTCTGTTCTTTACTTCATTATCCGAATATTTAGAACTTTTTTTGTTGGCGCAACTTATGTCACACGGCATCCATCCGTGTCTTATGAATAATGTATATGTTGTGGGGAGTGGCCCCTTCCCACTAACAAGTGCGCACTGTAATCAATTAAACATACTGGTTTCTTCACAAATTTCCATTTATTTTATCCAAACTTATTTCAACGTATAGATGAATCGAAACTTCATTAATTTTTAACTTCCATGATTATTGTAAACATAATCGTCTTATATGTCACAGTTAATTGCCAGTGATCAACAAATAACATCCACCCAATGCATTTCGGGTCAACTGAAACTGACCCTTCGTCAGGTGTCTGTAAAAAAATGAAACAGGACCAATTAATTCACAGTCCTACTTATCCATATTACAATGCTAAGGCTATACACAGTGAAAATGAAATTTCAATATGATAAAGATTAACATATACATATAGCATGAGTGACATGCCTGGCATCAATATGCACTAAGAATGAAGCCCAAAAGGTTCAATTTGACCATCTCAATCCTATGTTGCAAAAAATGTCGGCGATGATAACTCGTGCTCATGATGTCAAACTTATCCGATTTCTCAGAGCAATGTAATATTGGCTGCTGCTGTTTTGCAGTAAAGAAAGGGAAGCATAATCCTCACCTCTGAGTCCTTAATACAATTGAAAATTCTTGGTGCGAATGCTAGCAAATTTTATATTCTGGCCATCTTCAAAAACGATGACTCACTGCAGTAAGATCGCAGTAACTCCTCCAATCGGTATTCGTTCTCCTTGTTGTGGCATGTTGGAAAACGCCACGGCCATTACTATATAAATACTGGCGCTAATGCGTGCGTGAAAAAATGTTAATGACCATATGACTGGCACGTGATATAGGTGCCTGGCAACGCTATCATCTGGTATTGACTGCAGCGTAGCCGTCATTTTGGAAATGTAGAAAACGTAAAAAACATGCAGACACTAATACACGGAAAATCGTGACAAAATCTAGAAACGAAATGTCTGATAGAATCAAGACATGTCTCCACAAAATGGGAAACTCAATGTTAAAATGCTGCAAGTCCTCACTTAGTGAGTGAAATTTATTTGATCAGTCTACATACGAAGTATCGCAAAATATTGCATGACTGACCAAGTAATAGTGGCACCATTTTGAAACAGTATAACGCTGCCCGTTGTTAGAATCATGCAACTGACAAACTCTTAAGGGAAATTTCCAAATATTTTAAAAATATTATACAAATATTAGTCCTTGTTCCCTTCACCACATAGAAACAATGTGAATACAAGAGCTGAGTGAGAAAGGAAATAGCATAAATCCTGTAGAAAGAAAAGGAGCAAGTACGAAGTTATCGGACTCAGAGTTCTGTCACAGAATCATTAATGCAAGAAATGAATCATGAAAGAAGCAATTCAAAGAGTGCAATCATTTCTCTTATCCTGTAACTCTGGTTTGAAATTACAAGGTGTCACCATTTACACACTAAACCTCGGAGGCAAATACAATGTTGTCATGCTCACAGTTATGTCCTTACTACACAAAATTAATCAAACAAGAAAGAGTGCAATAATCTGTCATCTCCTGTAACATTAAATCAATATGCATGATATCACAAATCACAAAATGAACATTACAGATATCTCATGATAGTAACATATGCCCATGGGTTTGTTATGTATCTTTTCTCCAGCTATGGTTATTCAGTTAAAATGTACAGTTCAAACATACTCAATCCTGTAAAAAGACATGAAGCTCTCTGTCTATGTTTAGAACCAAATCTACAGACCTCAGTTTGATCAGCCACCTGGTTTCTAGTTTTCTCATCGCTAAAGTTTGATCGCCTCCCCTGGGATTCTCCTCTGCGAGCGCAATGCTATGAAATCTAATCTTCAGTATTTCTGAGGTATTTTGAACTTTATTGTAGTGAACAGCTAGTGGGTAGTTAATGTTGTTGTTATGGATTGCCCTAATAACACGTTCTTTGAGAGGCCGAATTGTACTGCCAACGTAAATCAAGCCACATTGGCAGATAATGCAGTATACTGTGAATCTTGAGTTACAGTTAATAAAATGGCAAATCTGATGTGTTTGCCCCATGTTATAACTGAAACTGGTTATTTTATTCATGGCAAACTGACTAATATTACACATCATGCACTTAAAGAAACCTTCCGGTTTCTTAGGCAACCAAATTTGTATTTGTGCCTTCTTGTTGTTTTTTTACAATACATGGACTGAGTATATTCCTCAACTTTCTACCTCTACTGTATGTCACTTATGGTTTGTCAGTAGTGTATGGGTTTAGACTATGGTCCAAATTTAGAAGGTACTAATGCTTCAATAATACCTTGTAAATGTCTGGCTATGCTCATTTTATGGTGTTATTAATGAGATATTTCTTCTCAACTTTTGTTTACTGTTGTTTCTTTTCAAAAGCCCTGTATGCTTAGTCTTGTGAATTCTCTCCTGAGCTTTGTCCAAAATTGTTCTGTTGTAACCCCTGTTCATGAAACGTTTTTTCATGCAAGACAGTTCTTGTTGGAATATCTCATCATTACTACAATTCTGCGTCAATCTTGTCATTTCCCCATAGCGGATGGCTCTCAGTTGTGTGCCTGGATGTGCACTGTTCGCATGTAGTATAGCATTACATGCCGTTGGTTTCCGAAATAGTTTACACTCTAGTTTGTCTCCTCCAGTATATAAAGTAATGTCAAGAAAATTAATTTGATTTCCGTCATTATTGTGTGTAAATACCAAATTGTATTGATTGTTGTTTAGGTATCTAATAAACTTTAAGAGGGTCTCATTATCTACCCCCATATCATCAGGATGTCATCTATGAACCATCCCCAATAGATGATGGATCCCATCATATCAAGTGGGCCTCCTTTCCAGATATGTTGCTCTTAAAAAAAACATGTAAATATTTGTGAAAGACGGGGAGAATTTCGAACCCATGGCCACCCCAGAACATTGTCTGAACCACGTGCCATTGTCTAGAAACTAGTTATTGTTCAATGTCAGGCGGGTAAGATCTAACAGCATTTGTGTGTGCTCATATAATGTAGCATCTTGCTTGGACAAAAAGTATGTTAGGGCTTCCATACTTTCTCCTGAGGGATACATGTATATAATGCACAAACATCTAGTGTGACTAAAGTGAAATTATCAGACCATGTTAGGTCCTCTAGTTTGTTCAAAAGATCTTTGATATCTTCAATGAATGATGGTAGATTGTGTACAATTGGTCTTAGAAATATATCTATATATTCTGAAATCCTTTCTGTAGGTGACCCTATTCCCGATATGATTGGTCTACCGTGCGGGCCCGTGTCACTCTTATGAATCTTAGGCAATATGTGAATACATGCCGCTTGTGGTATCGAATTAAACATGTATTTATATGGAGACAAAAGTGTAACAGTTCAAGCAAAAATACTTTGTCTGCTCCTATTCCTGGTTGTTTCAAAAGAGCCCATTCTACTGCATCCATGCCACCTGAATGCGGGATTGACGTATACAAGGATTTGACGTCCACTGTACATAATATGATGTCTTTCTTTGATGTAACAGATTGTTGTAATTATTGCAAGAAATCAGTGGTATCTTTTGTGTATGACTCCCAGTTTTGTACAAATGGTTGAAGAAAGTGATCAATATATTGTCCCAAGGGTTCAAATATTTTACCACATCCAGTGACAATCGGTCTGAAAGATGAGTTTGAGATGTTCTTATGAATTTTTGGGAGCATATACATTCTAGCTCTTCTTGGATTCTGTTCTGTGAGATATGACAAGATCCATCTGGATGTGGTACAATATTTTGTTACATCAAACAAAGATATCATATTATAATGCCAGGCCTGGACCTCCTCCACATGTTTCTGTTCATCACCTGGCACAGGGATGGGGTCAGATTTTGTGTTTTTCCCAATCCTTTTATATTTTGTAAGCAGAGCCTGTGCCGTGAGCCACTCTCTCCCCTTTCACCCATTCCACACTCTTACTCTCAGTCAGCTGCAGTATCCTCCTCCTTCAACTCCCTGGGTCGGAGTCTATGCCCCCCAGGCCAGCTCGCCATCAGTACCACAACACATAGTGATAATTAATTATGCACTAGATTATATTGTATCGTGCTATTTCCGACACAGATAAAGCTTTCATGTATATCCTCCCAGAGTGCCTCTCATTCTTTAACAGATCTCCAAATGCAAGGTGCATTACAGCTTTTCCCTATGCCCACATTGATGGAGGGCTTTAGAAACCTGGAGTATTTTGTTAAATCAACATAATCCCTTTGTTAGACATGTAGAATGACAATAGATGTTGGAAGTCCACTTTACACCTCCTGGCAGCTTCTATCATTGTGGTGTTCATAACTTATTGATGAATCTTGACATAGTGCTGAGGTTCTGATTCCATTAGACTGAAATTTAATTTGCATTTTATGAATGACTTGTTAGGAACATCGAACACATGTCCACACTAGTCCATTTTCTCCCTTCCCATCATTTATTATAAGGATCAGCATGGAATGCCTAGGAAATCGCTGGGTTGAAATTAATAGGGGTGCATAGAGATAGGAAGGTGGTGAGGCCTTGTTTCACAGCTATGATCTCCCAGACCCTAAGAGTAGTGCTAAAGTAAGCACTTTGTTGTCCTAGGTCTTTTTGCAACCAAACACTGTCTCAGATGGGTCAGCCCATGAGTGCTCATTCCATATGAGGCTAAATCTTGTCTCTTTCTACCTTAGTCCAATCAATTACCACCCATATTTGTTTTGCTTGATAGTATGTACCCAGATGTGGCGGGACTACTCTTTTTTTCCTTTTGTACATTGTAAAAGTTTTACTAGAACCCCTGAACTAGGGCTAGATCTGGGCGGTAAACTTCGCTCCGCTCACTGAGTTTGCGGAATTCAGGCACTCTGTGCTCCACAGACGAGTAAGGAGTTCTTGAATTCTGCCTTCTATGCATGAAGTGGAGTTTTATCAAGTTTGCGCGCTCGAGATTTGTTTTGGCACTGATGAGTGCCACAACATTCTCAGCCTGCTAGCAAGCACCCGAGACTTCATGCCTGCTTGCACGGCTTCAGGCTGCCCTGCGGTCGAGTTAGTGCTGATCATACCACTCTGTAGCTTTTGTGCTCGAGAACAAGCTAAAGAGGTTTTCAAGTGGATTTTCTTCTCCAACGGACAGTAGGATTTTTTGTAAAACTTTTCTTCCAAACAGGTAGGAAGTGCCCAAGAGACTCACAAGTAAGCTCAAAAACTCTTACACAAGGATGGTGTTTGATAGAGGGCATGCATCAGTATTTATCTGAACTTTTATTTGATTTTTCAAAGTTATTGTGGTCGCTGGCCTACATTTTTAGTAGGGGCCTAGTTGTATTTTTGCATTTAACTTTTCTTCTTTTGTAAAGAAACAATGTTGCACAGTTCAGTACATTTTCTCCATGTTTGATAAATGTGCAATATTTATGTATTTTACAACTGTTTCTGGGGTACATGTTTTTTTAAAACATCATTTAAGGTGGGGTGACATTGGATTAGCAAAGAAAGAAAGGGTACTAATCTGCCATCTTCTTCAAGCACCACTTCTGATGAAGATGATAGGGACATGGAGTGAATCCCACCAGAGTCCAGGAGATGCCAGGGGAGGCAAGAAAAAAGAAAAGTTCCTGAAAGTCTCCTGTCACCATAGTGAATCAGTGATATAAGAAGAGTTAGCATTAATTCGGATTTTCTTCATGTAACTTGTACATTCCCCAGTTGTTTTACAGTGATGTATTGTGTGCATCTATGCACTGTAAAAAAAAGGGAGTTGGTCCATCAAAGGGGTTGAGAAAGGAAAATCGAATCAAAGATCATTCAATGCAATGAACTAATTCGAAATGTATAATATGTTTTAGATAAGTACAATTTGACTGCGTTTACCTGTGGAGATTAACTCTACCACTCATCTATTTTAAAAAAAAATCTTTTTCATTTTTTACATCAGCACCCAAGGGCAAGAACAGGCTCAGTGCAGGTGAGGGTCCGGTAAGAGCTGAGGAGGAGACGCTGACCACCAGCGCCAACGCGGAGGGCTCTGCTGAGCTTAGTAAGTTCTATTATTTATTATTATTAATTCCCTAATGTTGAGTTTTATGATTGTTGTGGGCTTAGAGTAGAATCTTGGGGTATTGGAATGTGGGTGCTCTTTTCCAGGATGGGAGTTGTTGCCTGAAGCCTGGTGTTGCTGGTGAGAAATACATTTGCACCCTTACCTGCCATCTTCCTTTCACGTCATGTCTAGGAAGGAATACAAACCCACACATGCAAAGCACAGTAGATTAGCTCTTTTTCCTCTGCCCACTTTGCTACTTTAAAATTCTGCCTGTTTTTTTTTAATATTGTCTCCTTTTTTCCAACTCCCCTATCCTATTTTTGTGTAATTCCTGTTATCCCTGAATCATCTTTTTGCTTTCCTTATTTCATGTTTTTTTTCTTTGGAAGCTAGCTTTTTCCTGTCTGTACTAGTCTCTAGTTCACTTATCCTCTGCTTTGTTGGTAATGTTTCCCTCTCTTCTATATATCTTGTGGTACTGCAAGAGTAAGAATATATTTTTGGTACTCTACTGTCTACTGTGAAAATTTCAGGACCAAGTAAGGTAGAATCATAAATAATATTCACCATGTATGTCTGTTGAGAAGGCTTTCTATTTCTTGCTCATGCTCTAATAGTTAACGAGAGAGTGGCCATGATCATGGACCACCCTACCATCCCCCAATGTTGTGCTGTGTAATTCATTTATACGGCATACCAGAAGTTTCCATGACAATGCAGAACACAGAGAGTCGCCTCCCCCCGTTTCGATCCGAGGCCACCGAAGTCATCTGCGGCGTCCCGCAAGGATCATCACTCAGCCCCACCCTCTTCAACGTCTACATGAGACCTCTTGCAGCCATCGCACGCCAGCACAACCTCAACATCATCTCCTACGCCGACGACACACAGCTGATCCTCTCTCTCACCCGAGACCCCGACACCGCCAGAACTAGCCTACACGAAGGGATGAAAGACGTCGCCGAATGGATGAAGAACAGCCGCCTGAAACTGAACTCAGACAAGACGGAAGTCCTCATCCTGGGACCATCGCCTTCCGCATGGGACGACTCCTGGTGACCCCCCGCCCTGGGCACCACCCCCAAATCAACAGACCACGCACGCAACCTGGGCTTCATCCTGGACTCCTCCCTCTCGATGACCAGACAAGATAACGCCATCTCCTCATCATGCTTCAACACCCTACGCATGCTCCGCAAGATCTTCCGCTGGATCCCGACCGAAACCAGGAAGACGGTCACCCAGGCACTCATCACCAGCCGACTGGACTACGGAAACACCCTCTACACCGGAACCACAGCCAAGCTACAGAAAAGACTCCAACGCATCGAGAACGCCTCCGCCCGACTCATCCTGGACATCCCCCGATGCAGCCACATCTCCGGCCACCTGAGGGACCTGCACTGGCTCCCCGTCAGCAAGAGGATCACGTTCAGGCTCCTCACCCACGCACACAAGTCTCTCCACGACCTGGGCCCCAAGTACCTCAACGACCGCCTGACCTTCTACACGCCCACCCGTCAGCTACGTTCTACTAGCCTCGCCCTCGCCGCCGTACCACGCATCCGAAGAGCCAACGCCGGAGGCAGATCCTTCTACTACCTGGCGGCCAAGACATGGAACTCCCTCCCCATCCACCTTCGGCTGACCCAGGACCATCTCACCTTCAGGAGACAACTCAAGACCTGGCTGTTCGAGCAATAGCGGACCCCTTCCCCCAAGCGCCTTGAGACCCTTCCGGGTGAGTAGTGCACTATACAAATATTATGATTGACTGATTGATTTAGCATGGCTGGAAAGTATGAGGTCCTATTGCATTTGCCAACCAACACCATATGTCTTTTATCAACCAATATTCCACCGTTCATTGCGCTTCTATGACTCAGAGTCGTCATGATCATAATGGGAGATAGCTCTAACCCCTCTACAGCGAAACATTTTTGGTTGGCTTCAAAACCTGGCTTTGCCCAGAAATATATTTTTGATAGAAAATACTACAGTGCTAACCAAACTTTAGTGATGTATTGCGGTTCTATTTTGAGGATTAAAATAATTAAGGGAAGGCATATCTGGCATCTTAAATAATGAATAAGGTTTTTCATAGCCACACTTACCACCAGTGCCGCCAGCTCATTTGCCACTGCAGGAAGAGGGGAATCAGTTGGAGGAGAAGAGGTGACAGGGACAGGCGGTGGTAAGTCACATTGCTTACTTATTAACAATTACTATTATACTCACTAGCTACAAGGGGTCATTGTGACTCATGATCGTAAATTCCCCCAACTTTACCAGCCGCAGCAGTGGTTGAGTTACAACCTCTTCTATCTGCAACATAGCAAAAGCTCACAAAATGAAAGCTAAAAATGATGTCTTGAGGGAAAAGGGAAAGAATGGAAGGTTAAAAGAAAAGATGAGTGAATTGCTATATGAATGAAAGGATGCAGGGTGGGTGAAAGGGTGTGTCGGTGGGTTTTGGGTAAAGGGATGGATGGGTGAAAGTATGTATGAAAGAAAGGGTGGCTACTGAATGGATGTATAACTGGATTAAAAATGTTTGTGAACGACTGGATGAGAGCAAGTAAAACTTAAATAGTGGTGGCTACAGGTGAATATAGATGAATGAAAGGATAAATTAATAATTTGATTGCTTGGATGGATGAGCAAGGTAGCTCTTCTGGAAAGGAACATGCTACTCATCTACTTCACTTACTTAGGTTTATGGTTATCAAGGCTACGGCTCAAACTGGTGGTATTGTTTTATTTTTTTGTTCTACTCCCTTGACTCACTGTATCTGTTAAGCGAGGCAGTTATGTATCCCACCCATCATCCTTCATCACCCCCCTCCCTGCCCATGACATTTTGCCACCCATGACCAGTAACATGGCAGTATGGTTCAATTTCATGACTGCAGTGCTGGCTGTGCAATGTGTGTCTGCTTCAGTTAATGCAGCATTTACAAAGATTGTAATGTTTTGCAAACTGAACACACCTTTATTCTTTCCTAAGTTCTTCCGTCGCTGCCTACCAAAAAAATGAAACATCCATGTGCCTAAGCAGTAAAGGTAAATGCATTGCACACAGTACTTCTGCCCCAGAGACCCAAGTTATTAGATATCTTAATGTTCTGCCTTCTAGGTTTGAAATAAACAAGTTATGGAGAAGTGAACTCACCCAATTCTATGAATGTGATTGTTAAAAGAACAACAATACTGTATTTCAGAATTAGGTAATGTATTGCATTCTCCTCTGGAATGTCCATCACTCTTGGGTGCCTGTCTGGACCCGGTAGGTAATCAGGAGTGTTGAACTCAGCTTTCGCCTTTCATCGTGCAGGAGATGAGAAGGCCTGCAGATTGTAAAACAGAAACTGAATTGTAGAGTCAAAGGAGAAGGACAGAAGGAAAGTAAGCTTCACGAGGAGTGCACCATGAAGATGAAGTAGAGAAACAGAATTGCAGTATTTTGTATAGGTTTTTGTCTGTTAACTAATGTGGCTAGTATGGACTCTGAATCACCTGCAAAAAGGACTGTACCCTGCAAGATCACCCATCATTCAGGTTGCCAACACAGCACATCATCTAAATCAAGCTGCCTAATTACAGTTGAACACCCTCCCTCACTGTCTATCACCACATGAATCATCAATCACTCAAAATCATACAGTAATATATCACTCATCAGCGCAAGGGTTACCTGTTCCAATCCAAGCACGGTGGTAGGTGCACAATTGTTTCTCCTCTGTGATGCAAGCAACAGATTGGGATAAATCAAATGATCTTCTGGGTCAGAACATCTAGGTGATGAAAAAAGAAGGATAGGTGTAGACCTTACAGGTTAATTCTTGCTAAGTAAGTTTGTAAAGGCCAATCACCTCCAGGAAAAATGATCACCTATCATCCAAGCCTCAAACATTGCAAATCCTCTCAATCAAGCTTACAAATGACAGTTAAACATCCTCCCTCACTGTTTGTTACCTTATGAATCATCAATTATCACTCACAATCACTCACTCACTGATGCAATAGTTGTAGTTACCTGTTCCAATCCAAGCATGGGTAGGTTAGGTAGTAGGTACACAATTGCAATTTTGATGCAGGCGACACAATGGAATTCGGAATTACCATTTTTATAAATCAGTGCTCTTCCGGTGCAGCCCTGCTCAGTGATGCAAAAAAGGATAAGCATGGGATGGAGGTAGGCGTTTTCTCCAATGTCGTGAAGGAATTGTGGAGGCATCTTCACTACACACTGATCCAACTGCAATCCAGCAATGTACATGCCTAATTAACGGTGAGCAGCATAAAGCTGATACAAACATAATGTTCCACTTGCTACTTTTTTTGCAAAGAAAGAAGTTCAACGAGAAATAATTAAAACACTCATCCTCAAACTCAGGTGGTTCACCCAGAAGTTGGTTAGTTGACCAGGGGTCGCTCCTCCCCTAAGGTGGAAATGCGTCTCCCCACTGCATTGCAGCAGTGAAGGAAAGAGGGGCCCAAATGCCACTACTTGTCACCGCATCTCTGCAACCGGGGACCACAGCCCCCAGTAATCAACACATCTGATGCCGCCAATGTGATGCAACGCACCAGGAGGCGCACAAGAACACTGCCGGTCTCCCACCGCATGGGAGCCCAAACACCACCACTTGCCAGCGCATTCCTGCAACCGGGGACCACAGCCCCTAGTAATCAACCCGGCTGACGCTGGCAACGTGACATGACATGCCAGGAGGTGCACAAGAACACTGCCGGTCTTCCGCAGCGTGGGACACGCACAGTTGTGCCTGGGCCAAGGGTGTGCCCTTCTGTGCCCCTCAAAGGATGGCAGAGGCTGGGCTGGGCCTTCCCTCTTTCATCCCTCTTTCATCTAACACTATCGAAGAGGCCTGAGGTGAGAGCCCACTATTCAAATATTTGAATTGACAAGAGCAGGCCCTAAGCACCCAATATGGTAAAACGTACTGGGACATTGCCTGATCTCCCCACTACCATCAGCATTGACAGCATGTTGGAAATGGTTGTTAGCCTTTTTTCTAGCGAGATTGAATTAACTGAGCGACGTTTGTCCTTGGGAGGTGAGGCCGTACAGAATGGTCTTCTAGCTGGAGGGGCTTTAGCTGATTCTACACTTGCACCCATCCTTGCATCAACTACCGCACTTTGCACCCTCCTGCATCAGAGATCCGGTATCAACAGCACAGTACTTTTTAGTGGGAGTCCGAAAGGACATGATATTGCTGAGTTGCAGCTGACTACAGGAACCCCAACAACCATTGTAGTCCCATCGTCTAAGCGCAAAAGGAAGACTGGGAAGCCCACTTGTTCAAAAAGGAGACACCCACTCGCAATAGCTCAACCCGGAACTGTTTGTCTTCATGGATACAACTCTCGAAAGTGTTAGCATTGCAGAAGTCACATCAAATGGGAAGTAAAGCTGTTCTATCTGTAACCAGACTGGGGCTGTATTGGTTGCACCTGACCATGGGTGTGTTGGGGACACTTTTATCAGCACTGTAATTGACACTGTCTCGGCACGGGTCAATGATATGATAGACATAAAATGTACATCCCTATGGAAGCGTCTAGATCGTTTGGACAAGCTGTGTCAACGACAAGAGTCTAGCCACACTATTGCTATCACAGGGGAGGGGTCGATCGGATATGACATCGAGCACCCTGTCTAATACTAACCCCTCCCCCATCACCCTTTCCCTGCCCTCTGGTTCTTTAGTTGGAAACTCATGCAGAACATGTAGCCAAGTCAGTGAGTGTTTTCCATCTAACACTAATATAGCATTAGAACATCCCTCCCCTAATAACAGTCCATCACACATGCTTGGGAATGCTTCAAACATGACCCCTAATCTTATTTCTGAATATGCCATCTGTTCAGTTGGTGAGCACCCAAATGTAGGCAGATCAAGTAGTAATGTGCCTGATGCTTTGTGTAGAAATCCTTCTTGGCCTAATATGGATGTCTCAGGATTGCCACAAGGACCTATCCCTATGTCTTGGTAATGGCAGGGGTACCAACCCTTAAGAAGGAAAAGAGGGAAACTTGGGACCAACTATGCAATAAATGCGTGGATTGGCTATCCAAATATAGGAGGTTTAATGTGTCAGAAATGAATGAGATCATTATGGCACGAAGAGTAGGGTGGGTGGCTGTCTCACCAAAGAATACAGAAGGGGACTGCATCTTGATTAATTCTAGTAGACCATCCATGGTAAGATCACTATTGAGGGTATTTGGTCACTTCTATTGGGTTATTATTAAAAAACATATCCTTGTCCCCCTAAACAAGACCCTGCCCTTTCAACTATACAGAACAGATTATCAGTATTGTCTGACCTTCACACCCAGGATCGACTATTGCCACCATTGGAAATTAATAATGTTGACCCTATACCAAAAGTTCCCTTACTATCAACCGCGATATGTAACCACGCTGCTCTAACTAAGGCTTCCATTGATTCAGATCTAAACATAATAAGTTGGATTGTTGCTGGTTTACAGGCAAAAGTAAACTTACCTGATTGGCTAGAACTGGTGAGACAACAGGACGTTCTTATTTTGCAGGAGACCTGGGCAACACAAGACCTATATATTGAAGGGTTTGAAAGTTTTAACACTGTTGCCCTAATCCCCGAACTAGGACGACCATCGGGTGGCCTTTCAATTTGCTGCAGGAGATAGTGTCAAGATCCTGTTGTATGCCGATTTAGATTCCGAATTAATTTTCCTGATTAATGCCCTTTTATATGTACAATTCACATTGCCCTTATATAGGCATAGAACCAGTCCTTATTTAGGCATAGCCTGTGCTATCCAAATACAGGCATGGTTTCTTCCATCCGTTCATCTATGTCACAACGATTTCTTCGAAAACCAGACTCTTAAGCAGAAGGGACTTCCCCTAGCCTGGATTTTGATTTCTCCAAGAAACTCATTATTATGCATGAACAACTTTTCCTTAGGGGTTCATCCATGACCTTCATATGCCCGACTTTACGTCAAAGTTGGCATTCCTAAACACCTTCATGGTATAAATATACCTTCACTTGCTATAGCAAAGCACGGTGTGGTTCGGTGCAGTTCGACTACCTACTTGCACGACGCAGCTCGCTGCAGAAAGTGCCGAAGGAAGCCAACTCTCCAGGTGACGCACTGGCTGTCATCCTCCTGCCGAGAATCCAGCTCCAGGGTTTTTGACTTCCCTTGTGGGGTGTTGGGAGATTGAGTCCGTGAAAGAGATACCAACCTCTCCCATTCTAAGGTATGGAGCTGATTAGAACCTAGAGAAATCTTTGGCAATTTTTGGCAAAACTAAACCTATGCTAAAAGACAAACACCTACTTCTTCCCTGGTACTAGACCTAGGTTAGGTACATTGGGGTAGGCGTATTTTAGACGCACCAATTGAGTATTTTAGCTTGTGTTATTTATGTATGTATTTTTACATGTCATAGCAACAAACAATGCTATTAGATTATTGTTTTATATTACTGTTTACGCTGTACGCATCATACTTTACATTCTGTCTAACGATTGTAGCAGTTCACCTCTCTTGCATGAGAAAGAAGACTGTTCAATAAACCCGTTTTTATTGAAACGCCCGTCTCTATTTCTATGTAGCTCTGTAGAAACGAAGCATGCATGTTTGACTGAGTGAACTAGTTATCTATTGTTTCCACGACTCTGAAGATATGTTTCGATTCTTAGGGAAACAAAGTTGTCATATTTATGTGGTTGTCAGAAACTAATCCCTTCTTGTTTATTCGAGAAAGATTCTAGTGACCTCTGAATTAAGTTTAGTATACTCGACAGACACATACTGACCTCAGTCCTATGTCAAATCTATAGTCTATATTATTCCAATGCGCAGAGCCTATTGGGAATATAGGAACTACACTACATGGCGCCCAATGTTTGGTAAGGCACTAATTTAACGCTAGATACTAAAGTAACTCAGTAGTGCTTTTCTCAGAGACCCCTTTTTTCCGTAATACTCCAATAGACGTCTGGAGTGGGTAAAAGGGATAAAATCTGCTGAGTAGGATGAAAAATCCTATTTATATGCTATTTGGTTTGTTCAACTTTGAAGGATACAGTGTTGCACAATACTGTGCACCTTATATTTGTTTCCTCTCTGCAAATTTTCATTAAACAATGTTGAATAACGGCAACAACACCGAAACCGGTGGAGCTGCAGCTGATCCAGCCAATGCAGCTTTTAACTTAACAGGTTTTCAAGAAAATGACGAGGATGCTATATGCATTCCTCTAAATTTAAGGAAAGTCATCACTATAAAACTTATAAAACATGGCCTAACATCAAGAGGTGATAGGGCAGTTTTTGTGATAGAGGCACATGAATATCACCAGACAGAGGTATTCTATTCATGGATAGTCTTCCCTGAAGCAAATCCGGTAACACATGTGTTTCACTTCTACAAAGAAGATTATCCACCAGAGGAATACATTCATTTTGAGGATATTGAAATTCCACTCACATACCTGGAGCATGAGCTCTGGTTTGAAGGCACCCTAAAACATTTAAATCACAATACCAGGCTCGGTCCACTAGGTAGACCAGGAGCAACATGGTCGGCTCTAGCCGGCTACACACCTAACTCTGACATTGAAGCAATGTCGGACAATTAATTACTTAGTAATATACAAAGATTAATAGAATTATACAGCAAAACCACAAAAGTCTAAAAGTCCTGAAAAAGTCTTTTCCAAGAACACTCCTATTACTTCTAAAAAGAAGTGTGAAAATAGCAAACAAACTTCTAAAGAGAAATCCAGAGGTAGGTCTCCTCAAAAGGAGCCCTCTGAAAAGAGGTATAACCTCAGGAATAGGGATAATGTGAGAAAACCTGATATATATCAAGATACTGATACACGTTCCTCTCCTACCTTTCAGACTTTGTCCCAGAAATACGAAAGAAGAGGACGGTCAGAAAATAAAGAAGAACGTGTGAAGTCCAAAGACGATCAACACGTTCAGAAAAACAAGAAACCTCAATTTACCAAAAAGAAGGTAGCAGGTCTAAAAATCAGACATGCCGTGGATCTTGAGAACACAACTCAAGAACGGAGAATGGGATCAGACAATGTTGGACAGCGCAGCAGAAGTCACAAAAGCTCGCCAGAACCTGAAAGGTCTTCTGGAGACAGTGGACTTAAATGAAGACATTGAAGTTGAGACTGCGGATACCAGGGTTAGTTCTCCACATAGGTTATATGAAATAACACTCTATATGTAGGGAGACATACCAAGAAAAATAAAAAAACTCCTTTGGGAGCGACTTTCCAAGTGTTATGACATTCTTCTAGCTGAAAAAGACTGGCCACTACAATTTGTCAGGGAGTGCCCACATGGCGAGGACATCATTATGCCAGCCTTCTCCAACCATATTCCAATTCATTTAAAATATACTGATGCCAGGAAATGGGCAGTCGCCCAAGCTCCTGCATTATACAAAAATCATGTAGGATGGGATGAGGATTCGCCTCACCATAAAATCCAACTAAAAAGGCAACCAACTGAGCAAAGGCAGTATCCAGTTAAGCAAGAAGCTAAAAAACAGGTCAGGGAGATCTTAGATCAACTTAAATACCAGGGGGTGATTGAAACATGCACCTCGGCAATGAACAGCCCTTTGTTTCCTGTCTCCAAACCAGACAATACATATTGTCTAGTATTGGATTACAGACATCTGAACTCTTGTTGCAAAATATTTGCAGTGCAGAATGCACACAGTACGGCATTAATGAATAACATTGCGCGTAAAAAATATAAAACTACATTAGATATTTCTAAAGGTTTCTTTTGTCAAAACATTGCACCTGAAAGTAGGTATTTGACCGCTTTCTCAATTATGAGGACACAGTATCACTTCTCTCATTGCCCTCGGGGATTCAAGAATAGTCCTGGGTTATTCTCAGCAAGGGTAACAGAGTTACTACAACTTTATGGCAATGAGGCATTGTCTTACGTCGATGACATCTATCTGACAGACGATGACTTGGATAGGCACTTGAATAGGGTGAACACCATTATACTTGGATTCGCCTCTGAGGGTTATAAATTCAATAAAAAAAAATCTAGAATTGCCCATATAAACGTCCTATTTTTAGGATAAGAACTTTCAACTGAAGGCAAAAGCCTGGCAGCCAACTTTTTAGAAAAGTGTGCGCTGCTCCAACCTCCAAAAATGCTGAAAAACTTACAGTCAATTCTAGGTTTCCTTAACTTCAGAAGAACCTACATTCTAAACTACGGAGAAAGAGTTAAACCTCTATACAAATTAATCAAACCTGATTTTAAAACAGTAAATTGGACACAAAAACACACACAAATTTTGTGTTCATTCCAAACAGACTGTTAGCAACTATACATTTGCAAACATGCGTAAACGTATGCAACCTAGTGATCCGAATCATTCCGGGTCAATGCGGATTCACCTACTTAACTTTTAACGAAGATGAAAAAATACCAATCGCATACAAATCACACTTGTACACACAAGCAGAAATGAATTTAACTTCTACAGAAAAAATTCTGACAACTGTTCAAACTGCTGTAGCAAAAGAAAGAGCTCTCGTACAGTGTAAACGCATTATGGTGGTAACTCCTGTACCTGCCTTAAAGGCAGTGACAAAAGCGAGCATTCCAAATGCTAAAGCTTTACATCCTAGATGGAGACAATGGGTTAATTCTCTTACTGCAACAGATGTTGAATATGTTTTTGATCCATATTTGAAAACACAAACATTTCTACAATATGAACAAGAATGTCCTCTGCCTACTGAAATTCTGCCTCTAGAAAAGTATGAATGTATAATTTATGCTGATGGATCAGCTCAACCCGCTACGGAGGTAAACAAGCTTATAGTGCGGCGTGCGCGATCGTTAGAGCTCGCTGGTGCGATGGCAAATTTAGACCAATGGACACTAAAACTCAATCCTTAGAAGATTGTACAGCTCAGCGACCTGAACTACAAGCCTTCAAGATGGCACTTGAAAATTTGGATCGCGAATTAACCACATTCCTAGTGTGCAATTCGTTTTATTGTGTTCAATCTTACAATGAATACTTGCAAAACTGGTTTCAAAACGGTTTCAAAGATGCAAAAGGTGGCACAATCAAGCATAAAACGCTTTTGGGAACAAGTAGTTCAATTATGAGAAGGACAACAAAACACTCACATGATACATACGCTGAGTCATCAACGTGATGACGTTCGCGTTGAAGGGAATTAATTGGCTGATGAAGCCGCGAAGGCAGCTGTGAAAACGTCTTCCGTAGCTGTAATCACTCGTTCAAAAAACGAACATAGACAGCGAAATAATGCTAGCTGTTATTGCAACATGCAAAGGCAGCGGTGCAGTGTTACCTCAAAACCTTCCACTCAAATACTCATATATAATTGATGCAAACAGCGTTCCTTTTGCTCGAATCCCTGGAGTGGGGGGAGAGAGTAATTCCAAACAGGAAACGTAGGGTAGCTTTCATTTATGAAGCACACCTGGGAGAAGGTCTGATACATCAGGGGACCTCTAAAATTATACTAGAATTAAAAGAGATGTACTGGTGGCCAGGAATTAATGCACATATTCACATATTTGTGATTAACTGCAAAGACTGTAATAGAGATCGCAGCACAGAACGCTGCCAGATTCCTGACTATAGTATAGCCAGCCCAGTACAGACACCATTGTTAGACAGCATTAGACTTTCTACACACAAACGTCCCTTTGGACAGATGCGGTCCCACAAATGTTAAGACAAGGTTCATTTGGATGTGTCCTCAGCGCTCGGCTGACGCTCGAACTGTTATAAAGGATTTGCGAGTCTTTATCGGCACATACGCAGTTGGCATGCTACATTGTGACCAGGGTCCTGCATTTAGCTCTCGAGCTTACAAGGAGTCCATGGCCAATTTGAGCGTTGCTTTGCGGTATTCTAGCCCATTCCATCCTGAGGGAAATTCGGTTGTGGAGAGAAAAAAACGGGACATAATGCAATCAATACCAGCTAGGGTATTAGGTTTGGGTGACAGGTGGGTCAAACACCTAGTAAGTGTCCGTTCGTAGTCTTAACAACTTGCCAAGGTAAAAATGTTAAGCTGGAATATTGCTGGTCTGCGGACCAAAAGGGATGATAATGTCTGGCTAAATTTTGTAAAACAGTACGACATTGTTGCATTTCAAGAGACTTGGGATAAGGATTGTGATTTCTGGATCAATGGTTTTACATCTTACTATGTACCTGCCTTGAGTTCATCAGCAGGGAGAGACAGAGGGGGACTTATGTTTCTGGTTTCAGTAAACATAACAGGAAGAGTCAAAAAGGTCGACTGCACTTCCCCTAATTATCTAATATTAGAAGTAAGTTTGGCAAACAATATCAAACTAATTCTTATTAACTGTTATAACTCATTGCAAGGGAAATCCCCAAATGAGCATCTCCATTCTCTGTTGAATTTTTAAATAACTTATAAGGAAAACCAAACCACTTTTCTTCATTATATCCTGATGGGTGATTTTAATGTACACTTATGTAATCTAAACTGCCAATATAGAGATAGCGATGGCCCTGTTTTCACAAGCCCTCAACATTTTGAACACAGCTCCAAGGGAGAAGCATTGGAGGCACTTTTGTCTAATAATGACCTGTTTGAGGTGGGGTTTTTTGATGAGAGTAACCGTGTTCCTACGTACAGAGCTAGGGACTGTGAATCTATAATAGACTACATATTCTTATCCCCAGGACGTTTAAGTCATGGAATTTTTTATAATGCTATCCCCTCCTCCTTTAGCGATCACAACCCGGTAGTGATCGAATTGGAAAATAGTCTTTCCCTCCTGAACAAAACAGCTTTGTCACAAGTTGCAGCTGATGTAAAAGCTAAAGATCACGGGAGGAGATTAAAATGGAGTAAGGTCATCCCCGAAGACTTTCTTCATACCATTACAACAAAGGTTGGCACGGAACTAAATATATGTGCAGACCCCCTCGTCTCTAGCCATGCAATTGTATCTTTCCATCGTTACGATTCCTTTTCACAGATGGCTATTGACAAAATTCTGCTTCAAGCAGATCCATTTGGTATTAAGTGACCCACAGGGATGGAGTAGGCCTGTGGATGCGGCTCCTTGTAAATGCGATGATTTCTCCCCCCAAGATAACATGCATTTTATGTTTTTTTGTCCTCTGTATTATGAAGCCAGAAAAAGGTTTATTTTTCCAGTACTGAAAGAGAAGGCATTCATACAGTCTAAACCTGCATTATTGTTTCTGCAATTAATGGAATCCCCTGTAACCATGTTTGATGTTGCAAGCTTTCTTGTCGCGTCTATTAGGAGTAGGAGGATCAGACAGGCAGCCCAACAGGAGATGAAAGATCAGTCATTATAAGTCTACTGATAGTGTTTAACTCACTTTTACTATGAAATAGTTTTTTAACTGTTTTTATTAGAATTTTATGCTTTGATACTATTTTAAAAGAAACAAAAATTTGTATAGTATACTTTTATGATTTTTAATAATCGAATAAAGTGGATTTGACTTGACTTGACTTGAACTTGCCAAGAAGTTCTCTGGGGGTATCACTCCATATGAGGTCCTTTTTGGGACCAGGATGCTGGTTGCGGACCTTGATTGTCAGACATCAGTGGTGGACTAAAAAGATTTTGATATCAAAGATCGTTTGGCTGTTTTACAGGACTTAAAAGAAATAAGAACGAAACAAAGCAACGTGTTCCTGAAGCTAACCACCACTGAGGAAAAACTGACCGTCACAGCAAGGCCAGTCTGGATCCCGAAGCTTGGGGATCTAGTCAGAGAAAAGATCGCGGACAAGAAGGAATTTGGGCCTGCTTACAGACAACCAGTACCTGTCCTAGCAATCCACGGATCAAGAACAGTATTACTGCCGCCCCTTGCTAGTAAAAAGGAGTACAGGTTCGTGTCCATCGACCTGGTCAAACCACATCATGTGGCCGATAATAAGCAGTAGGCCAAGTGGACTCCGCCAATGTAGCAGACGCACTCCTCTAGCTACAATCCAAGAGGTTCAAACTGAGAGACATCACCTTTGAGGAATCTGCAGTGCAAAAAAGAAGGACTATGCAACAATGCTATGGAACTTGTACCTCTTGAAACCCAAATAACAGTTCATCAAGAAACACCTGTCTACAATGAAGTAACAAGTGTTCAAGTCGTTCCAGCAATTTCAACGAATCCTGATGCAATCCCAACAATTGACAGAACTTCCTCTGGCTATTTCATTAACTTTGTTATGTTTTCTGAGGATCCCAGCGAACCTGAAACGACACAGCAAAAAGAACTTTCAAAGAACAAGCAAAAGACCTTTTTTATGACCTGGAAAAGACTTATCTGGTTTCACCATGGATTGAACTTTGGATTGTGTTGGGAACATTTTTTCTTCTACTTTGGTTAACTCTGGTGATAACTCTGGGTATGCTGATAAATGGAAGATATGTCAAAATGGACACAGCAAGTAAGAACGTCAACTTACTCCTCAAGCCACACAAATCATTCCATTGTGAACAAAGAGATTTGTCATCAGTGAACATCACAGCCGTTCCTATACCAGGTGGTATACCTTAGGACAAACAGAATATGACATTTTTGGCCCGTCAGAGCTGTTGAAGGTTCCACACTTATTCAAGATTTCATTAAGTGACTTTGTTTCATCAAGTACCTTTCCTGATGATTGGGACTTCGAGACTGTTAATAATATGATGTCAGACCTAGAAATGTCTGCAGTGTTCACTAATCATGAATATTTAGAAGGTTCAACAGACTATGAACAAATGTATTGTTATAATCATTTTGGTCATCATTTCTTGCACAAATATCCAAGTCCTAGAAATGTATTAATGTATATTCAATGGGAACATTGTCCAACACCACCAAAGGGTTGCTCAAATACATTTGCGATGAAATTCCCGTACTTTTCAGGGTCCAATGTATCCAATGCTGAATTATTTTACTTTAAAAATCTAAACAAAACAGGCATGAAAAGTATGTTGACAAATACCAAACAGATTTATTCTGCAGCCTTGTATGCCCAACTGTCTAAACTAGGTTCCGACTCTTGGAAAGACAACATTGAGACGAAAACTGTCTGGAGTACAAAAGATTGGCCGGTTCAAGGGGTAGAAGCTTTTTTAGAGGCTGCATCATCCCTGAACAAGCTATGTTTTTGAATGACACTGTCCAACAGTCGTCTTGCCTTGGGTTAGCCAAGATTAAAGACATGAACAATCCGTCCATACCTACAACTACACCTGATAGCAGTAACACTTCAGAGGGGGAGGGTGATGTAAATACTATTTTGCTTCACAACATAACATATCCAGATTGGAATAAATGGTTGATCTGGCCCACAGACACAAACAACTGTCAAGATAGATTCCTGAACAAAACACAGGGT
The DNA here is from genome assembly GCF_964261635.1 of Lissotriton helveticus. NCBI lineage: Eukaryota > Metazoa > Chordata > Amphibia > Caudata > Salamandridae > Lissotriton > Lissotriton helveticus. The sequence continues at coordinate 1,067,817,729 of NC_136071.1, read as the reverse complement.
TTTACATACACTAGACCAGACCCAAGATATGTTCAAAGACAGCATCCTGAAATAGTAACAACATACAGTGTAGGGAAGCTGTGCCTTGATTGGCTACATAGATCTACACCTAAGGATGTAAAGCAACACTTATCTTTACTTAAAGATGGCACTGATCTTAGGGAATTCTTGCTAGGACCAAGAAAACCGCGTCATAAACGTTTTATATATGCAGGTTTCTATGCCGCTTATAATGAAGCATGGAAGATTACGCAAGCAGAGACTGCAGAACGAATACGAGAAATTGATCGTATTAATTTAGAGAAAACTCTGTAGTTAACAATGGGTCAATGACTCTGTCTTCCAGGATATAATCATTGGACAGCATAGTGTCTTCTGTCATAGACATCATAGAACAGGACTGGGTCATGTTGCAACATGGTCAGTCGCAATTACTTTTCTTTCATGCTATTAGGCTGGACATTGCAATACCTTCGTTCAGGCTATGTGCCTTGGCGTTTAATCAATACTACATCACTGTTTTCAGAATTTAATCTCATTGATAAACAGATCAAACAGGCACAAAAGGAAGCAGACTATACTGTGCTGAGCATTGAAAAACTGCAAAGATTACCATTTACGGTAGCAGAAAAGCCAGCTACTGCATGGATTATACATGAAACAATCACTCTACCTGTTACAATTTTCCATTTTCAGTATTGCCTAAAACACATACCAGCAGGCACATATGAAAGGTTGGGTAAAGACTACATCAAGACATCCTGGGAATTATCATACACACACAGATGTTTGAGTGGGGGATGTGAAGTATTTATTTGAGGGAAAACAGTGAAAATGCACTAAGCGGTTCTCTCCTTTGTCAGCGTATAAACTTACAAGGGGCCTGCGATGGTTCCTTTAAAAATGTATCCTGCCACATGCAAGGTTCACCAGCTGCAGTGATTGATCCAATTTTTGGACAGCTCTCGAATGGGAGTTACCTCATGTTGAATGATCACAGCTGCTGTGGCAATTTGCCAGGCATACCATATCTAGTAACTGTGTCAGCCAGGGTCACTTGCTTTATGCAAGTATTGTTTCTTAAACCAAGACAGTCAGGGAGTCGCCATTATGGCCTTCACTGAACATCTCTTCTATACAAATTGATACTTTTAGCAGAATAAAAGCCATTCTTTTGCAGAAACTGTGCCACTGACCTCGGCCAAAGACACCTATGATCTACAAGTCGCAACGATTTCTGCCGAGACACATGCCCTCTTAACTACAAGCTGCCCTATACATTTCTCGGAAATGTTAAGTCGTATCTTAAACATATCTGATACGAGTGGAATTGTACATCAATTTAAGAACGTATGTTCCGGACTGTTAGCACCTTTTCAAGCAGTCCTCGGAATATTTCCAAACTTCGTGCACTCTGTGTTTGGCGGACTGCCCCTCCTTTTAGGACTCATTGCAGGGATATTATTTTTGCTCCTACTGCTGAGATGAAGTGTTGTGAGCGCATCGTACAACTTTTGGGATTCACTCGTCTACGAGAATTAAGCACCACATGGTTTCTGTCATTCAGAAAAATCTGGCAAGATTGCATTTTACCTGTTCTCCTTCTATGCTGCCTGCTATACGGAGAAGAATGTGTGCTAGACATCTGTCTAACCCTCCCATCAGTCATGCCAACGGATGTTGATACTTTGCTGGACCTGGTAATGGCCCATGCGCAGTGTTGTCCCCAGCGGCTACCAATACTAATGACGGAATTCATTGAGATCTCACAGACGCAAAATGTTGATGCTGAGGTGCAAGAGGAATGTTCAGGCACACAGGTACCATCCAATTTGAACATTGCTGATGCGACCAATGCTGAAGGCGATGCTTCACATCTATGTGCAGTTAATCTTCTAAACGAGGTAATCCAGCTGGCACCTACAATGATAGACAACTTTTTTACAGACTTAGAATATTTCATGTTTTCTCAAGCGCTAACACTGACTTTTGAACTTGGCACACAGGGTTCTGAGAGACTTTGAATTTGACCTTCATTTTTCACAAAACAAATAACTTTTTCCGATGATTTTTTCCCACATTTGTTATATTTTAATTTTTGGCACAAAGTAATCTGCTTAAAGTAGAACTATTCATAGAGAACGAGATTTCTTTGAATACTTCCATAGACAATATTTGACCTTGTCCAAATGCAAACAGTTTTATGTAATCCGACATGAAATGGTGTCAGCCTTTTTTTTGTATGTACGAGCCATTTCATAAATGTTTATTTTCATGATTCATTCATTTGGCATTCAAATGTTATTATATGCTTAGAATGAAACAATACTTTAATGCGTACAGCACCAATACATTTTTTATGTGTACAACCAGTTCAAATGCATTTTTATGTATTTCAAGTGGGTTTTTCACACTTCATGTGTAGCTATGTTTTAGATATGTATAACATGTTTATAATTAGTAATGTTGTACATAAGAAAGTGGAGTGGGTGTTGTATGCTGATTTAGATTCCGAATGAATTTTCACGATTCATGCCCTTTTATAGGTACAATTCACATTGCCCTGATAAAGGCATAGAAAACCAGTAATTAAATATACCAAAAGTTCCCCTACTATCAACCGCGATATGTAACCACGCTGCTCTAACTAAGGCTTCCATTGATTCAGATATAAACATAATAAGTTGGATTGTTGCTGGTTTACAGGCAAAGGTAAACTTACCTGATTGGCTAGAACTGGTGAGACAACAGGACGTTCTTATTTTGCAGGAGACCTGGGCAACACAAGACCTATATATTGAAGGGTTTGAAAGTTTTAACACTGTTGCCCTAATCCCCGAACTAGGACGACCATCGGGTGGCCTTTCAATTTGCTGCAGGAGATAGTGTCAAGATCCTGTTGTATGCCGATTTAGATTCCGAATTAATTTTCCTGATTAATGCCCTTTTATATGTACAATTCACATTGCCCTGATAAAGGCATAGAAAACCAGTAATTATTTAGGCATAGTCGGTGCTACCCAAATACAGGCATGGCTACTTCCATCCGTTCATCTACGTCACAACAATTTCTTGGAAAACCAGACTCTAAAGCAGAAGGGACTTCGCCTAGCATGGATATTGATTTCTCCAAGAAACTCATTATTATGCATGAACAACTATTCCTTAGGGGTTCATCCATGACATTCATATGCCCGACTTTACGTCAAAGCTGGCATTCCTAAACACCTTCAAGGTACCTTCACTTGCTATAGCAAAGCACGTTGTAGTTCGGTGCAGTTCGACTACTTACGTGCACGAAGCAGCTCGCTACAGCAAGTGCCGAAGGAAGCCAACTCCCCAGCTGACGCACTGACCAGAAGCTGTCATCCTCCTGCCGAGAATCCAGCTCCAGTGTTTCTGACTCCCCTTGCGGGGTGTTGGGAGATCAAATCCATGAAAGAGATGCCAAATTCTCTCCTTCTAAGGTATGGAGCTGATTAGAACCTAGAGAAATCTTTGGCAATTCTTGGCAAAACTAAATCTATGCTAAAAGACAAACACCTACTTCTTCCCTGGTACTAGACCTAGGTTAGGTACATTGGGTTAGGCGTATTTTTGAAGCACCAGTTGAGTATTCTAGCTTGTCTTATTTATGTATGTATTTTTACATGTCATAGCAACAAACAATGCTATTACAGTATTATTTTATATTACTGTTTACGCTGTACGCATTATACTTTACATTCTGTCTAACGATTGTAGCAGTTCACCTCTCTTGCATGAGAAAGAAGACTGTTCAATAAACCCTTTTTATTGAAACGCCTGTCTCTCTATTTATATGCAGCTCTGTAGAAACGAAGCATGCATGATTGACTGAGTGAACTAGTTATCTATTGTTTCCACGACTCTGAAGATATGTTTCGATTCTTGGGGAAACAAAGTTGACATGTTTATGCGGTTGTCAGAAACTAATCCCTTCTTGTTTATTCGAGAAAGTTTCTAGTGACCTCTGAGCTAGCTGGCACTCACAGTTAAGTTTAGTGTACTCGATAGAGACATACTAACCTCGGTCCTATTTCAAATCTATAGTGTATATTATTCCAATGCGCAGAGCCTATTGGGAATATAGGAACTACACTAAAATCCTAAGTACAAAAAGTGACACATTTCAAACTCTAATATATGTAAGGGGAGTATCTATTTGTCTACTCAATTTTTATAATGGTGAATTTTATACTAAACCTAATCCAAATTTTATTAATCTGTTCAATTATGTTACCACTTTACAGTATTGTAATGAATTTGATAACATGGCTGGCATCTGTTTGGGGGACGATTTCAATGCCAAGATTCCCAGAGGGAAAACTGTAGTAGGGGCGAGGAACTACGGGAACACCTGCAAAATCATAATTTAACCCACGTTATGGAAATTGCTGCAACAACAAATAATAATTCCCCAGAGCCAACTTTCAAGGCAGGGGCAGTGGCACTACTATAGATTATGTTTTTATCTCACCTTCTCTTGAGGACGGCTTATTGAAAGCTGAGTTTCTCCCTACTATTCATGGCGCCCACAACCCTATTAAAATAGTGCTGAGATTTTCTACAAGGCTGACATACAAGAACGAGTGTGGTTCAAAGGAACCTGACCCCTTCTAATGACAACTTAAGATTGGTTTTGCGAGGTGTTAATAACACTGACCTGTTCCACACTATGATAAGGGACTACCCCAGAGTTATTGATTCCTGTTTGTCAACACAGGACCATAACCCCGAGGTGATTGGCGCATATACTAAACTATCTGAGGCAATCAAATCTATACTATCAAAACCCATCATCGCAGTCCAACACAGACCAAGATTGTTCAATCATGAATGTTCAGCAATTAACAGACAGTTACGTAAAGCCCTGTTAAACGATCCGAATCATTAGCCAATTATTAAATCACTTAGGCAGAAATATAAGTTAACTTTTTCCCAAAAAAAGGAAGAATTTTTGAAAGAATGTTGGGTTTCACTTGCTAAAGCCGCCACGATTGGGAACGGTTTTTGCGCTACTGTCAAGGATATGAGATCTATGGGTCAATTATTGACCGTCATAAGTTGGAACATGACTAGTGAGGCAAGGGAGGCCCATTTCTCCATGATTTATATAGCCCCTGTACAGGATGATGATCCCTTTGAGGACCAGGACCCCAATGGGATATTAATATCTGTACCTGAAGTTGAGGAAGCTATTCAACAGAGTTTGGGTAATAAAGCTCCAGGACCTAATGGGCTTCCCATCAATCTCATTAAATTTAAACCCATTTTCCGGGTGCAGCTTTTACTAAATGTGTTCAATAACCTGAGTAATGCCCCGATACCAAGCACCTGGTCAACCAGTATCATCGTTCCGATTTTGAAAAAGGGTGACCGCTCCCAACCAATTTGCTATAGACCGAATTCTTTGGTAGAAAATTCTGGGGAGGGTTCTATACAACACGATTTAAATATGAACTGAGGATGATTCTATTCTACAACCATGCCTGCTAGGATTTAGGAGTAAAGTAGGTACAATTGAACAGCGCCTAAATCTCAACCTAATAATTTGAAAGTACACCATAGCTCAGCGATCCCCAATATACCTGGCTTTTCTGGACCTCACCTCAGCCTTCGATTTTGTTAATCGGTCATGATTATGGTCCATCCTTTTAGAATATGGTTTAGACAAGGTTTTTGTTCATTTTTTAGCTTACCTACATAAGGATTTGAAAGCCCGGGTAAGGAATAATGAAGGTGGTGAGGTTTCTAATGACATTAGAGTTTGTAGAGGGGTCAAGCAGGGATGTCTCTTGGCCCCTCTCCTTTTTATTTTATACATTAATGTTCTACATAAGTCATTGACAGTACTCACCAATGATGTCCCTAGAAATAATGGCAACACACTCCCTGCCCTATTGTGTGTTGCTGACGTGGTTCTAATGGGCCATACACCAAACACTCAACGCATCTAAGTGTGGAGTTTTGTGGATTTCATGGCTAGCTTAGACTTGTGCACTAATTTAAAAAAATCTTTTATAATGGCCTGTGGGCCAAGAAAGTATTTTTTAAACTCCATTTCCGTGGGAAAATGCAGTTTACAACACAGTTGCACTTTTCTGTACTTAGGTCGGTTTTGCTGCTAATGGTTGTTAGTCTGATCATGTGGCGTACAGTAGGATCAAGTTCTCTCAAGCTATCAACTCGATTCTTGGTCTTCCTCAGCCAAAGATGACAGGGGCAATTTTAGCAATTTTGAAAAATTGTAAATCACATTGTATATACACAGCAATGCATGGCACAGAGGTTTGAGAGCAACAGCATCCAGTGTGAAGAAAATAGATTTTGCCGGAAAATCTTGGGAGCTCTGATCTCCACATCCCAATATGTTTGCCATAGTGAATTAAACTTGCACTTCATTAAAGACTTTATTAAGGCCCACCCTGCTTTATTTTGGTTAGCAATTTGAAAAAACCAACCAGCTTCCCTTACACAACAGATAATAGGAGACTGCCTTAAGTGTGAGTAGAGGAGGGATATACTGTGGCTCGCCTCGGTGAGCAAGAGTTTAAGTAGTGTCAACTATGGACAGCTCTTTTTAAACCCAACAGAAATAGATAGTGTGAACAATTAAGTTCTTCGAATGGCCTTGTATACACACTATAGCAAAGCAAGATATGATAGAGGGATTAAGAAATCTACTGTTGTAACTTACATGTATATTGAGAACATCTTGCATATGCCATCCAGATATCTTATATAACTAATAGGCCGCTGGGAGCGGGGACTCCTCTTTCGTATAAGGGCAGGGACAGTAAAATTCTTGCTCTGCTTTCCCCTTGGGTGCAATGCTAACCTAGACCAGCTGCCATGTCCGTGTGATGGTTAGAGTGGGCAAATGATATTACATATTTTATTCTTTTGTAAATTTGATATAAAATATGCTAAATGGCTTTTGATACCATTTTTTAAGAAAATCTTGCCTGTCCATCTTGAAGCTGTTTATACGAAAATTCTTATATTGGAAAATGATTAACTCGTCTTTCGGGTAGGCACTTTCTTGAAAGTTGCTGTATGCGCCAATAGCACAATGTTCAATTTATGAAGGATATTCTCACTGAATCAGTTTTTATACAATTATCATGACTAAGTGGACACCTTTTGAAGACTTGTTTTTATACCAAGCATGAATAGCATGAATTGTGTGGGCATTAATTGTGAAATTATCGTACCTGTCAATAACATGACAGTTATTTATGTATAATGTTTTTTTGAGTTGTTTTCATATCATGTTTATGAATACTATGAATTTGTGTATTTTACCAGGCAGGTCGCTCCCCTCACCGCCACGCAGCCCCCTGTGTGACCACTGACTGCTGCTGCATTGTGTCTGCCTGCGTTAAGAGTGACTGTGCCCTCCTTCTCTTTTGTACCCACGAGTGAGTGATTCTCCCTCACTGTACCTGTGTATGTTGCTGCCTTGATTGTTCCCCTTTCCTTTGGTGCCCAGATTGTGTCCCTTTTTTTCTTCTGTCATTCCCCGCGTCTCCCCCTCGTCACCCGTTTCCCACCGCCGCGTCCCGTAGCTCCGCCCCCCTCGCACCCTATTGGCCGCCGCGTCCCGTAGCTCCGCCCCCCCACACTCTATTGGCCGCCCCGCTCCCACCTCCCAGCTGCTCCTCCCTCCCTCTCCCACTCATATGGAGGCCGCGCAGCGGTAGAGAGAGCGACCTCTGACCCTGTTTACCAGGCAGGTCGCTCCCCTCACCGCCACGCAGCCCCCTGTGTGACCACTGACCGCTGCTGCATTGTGTCTGCCTGCGTTAAGAGTGACTGTGCCCTCCTCTTCTGTACCCACGAGTGAGTGATTCTCCCCCACTGTACCTGTGTATGTTGCTGCCTTGATTGTTCCCCTTTCCTTTGGTGCCCAGATTGTGTCCCTTTTTTTCTTCTGTCATTCCCCGCGTCTTCCCCTCGCCGCCCGTTTCCCGCCGCCGCGTCCCGTAGCTCCGCCCCCTCGAACCCTATTGGCTCCCACCTCCCAGCTGCTCTTCCCTCCCTCTCCCACTCATATGGAGGCCGCACAGCGGACGCGCAGCGGACGCGTGCAGCGGGCGCGCTGCTGGCGCACCGAAGGCGCGCCTAAGGCAAGCCCGTCTGCGCCCGTCCGCGCCTGGCCCGCGCCCAGCGCCAGGACCCCTGTCTCCCGCAGACACCAGCCCACCCGCCGGACCTACGACGCCACCGAACTATACGCACTCAACGCCGGCCGAATCCCGGGCTGCTATCGAGCAACCCCGAGACGCACCCACGGACCCTTCTGCTGCCACTCCTGCAAGTTCACCTGCATCCGGACCTGCACTACACCAGCACCGACCAAGCCGAGCACCAGCAGCAACCACCTCAAGTGCATCCTGCTCAACACCCGCTCCATCCACAGACACGCCGTCGAGCTCTGGAACCTGCTCGACACCACAGCCCCAGACGTCGCCTTCCTCACAGAAACCTGGATGAATGCCTCCTCAGCGCCAGACATCGCCATCGCCATCCCGGACGGCTACAAGATCATCTGGAGGGACCGCGTCAACCAGACAGGAGGAGGCATCGCCATCATCCACAGGAACACCATCCGCATCACGACCAACACCGACGACACCCTCGCACCCGCCGAACACCTGCACTTCCAGATCCACATCAACCCCAAGACCACCCTCAGAGGCACCCTCATCTACAGACCCCCAGGACCACGCACACAATTCAGCGAAGACATCGCCGACTTCATCAGCCCGCACGCCCTCCTCTCCACTGACTACATGCTCCTCGGGGATCTCAACTTCCACCTGCAGAACAACAACGACCGCAACACCACCACCCTGCTGGACAACCTCGCCAACCTCGGTCTCAAGCAGCTGGTGACCACCCCCACCCACTACGCCGGACACTCACTCGACCCCGTGTTCTTATCCAGCAAGGACATCACCTTCAGTCATGCCACCGGACTCCACTGGACGGACCACAGCTGCATCCACTTCAGCTTCAGAAGGACCACGATCCACCACCACCAACAACAGGTGGCACGCAGAAGCTGGAACAAGATTACAGCCGACCAGCTCGCGAACTCCCTGAGCATGAACCCTCCCACCAGCGCAACTAACCCAAGCCAGGCGGCCACCAACCTCACGAAGTGGATCAGCAACTGCGCAGACGACCTCGCCCCTCTGAAGACCCCGCCTAGCAGACCCGGCAGCAAGAAAGCCCCATGGTTCACCGACGAACTCAAGAGCTCCAAGAAGAACTGCCGAGCACTCGAGAAAGCCTGGCGCAGAGACCCAACACCGAACAACATGACTGCCCTCAAGCTCGCCACCCGAAAACACCACCAACTGATCCACGCCACCAAGAAAACTGTTTTCAAGGAACGGCTGGACAACAACGCACACAACAGCAAGGAACTCTTCAACATCGTTAAAGAGCTCTCCAACGCCGGATACAACGACATCACCCCTTCGCAAGACCTCTGCAACTCCCTCGCCTCCTACTTCCACAACAAGATCGCAGACATACACAACAGCTTCAGCACTCAACCGACGCACGCCACGACTGAACCACCGCCCCCCACCACCACCCTCCGCGCCTGGACCCCGATCAGCACCGAAGACACCATCCGCACGATGAACTCCATCCACTCCGGATCTCAGACCGACCCCTGCCCTCACCACGTCTTCAACAAGGCCGACGCTGTCATCGCACCCCAGCTGCGGGACATCATCAACACCTCCTTCAACACCGCTACCTTCCCGGAGAGCTGGAAGCACGCCGAACTCAGCGCTCTACTAAAGAAGCCATCAGCCGACCCCACCGACCTCAAGAACTACCGCCCCATCTCGCTGCTCCCGTTTCCTGCAAAAGTCATCGAGAAGACCGTCAATAAGCAGCTGGCCGCCTTCCTCGAGACAAACGGATCCCTCGACCTCTCGCAGTCTGGCTTCCGGGCCAGCCACAGCACCGAGACCGCCCTGATTGCAGCCACCGATGACATCCGAGCCCTGCTCGACAACGGAGAAACAGCGGCCCTCATCCTCCTAGACCTCTCCGCGGCCTTCGACACTGTCTGCCACCGTACCCTAGTGCGGCGCCTCAGCAACGTCGGAGTCCAGGAGAAGGCACTGGAATGGATCATCTCGTTCCTCGCCGGAAGGACACAGAGAGTCCGCCTCCCCCGTTCAGATCAGAAGCCACCGAAGTCATCTGCGGCGTTCCCTAAGGCTCCTCGCTCAGCCCAACCCTCTTCAACGTCTACATGAGCCCCCTCGCAGCCATCGCACGCCAACACAACCTCAACATCATCTCCTACGCCGACGACACCCAGCTGATCCTCTCCCTCACCAACGACCCCGCCACCGCCAGAGCCAACCTACACGAAGGGATGACAGATGTAGCCAAGTGGATGATGAACAGCCGCCTGAAACTGAATTCGGACAAGACGGAAGTCCTCATCCTGGGATCTTCACCCTCTGCCTGGGACGACTCCTGGTGGCCCCCCGCCCTGGGCAACGCACCCATACCAACAGACCACGCCCGCAACCTGGGCTTCATCCTGGACTCCTCCCTCTCCATGACCAGACAAGTCAACGCCGTCTCCTCGTCGTGCTTCAACATCCTGCGCATGCTACGTAAGATCTTCCGGTGGATCCCCACCGAGACCAGGAAGACGGTCACCCAGGCCCTCGTCACCAGCCGTCTGAACTACGGCAACTCCCTCTACACCGGAACCACCGCCAAACTCCAGAAGAGACTCCAGCGGATTCAGAACGCCTCTGCACGACTCATCCTGGACATCCCCCGACGCAACCACATCTCCGGACACCTGAGAGATCTGCACTGGCTCCCGGTCAACAAGAGAATCACCTTCCGTCTCCTCACCCACGCACACAAAGCCCTACACAACCAAGGCCCAAGATACCTCAACAGCCGCCTCAACTTCTACGCCCCCACACGCCAGCTTCGATCGACCGGCCACGCCCTCGCCTCCGTCCCCCGCATCCGAAGAGCCACCACAGGAGGAAGGTCCTTCTCCTACCTGGCCGCCAAGACTTGGAACTCCCTCCCGACCCACCTCCGCCTGACCCAGGACCACCTTGCCTTCAGGAGGCAGCTCAAGACCTGGCTGTTCGAGCAGTAGCGGACCCCCCCTCCCCTAGCGCCTTGAGACCCTCCGGGTGAGTAGTGCGCTATATAAATGCTTTGATTGATTGATTGATTGTATTTTAATGCCACAATGTGATTTGTGCCTTTATGGATATATCCCTATCCAAAGAAAGAAACATTGATTGATTGATTGATTGATTGAAGGAAAGTAAACATAATATTAAAATAACTTGATGTTATCATTTTATTTGTTCCTGATACGGCAGCATCGGCCGGGGCTGCTCTGCTCACAGAGCAGGGTATGGGAGGAGTGTTGGACACACTGAAGTGATATGATGCTTTGGCCTGCCATCTTGGGCTGGCCAAACAGTCATGCGCACTTAGTACGTTCTCTACACAGGCTGCTTTGCAGCCTGGGTGGAGAACATGCTAGGTCCCCAGTTCCCGTCTGAGTGCTGAACTACGGCACTCAGACTAACCATGGGCGGAATTGCACTACGTGAAGTGCAAATAAAACTCTCTGGCACTACGGGTAGATCCGCAAGCGGCGGAGTACGGTACAAAAATGCTGTTCTCGTTGATTGCACAGTGTTGGATGCTTGTCCGCACTGTGCAATCATTGCAAGCAGTACTATGCACAGTGCAAGCTTACCTTTTATGCCACTTGAGTAGATTTTTACTCGAGCGGTAGCTTTCTCAACGCGAACAAGCAGTTTCTCAATGCGAGTGGTCGCCAGCATACGCGACCACTCGCAATGAGAAACCTGACCCCCCCCCCCCGACATTGAGAAACCTTGCTGGGAGGTTTATTTTCCATCCTCGTGCTTGCCAACTTAATGTTGGCGATTGCGAATGAGGAAAAATCTCACCGGGAGGAAGGAAAAAAACTCTATGCTGCGCAAAGCAGAGTTCTTCAGAACTCCGTTAACACCACATAATGCGGAGTGTGGGAAACTCCGCAAACTCAGCAAGCGGATTGGAGTTCACCACCCAGGGTTAACTCAGACCAGTGATTCGCTTAGGTGAGCCAATCATAACACTGCATTGCAGTGCAGGAGAACCTGGTTGCTTCCTGTTCAGCCGAATGAGGAGAGATGATGTGGGACAGAGCGGCAAGGTGGAAAGAGTACACACCTGATTCTGACCAATCCGTGTCCTCCGATGCTGTTTCAAGAACGGTGTAATTTTCACTATCACAACTGCACCAGCTGCACTGAACATGTTCTCAGCAGACACACTAGCTACAGGACAAGCCAGATACTTTTACCAGGCTGATGAACACTGGCCACTGGAACATCTTCCCATACGAATAAATCAATGGGTTTTGATCCACATAGATCTCTTTTGGATCATCCAGATACTCCTGGAGCATTCTCTGGATGGTCATTGGTGACCTATTTTGCCATTGTTCCTGCACCAAACTTAAGCCCTGCTGATTGATAGCAATACAATGCAGAGGTTGGGTCTAGTCCTTCTGTTGCTGTTGTTGATGGTTTTCTGGTTGAGGGTGTTGTTGGCTGCTGTGAGACAACACTGCCATTTATGGAAGTTGAATGTGCCAACCCATTATTGTGGGGTTGAACTCCAGTCATTGTTCTTCCAGGTCTCGGGCATCCTCAATAATCTACATCTTGTATTTTGAAGCATCCCCTTCAGAAAAAGGAATAAAAGTAGGCACACTTTTTTTTATACTTCGGATCAAGTAGTATGGTACAGATGTACTGTTTGGACGAGATTATGTTGTCTTGCAGGCTTGCATTGGAAACCAATCGAAAGAGTAATCGCTCAACCAAGGATGCACTTCTGTTTTTTTATTCACACCTCTGGTGGCGAACCTTTCAGACACTTTCTTGAGCTGGTTCTGTAGCAGATGTAACAACGGATTTGCTTGACCCATTGTACTGTCTTCCTTCCTAACTTCCCGTGATAAAACCTCAAAAGGGAGTAGCATCTGTGTCAGGGATTTGACCAGGCACCATTTCTCTGCATCCAGGGTCATAGCTTTCAAAACTGCAGCCCATTCTTTTTGAATGACATAGTCATTGTTCTGTTTATACTGCTCAAACAGACTTTGCATCATGTAATAGCTCAAGTTCCAACATATTGGTACCTCCTTTGTCATGGCTTTTACTGGTACTCTATTAGCACACTGAATAATCCACAACTGCTTCTGGGTTTTAGAAGAATGGCAGAAATGAGTAAAGATTCTTCTGCAGGTGGTCAGTATGTTGCTGACTATGTCTATTTTTTTGTAGAAAGTCTTGCACCACCAGGTTGATGCATGGGCCAAACACAGGACCCTGAAATAGCCACCTTTGGCCATGGCCTTGACTAAGTTACTGCCATTTTCTGTAGCAACAAATCCAATTCTGAAACCTCTGGGTTGCAGTCATTTAGACACCTTGGTGTTAAATTCATCCAAGATGTCTACAGCTGTATGTGATTTCTCCATTGTGAACATGGCCACTGATACATGCCACTAAACGCTCTTAAAACTTTCTTCAGTGCCAAGACCTGTAGATATGTTTTGCTTTACCCCCACAAAAGAGATCCAGTGTGCAGTGATGCATGTGAAATTAGTCACCTGACAAGTGGTCCACATGTCTTTTGTCAGGTGGATAGTGTGAACAACACTTAGCTGCAAAGCCTGTCCAATCAATTGCAGCACATTGTGATGCAACAGTGATGATGCATTGATTCCGCTTGAGCAAGTACCTGGGTCCACTTCCAATGGGCCAGGCTCAGGATCAGGGTGGAAACATTTGATTTCCCTGAGTCTTAAAACAAGAAGCTAGTCAGCTAGCCCTTGGAGTCACTTTGGGTTTAGTAATGAAGATCCAGTCTTTACCCAGTCAGAGAGAGCAGCAGGGCAACACAGCAAGGCAGCAGTTTTCCAGAGCAGCAGTCCAGCAGAGTGATAGTCCTTAAACACAACAGATGTTCCTGGCAGAATGGGCTCAGGTCCAGAAGTGTACTGAGTTGGTCAATCAATCAATCAATCATAGCATTTATAGAGCGCGCTACTCACCCACGAGGGTCTCAAGGTGCTGAAGGGGGGGGGGGGGGGAGCTGCTACTGTACCAGAGCCAGGTTTTGTTGCCGCTACTGCTCGAAGAGCCAGGTCTTGAGGTGTTTCCTGAAGGTGAGATGGTACTGGGACGTTCGTAGGTGTGTGGGAAGGGAGTTCCATGTTTTGGCTGCTAGGTAGGAGAATGATCTTCATCCGGTGGCGGTTCTGCAAATCCGATGGATGGTGGCGAGGGTGAGGCTGGAGGAGTGGCGTTGGCATGCGGGAGTGTAGAACGAGAGGAGGTTGTTGAGGTATTCGGGGCCTATGTCGTGGAGTGCTTTGTGTGCGTGGGTGAGGAGCCTGAACGTGATCCTCTTGTTGACGGGGAGCCAGTGCAGGTTTCTCAGGTGGGCGGATATGTGGCTGTGGTGAGGAATGTCGAGGATGAGTCGTGCGGAGCCGTTTTGTATGCGTTGTAGTCGATTCTGAAGTTTGGCGGTGGTTCCTGCGTAAAGGACATTTCGGTAGTCCAGTCGGCTGGTGACGAGGGCCTGGGCGACGGTCTTTCTGGTTTTGGCGGGGATCCACCGGAAGATCTTTCGGAGCATGCGCAGGGTGTTGAAGCAGGAGGACGAGACGGCGGTGACTTGCTTGGTCATTGTGAGGGATGTGTCCAGGATGAATCCCAGGTTGCATGCGTGGTCCGCGGGTGTTGGGGCGGAGCCCAGTGCTGTGGGCCACCAGGAGTTGTCCCAGGCGGAGGGGGATTGTCAGAGGATGAGGACCTCCGTTTTGTCTGAGTTCAACTTCAGGCGACTGAGTTTCATCCATTCTGCGACGTCTTTCATACCTTCCTGGTGGTTGGTTTTGGTGGTTGTTGGGTCTTTGGTGAGGGAGAGTATCAGCTGGGTGTCGTCGGCGTAGGAGATGATGTTGATGTTGCGTTTGCGTGCGATGGCAGCGAGGGGGCTCATGAAGATGTTGAAGAGGGTTGGGCTGAGCGGGGAAACCTGGGGTACGCCGCAGATGATCTCGGTGGCCTCTGAACGGAAGGGAGGGATGCAGACTCTCTGGGTTCTGTCAGAGAGGAACGAGGTGATCCAGACCAGGGCCTTTCCTTGGATCCCGGTGTTGGAGAGGCGGGTTATTAGGGTGCGGTGGCAAACGGTTTTGAAGGCTGCCGAGAGGACCAGGAGGATGAGGGCGGTTGTTTCTCCATTGCCCATCATGGTCCTGATGTCGTCGGTGGCTGCGATGAGGGCAGTCTCGGTGCTGTGGTTGGCTCGAAATCAGGACTGGGACGGGTCGAGCAAGTTGTTTACCTCGAGGAAAGCAGTCAGCCGTTTGTTTACGGTCTTCTCGATGACTTTGGCCAGGAAGGGAAGAAGAGAGATGGTGCGGAATTCTTGAGGTCTTTGGGGTCTGCCGTGGGTTTCTTCAGAAGGGCGTTGATTTCTGCGTGTTTCCAGCTCTCGTGGAAGGTAGCTGACGTGAACGAGTTGTTTATGACGTTCTGGAGATGGGGTGCGATGATGGTGTCGGCTTTGTTGAAGATATGATGGGGGCACGGGTCAGAGGGGGAGCCGGACTGGATGGAGTTCATGACATTGATGGTGTCTTCGTTTTTGATAGGGGTCCAGGCGCAGATGGTGGAGGTGGGGGTCGCTGGTTTGGTGGCTGCAGGCGGAGTCTGTGGTCCAAAGCTGTCGTGTATATCTGCGATCTTGCGGTGGAAGAATGTGGCGAGGGAGTTGCAGAGTGCTTGTGACGGTGTGACGTCGTTGTTGCTGGCGCAGGGGTTGGAGAGCTCTTTGACGAAGTTGCGGGTGTTGTTGTCTAGTCGCTCTTTGAATGATGTCCTTTTGGTGGTTTGGATAAGCTGGTGGTGCTCGCGGGTGGCGTTCTTGAGGGCTGTCAAGTTCTCTGTAGTTCGTTCGTGGCGCCAGGTTTTTTCAAGTGTTTGACAGGATTTCTTGGATTCTTTGAGTGCGTCTGTGAACCATGGTGTTTTCCTGCTGCCAGTCAGGCCTGGGGGGTTCTTCAGTGGTGCGAGGTCGTCGGCGCAGTTGGTGATCCACTGTGCGTGGTTGCGGGCTGCGTCGTTGGTGTCAGTGGTGTTGGCTGGCGGGCTCTGGCTTAGTGATGAGAGCAGTTGGTCTGTGGTGATTTTGTTCCAGCATCTGCGGGGGATCTGTCGTGTGCGGTGGTGGGATGTGTTCTTTTTGAAGGTGAAGTGGATACATCTGTGGTCGGTCCAGTGTAGTCCGGTGGAGTGGCTGAAGGAGACGTGGTTGCTGGCGAAGAGAGAGCAGCAGGGCAACACAGCAAGGCAGCAGTTTTCCAGAGCAGCAGTCCAGCAGAGTGGTAGTCCTTAAACACAGCAGATGTTCCTGGCAGAATGGTCTCAGGTCCAGAAGTGTGCTGAGTTGGTAGGGTCAGACGTCCAGTATTTATGACCAGTTGTACCTTAGACGTGGAGGTGACTTCTAAGAATGGTCCTTGAAGTGCTCAGAGGTCCTTTCTACCTGCCCTGCCTCCATACTCACTACAGGGGTGTATGCAGCCCTTTGTGTGTGGACAGGACTAACCCTGGGTGGTGTATGCGGAGTGGTACTCCGCGGAGTTCAACAGAGTTAAAAAAAAATCTGTGGAACTCTGCTCCGCTCAACTCTGCTCTTCCCCAGCCCCACAATGTTTTTTAAGGGTAAAAAAACACTTACCTTGTCTTCTCTGTGGTTCGCAGGCCGCCCTCCTCCTCGTTGCGGTGTCTCCTCTGTCCTGGCTCCACTTCCAATGGGCCAGGCACAGGAGCAGAGTGGAAGCCTTTGATGTCCCTGAGTCTTAAAACAAAAGGCTAGTCAGCTAGCCCTTGGAGTCACTCTTGGTTTAGTGATGAAGGTCCAGTCTTTACCCAGTCAGAGAGAGCAGCAGGGCAACACAGCAAGGCAGCAGTTTTCCAAAGCAGCAGTTGTTCAGCAGAGTGGAAGTCCTTAAACACAGCAGATCTTCCTGGCAGAGTGGGCTCAGGTCCATAAGTGTACTGAGTTGGTAGAGTCAGACGTCCAGGATTTATAACTAGTTGTACATTAGAAGTGGGAGTGACTTCAAAGAATGGTCCTTGAAGTGCTCAGAGGTCATTTCTTCCTGTCCTGCCTCCAGACTCACTACAGGGAGGTATGCAGCACTCTGTATGTGGACAAGACTAACCCTGGGCGGAGTATGCAGAGTGGCAAACACTTACCTTGTCTTCTCTGTTGTCTGCGGGTCACCCTCCTCCTCGCTGTGGTTTCTCCTCTCTCGTGGCTCTCCTCTTTTCTGTCCTCCTCCTCCCCCTATATTTTACGTCTTGTGTGAACTGGGCAAGGGGGAGAGCCAGGAGACACCGTAGTGAGGAAGAGGGCGGCCCGCAGATGACAGAGAAGACAAGGTAAGTGTTTTTTTACCCTTTATTGGGCAGTGGCGCAGGGGGCTGAGGGGTGTTTTCCGCTCCGTCGCAGGGCCAGAGTTTTTGCCTCAACTTTGTGTTCCCAGTAGAGCACAGAGTTAGTAAAACTCCACAAACTCCACTGGTGGAGCGGAGTACACAGCCCTGACTTAGACAGGATTCAGCCTATTCAGGTGCAACCAGCTCCTTCCTCCCATCCGCCCAGGAAGATGCATGAAGTCACACCCTGGTTCCCTTTGTGTGCGGCTGTCTATAGGGAATACACAAAGTGCAGCTGTCACCCAGCCAGGACCAGCCAGTGATTGGAGACAGGCAGCAGACACCAAATGGCTAAGAGTGGGAAAATGCCTATCTTTTTAAAAGTACAACAAATCCATCTCATTAAAGAGGATTTATCTTTACCATTACATAGATAGTAAACATTACACATCTTCCTTCTCTCAATTAGGAATCAATCAATCATAGTACTTGTAGAGCACGCTACTTACCCATGAGGGTCTCAAGGCACTGAGAGGAGGGGTGCTGCTACTGCTTGAAGAACCAGGGGCCTCATTTATGAGAAATGACGCATCGCTGTGTGAAAGCAGCGATGCATCACTTCTCAGTGCGCACTCCTTGTGACATGATTGATGCATCATATTTACAGTATGACGCATCATGTCGCAAGGAGTTACAGATACGTCAGTATTTCTGATGTATCTGTAAGCGCAAAAGTCACTCATTGCTGGGGTGCGTCACAAAAGTGACGCAACTCCAGCAATGCGTCCTTTCACATGGAGAAAGCCCCATGTGAAAGAGCTTGTATCAGTCTTACGCCTGCTGTGAGGCAGGCGCAAGATTTTGACGCAACAGCGTCCTAAAAGTGACGCAGTGAAATCTCATAGATTTCACTGCATCACTATTACGAGGCTTTTTGCAGGGGAACGCCCCCTCTGCATACATTATACCTGACGCAGGTAGAATGTAGCGCAGGGGTTTACAAAGAGACGCATCCGCTTAGATGCGTCACTTTGTAAATAGAGCGCAACAGGAGGCATGTTTTACGCCACCGATGCGTCACAAAAAGTGACGCATTGGAAGCACAAAACTGATGCAAGGCCTCATAAATGAGGCCCCAGGTCTTGAGGAGTCTTCTGAAGGCGAGCAGGTTTTGGGTCTGCCGTATGTGGGTAGGAAGGGTGTTCCAGGTCTTGGCAGCAAGGTAGGAGAAGAATCTGCCGCCAGAGGGCATTCGTTGGATGCGGTGGACAGCGGCGAGGGCGAGGCTGGCGGAGCGGAGCTGGCGGATGCGGGTGTAGAAGCTGAGTCTGCTATTAAGGTAGGCTGGTCTGGCCTTGTAGAGTGCTTTGTGTGTGTGTGGGTGAGGAGCTTGAAGTTGATCCTCTTGTCGACGGGGAGCCAGTGTAGGTCTCTCAGGTGGGGGGTGATGTGGCTGCGGCGGGGGACATTGAGGATCAGTCAGGTGGAGGCGTTTTGGATGCGTTGTAGTAGTCGTAGGTGTTTGGCTGGGATTCCTGCATAGAGTTTGTTGCCGGTAGTCCAGTCTGTTGCTGCCGAGGGCCTGTGTCACCGTTCTTCTTGTTTCGGTTGGGATCCACTTGTAGATCCTACAGAGCATGCGGAGGGTGTTGTAGCAGGAGGAGGAGACGGCGTTGACCTGCTTAGTCATGGAGAGGGAGGAGTCAAGGATGAATCCTAGGTTGCGTGCATGGTCGGTGGGTGTTGGTGCTGTTCCCAGTGAGGTCGGCCACCAGGAGTCGTCCCAGGCTGAGTGGGTGAGTCCGAGGATGAGTACCTCTGTCTTGTCCGAGTTCAGCTTCAGACGGTTGCTCCTCATCCAGTCAGCGACGGCCTTCATTCCCTCGTGGAGGTTGGTTTTGGCAGTGTGTGGGTCCTTCGTGAGGGAGAGGATGAGCTGGGTGTCGTCGGCGTAGGAGATGATGTTGAGGTCGTTCTGGTGGGCCACTTGTGCGAGGGGGGCCATGTAGATGTTGAACAGAGTCGGCTTGAGGGATGAGCCATGGGGGACTCCGCAGATGATGTCGGTGGCTTCGGATTGGAAGGGTGGGAGGCGGACGCTCTGGGTTCTGCCGGAGAGGAAGGAGGTGGTCCAGTCAAGGGCCTTCTCTTGGAATCCGGCTTCTAGGAGGCGTGTCTTTAGAGTGCGATGGCAGACCGTGTCGAAGGCGGGCGACAGGTCCAGGAGGATGAGGGCTGTTGTTTCGCCGTTGTCTAGTTGGCGCCTGAATTACAGCATATTAACTGTAATAAGGAATCCTCAATATTAACCTTTAAGAGGGGTATGCCTCTCAGTATTGAAAAACGAATTTGGGAGTTTTTCACTTCAGGACATGTAAAACCTACAGGCACAGGTCCTATCTTTTGGTTATATGGCAACCTTGCCCTACCGGATGCCTAGCGTCTACCTTAGGGGGGACTTATATGTAATAAAAGAGGTGTTTAAGACTTGGCAAGGAGATTTGAATGCCAAGTTGACATGGCAGTGTACACTGCACACACAGGCAATGCAATGGCTAAGACCTACTTGAGTGGATAGCACAAGCAGTGCTGTAGTCCCACTAGTAGCATTTCATTTACAGGTCCTGGGCACATGTGTTGCACTTTACTAGGGACTTATAAGTACATTAAATGTGCCAATGTGGATACAGCAATCAGACCCAGTTTAGGAGGCAAACACATGCACTTTAGCACTAGTTAACTGGTAAAGGGCTCAGAGTCCTATGGCCAACAAAAAGGCATCAACAATAAGAAGAGACGAGCAGGTCAAACATTTGGTCATGACCACCCTATGGCTGTTAACTCTAACAATAAGAATAGAGCTGTGGGCACCTTTCTTCTCTCTCTTTATGATCAAAATCTAACATGCATATTTTTACCTCCAGAGAACTAGAATTTATGTCAGAAGACTAGGTTTTGAAGCCATAGCACAAAATCAGACTTGAATATGGACGTAGCAACAAAGGATAGATTTCTTAATTTTCTTTAGCAGTGGAGTAGCATCCTTTTGTTGTCAAAGGTGTATAATCAGCTGAGCTAGCTAACAAGACAAGCTGAAGCTTGGATGTTATAGAAAGCAGGTGATGTAATCATTTTCTGGGTTATATTAGGCGTTTAGTCACTTTTCCATGTATACCTTAAAAGCATAATTAAAATACTTAAAATGTAATACAAACATGCAAAAACATAAAATCAATAAATAGTCATCAAAGGATCCGTGGTCAAGGGAAGTGGGGATGTATAGGAATAAGGAGGGGTAAAGGAGAGACACAATGTGGTAGTGCAGAACTTTAGACCTGACAAAATTTGAGAGAATCAAAATTACTATACCCTATTCCAGAAATGTGACTGACCAAGGGATGTTCAAAGTTTGACTTCAAACTTTCTTTTGCGATATATCTTATTCCAGTCTAGTTTTTACCAAGTGCATTAGGCTGAAATATTTTTGGGACACAGTGAAATGTTAAAGTAGCGTGATGGAATGAAATATTTGTTTCATCTTTAACCCATGGTTCAGGAGGTTGATTGCTTGGCCCAGTGTAAGGGCAAAGACCTCTTTTAGATTTGATTGCACTTATTGTACTTTCAACAAGAAAGCAGCATTATTTTACATGATATTTGGCATCTGTTAGAAATGGGGTTTCTGGTTGGCTAAGGTATACACTCAGACAAGGCAGAACCTGCCACTGTAGTCACGGTAAGCTAGATACACAATTAAGAAAATCCATACTCACCCTCTTTGTAGGTGAAAAGTTGATTGCTGGGCTTCTGAAAGAGTTCCCTCGTAATCTCATGCCCAACCGCCACTTCTTGAAAAGATCTGCACGGGTCCCTTGGGTCTGGAGTGTGCAGGAAGTTCAACTGCCCACAAAGTGTAGGTCAGCTTTAAGGACATCCCCAGTCGGTATGCGACGTTTACGACGCATCTATTACAATGCCGTTCCATTACGACGCGTTCATAACAACGAAAGTTGTTACAACGAATTGCGCTGGGGGGCGCTCAAGGATAGTAAATCATTTAATTTACTATCCCAACACCTTCCCTACTATCCACGGGGACTGGTGTTGGAATAGTAAATTAAATTTTTTTAATTTGCGCCCCCCCCAACGCAAGTCGTTGTAACAACTTGCGTTGTTACAACCGCGTTGTAATGGAACACGTTGTAAAAGTGTGCATCGTAATGACGTACATCCCCCCAGTCTGGTGCTCAATTCACAGTACCTTTCTCTGGGGCAGAATAGTAGAGGTGTTGTGAAACAGTGATATGAAGGGCCACGCCAGGCTTTCCTCGTGGAGTCAGGTCAGGTTCATTGGTCCAATACTTGGCACACATATGCAGTGGTCAGGCCCCACCCTTGCAGTGAACAGCTGACATTGTCCGAGACCTCTGCGTTGGCAAGGCAACTTGAAGCCTCACTGGAAGGGGGCTTCCATTGGCGCAGCAGCATCTGTTGGAACCACAGAGAGCTCGCTGAGCTCGGCCATTTGAGGAAACCAAAAGCCCTTGGGATTTCACCCAATATGCTGACAATTAGGCATGTACTGCTCCTGGATAAAATGAGAAGCACTCAATCTTTTCCCAAGCAGAACGCGGGTTAGAATGACAACTGCCGGATAGGAGAGTCCCACGGCAATGGGGAAGTCTATGATTGCCCTGAGACTTCGGGAACAGGGGGTCATCCAACAAGCACTTGGAGATCATTTAGAGGGAATGTGGAGTCCAGCTGTCCTTCCAGCAGAATCAGGGAACAGCAGGCAGAAGGGTAACTAGCAGCAAAGCAATTCTTCCAGAAAAGCAGCACAGAAGTCCTTCTGACAGATGTTCAGTTCAATATCCAGAAAGTGTCTGATTTTGGGTGGGTCAAAGACCCAGTACTTAATCTTAAAAGTGCCTTTGAAATGGAGGTGACTTCAAAGCAAAGCCTTTGAAATGCACAGTTCCCCTTTCAGCCCAGTCCTATCTGCCAGCCAACATGTGGGGGGTTGATCAGTACTTTGTGTGAGGGCAGAACCCTACCTATTGAAGTGTAGGTAACGGTGCCTCACGTTCCTCGTGGCCAGAAAGACTCATCAGTATGCAGATGAATGTGCAGATGCTCTGAAGTATCCTGTGCTTGTGGCTGTCTAGCGGGAATTTCTCAATGTGTAGCTGTCACCCTACCCCACCCCATATATGTATTGGATACAGGCTGTAAGGACAAAGAACAGTAAGTGCATTTAAATGCCCACTTCCTAAAAGTGGCAGTCCTAAACTAGTAAGGACAAATCCAACTTCGCCAGAAAAAAAGGATTTGTCATTACCAATCCAAAAATATAAAACATAAAGCAGCTAATCCTCTGCAATCAGGAATTACAACTTAAAGATATTTAAAGGAATCCCCAATATTGACCTATTGGAGGAGCAGGCCTCACAGTAGTAAAAAAGGACTTTGGGTGTTTGCCACTACTAGGACATGTAAACTAACCAGGTATATGTCCTACCTTTTACTTAGCACCCTGCCCTTAGCGGTGGCTTATATGTAATAAAAGGGGAGTTTAAGGCTTGAAAAGTAGTTTTTAGTGCCAAGTCAAATGGGAAGTGAAACTGTGCACACGCATACTGAGGTGGCAGATCTGAGACAGGTTTGAATGGCTACTTTTGTGGGTGGCATAGTCAATGCTACAGCCCACTAGTAGCATTTAACTTACAAGCCCTGGGTATATGGTATACCCCTTTACAAGGGACATACGAGTAAATTAAATATGCCAATCATGTATACACAAATTGCACACATGTTTACGGAAGAAGCACATGCACTTTAGCACTGATTAGCAGTGGTGAAGTGCTCAGAGTCCTAAGGCCAACAAAAAGATATAGCAAAACGAGGAGGTAACAAGCAAAACTTTAGGAGGAGACCACCCTAAGGATGCCAGGTCTAATAGCTTTGATGTGCTGTGAGGGACACCAACCCTCTATGAATACATTGTTGCACTCTGACTCACCTGCACTGCTAAGAGACCCTCTCTGGTTTTGGCCACAATCTGCACTCCTCGAATGCAGCCAAATAATAGTGTGCAATATTCTACCGGTTTCAAGCACAATTTACTGACATGGCTTTAACCCGTTGGCTGCTTCCGCAATTTCGTGGCAGTGCGGCCATTTTAAAAAACAGGCAGGGCCACACCAGCGAGGTAGTGCTGCCGTCGGCCAATGGCCGACAGCAGCATGGAAGCATGGAAGGGGTTAATGTTGAGTGAAACTCTGTAGCAACACATTTTTATGCAAAAGTAGACAACCTGAAGAGCTCCCAGCAGTGGCAAACATTACCCCCTGCAATCCCTGCGGTGCAGGGGGGCCCACGCTCCAGGGGGCTCTATGTCCCCGCACTATGCTAGGGGGGAGAGCCCCTGGCCTGAGAGCTCCTGACTGGGTCCAGGGGCAACGTCCATGTGCTTTGCAGGGGGCCTCCATCAAGATTTGTTATGCCACTGGCTCCCAGTGCTAGTCATTGCAAAGATGAATAATAGTATTTAGGAGAACTCGAACTACAGATGGCTTAGTCCTGTATAAATAGATTGGTTCACAACATCAACACTACATCTATGGTTGTCATGTGATGTGAAAACACACTAGATGTATTCCTGTGAATTACGCAGCATCTTCCGAGTTACCACATTTAAATACACAACCCTGGATGTTACTGTGAATTTTTGGTAAACTGCATATCAGCGGTGCATCACCGCTATGATTACTGTGTATTCTGCTCTTTGATTATTTGTATGGTTTCTGTTAAGGGTATAATGAGCATCTTTTCCAAAGAAGTGGCACCCAGAGTACTGATTGGCACAGTTTTGGTTATAATAACAAGAACGGTGCAATCAGAGTATCTTAACCTGTAAATGAATTCCAATAGCCACTTGTGTACAGTTTATATTATCCTTAGTAGATAAGGTTGGTGTCTACAACGAGGGGTGTTTGCATAGCAGCATCCATGTACCATCAATGGGGCGTTGCTGAAAGCAAAGTAATTACTTTCCCATGCAAATCAGGATTTGCACTGGAAGGTAAATCTTAATTCAATCCTTTGTGTCAGTTTGCATAACTTTTTCTGACACTGCACTAGCACAAAGGCTTGAGAAATCTGGTCCCAAGATAAGATACAGTCTCTGATTTACTCTCACATGGGAGGCACATGTTCAGCAAGAACCACAAAGTTTATAGGTACTGCACTGTCCAGCACGGTCCCCTGTTAGCTTGGCCTAGTATTTCAACTTTGCACTCAATTTTCTGCCATGCGCCAACGCAAGGGATGATTGTTTTTTGTAGGGAGGTACACCTTCCTGCACAAAAATAATCAATGGAGGCGATTTCCTCCTATGTGTGCTGCTGAATGCAGCACACATAGAAAGAGTGAAGACCAAAGAGGAATAAAGTTTTTTCTCCACGTTGCACCTCCCCTACGCCTTCCCTGGGAGGTGTATGCTTTTGACGCATTTGCAGGTTTGCAGAACATTGTAAATCTGGGAATGTATCAAATGCCACGGGAACACCCACCATGGCACGCATCCCCATCGCAGTGTGAAGCAATGCAGCGACTTGCGCTGTGTTGCCTCACTCCAAGGCTATGAAAATCCACGTAGAGTGGATTTACGTGGCCTTGTAGATATGGCACTGCACTGTGCGCTGCCTGTTATTAAAAGTGACGTACTGGCAGCGTAAGGGGCTTGTAAATAAGCCCCTAGGGATTTTGAGTAACCAAGGTATCTGCTATAACTGTGGGGCAGATTTACAAGCTCCCTGCGCCACCAGTACATCACTATTTGTGACATACTGGTGGCGTATTTCATTGCCCCATTTTTGCAAGGACAGGAAAAGCCACCCTGCATGGCTTTTCCTGTCCTTGTAAATATGGCCCCTGTACACGCAGCACTTTGTGTGAAAAGGGCGTTCCATGGGTGTTGCTGTGGGTGTTCCCATGGAACAAGACACATTTCCAGATTTACGAGAAATTGTAAATCTGAAAATGCGTGTGAATGCTACGCCTAAGGAGGCGCAACGAGGAGAAATTTTTTCATTTCTACTCTTTTTTTTCCTCTTTCAATTTGTGCTGCATTCTACAGCACACATTGAAAGAGGAAAAGGCCTTTAGTGATTGTTTTGTGCAGGAAGGGGCCCCTTCCTACACAAAAACAATCTCCCCATGACGCAGGCATCCTTGCACCATGGTGCAAGGGTGCCTGTGCCGGCACATGGCAACTGTTTGTGCGCCAGCGCAGGGGAGAGCCCAGGAATGTGACATATTATTGTAAATATGTCGCATTCCTGTGCTTTGGAAGTGGCGCAGCGTGGTGCAGCCAAAGGGCTTGCGTTGCCCCGCTGCAGCACTTCCTCGTAAATCTGCCCCTGTGTGTCTTTCTCAACGCTCGTAAACAACGAATCCATTATTTTTCAATGGGGGAGCAAAAAGTAACACCACAAATTCCTGTATAAAGTGTAACAAAAGACACCTTTCAAACGAGGTATGCCCATGTGCATTATTGTGTGTTAATGGATTTTTGACAAAAAAATTGTTACATTTTTGCGCATTAACTGCTGTTCTATCAGCTGTTGTAAATCAGCGTCCCCTCTTTGAACTCTTCTGCAGGTTAAGGATTTTTGAATCTTATGTGACTTGCGAGGGCTTCTCTCTCAGAAAAAAACAATGACAACACTTGATGAATTCCTGATTCTACACTGACATCTAGAGGTCAAAGTCTGGAATCGCATAGATGGAGCTATTAAAGAACAAGAATGATTCTTACACAGAGGACACAAGTACTGGCTCAAATAGTAAGGGGACAAATTAGCATATTTAATTCACAATGGTGTAGAAGATTGTGAGATTACAATATGTATTATTAAATTATTATAATATTCTCCACTTAGAAATGACATGAACTATTTTATAAAAGCAACAAGTTAGCAATATCAAAAATACATTTTA
Source organism: Lissotriton helveticus (assembly GCF_964261635.1). Lineage (NCBI taxonomy): Eukaryota > Metazoa > Chordata > Amphibia > Caudata > Salamandridae > Lissotriton > Lissotriton helveticus. The sequence continues at coordinate 1,067,791,141 of NC_136071.1, read as the reverse complement.
AAGAACATTTTTGGTTTGTCTTATGATTTTGTAAGTCACGTGTAGCCTTTCCACATATCAATTGGTACTATTCCTAAAAAACAGTGAAACGGGACATTGGGGCATATTTACAATAGAATGGCGGAGCACGGCGTTAAGCTAAAATTGCCAACGCTGCACTCCGCCATTCTGAAAAAGCAGGATGCGCCGTATTTACAATGATACGGTGCACCCCTGCGCTTTCCCTAGCGCTGGCGCAAAATTTAGCTGCTTAGTGCCAATGCAGGCACCCTTGCACAATAGTGCAAGGATGCCTGCATTGAGGGAATGATTGTTTATGTACAGGAAGGTGTCCCTTCCTACACATAAACAATCACTAATGGTGATTTGGAACTCCTATGTGTGCTGCATTGTGTAGCACACATAGAAGTTACAAATCGTCATTCTTTTAATGATTGTTTATGTGCAGGAAGGGACACGTTCCTTCACATAAACAATCATTCATGGCGATTTGCTGTTTAATGTGTGCTGCACAATGCAGCACACATAGAAATAGCAAAATCGAGGAGACATTAATCATGTCTCCTCCTTTTGCCATGTTAAGACCAGGTCATTTTTTATGTTAATTTTGGCGCTGCACCATATTTACGCCACTTTTGTAAATAGGGTGCAACCTCAAATTCAATGGGTGTTGTGGCCCACCACAACACCCATTGCCCACCTCTTTCACGCATGTAGCGTGAAAGGGAGCCTGATTTACAAGGTAGAGTTTTAAATAAGGTCAAGGGTTTATAGCCACATGCACGTCACAAAAATAAATGTGCCCCATTGTTTTAAAAGAGAAGTATAGAACTAGGTATTATGTCATTAACCTACATTTAGAGAGTATACAATGTGTGCTGAGTGGTCATTGGGAGGTAAAATTATAGTTGTGAACCTCCGAGATATGAGATTAACAAATAGCCCTGAATCGGCTTCTCATACACATAAAGATGATGTTGCCAGTGGTAAGAGGGTTTGAGTACAAGTTACATACTTAAAGCATTTCGAAATGAATGCAGCGGCAGTACTGGGGCACAGGGTGACACCTCTCAACCTTCTTTCACCTCCGGTAGGGGGAACGGATTATGTTGGACCTGGCCCTCTCTGTAAGGTCACCCCCAAACCTTTTGCCTTCACTCCTCTTGTTACGCTGACTTCATATTTGTTGGATTTATGACTCTGTGCACTTTACCACTTGCTAACCAGTGCCACAGGGCCAGTAAAGTGCCAGTGATCCCTCATTCAAACGTGGCTTACACACAATTGACACATTTAATATACTTATAAGCCCCTAGTAATGGTACTACTGGTACCCAGGGCCTGTAAATTAAAAGCTACCAGTGGGCCTGCAACACATATTGTGCCATCCACTCAAGCAGACCTTTAAAACATGTCTTAGGCCTGCCATTGCAGCCTGTGGTACAGTTTTAAACTGCAGTTTCTATCTGGAAAAATGAACCTTTTCCCAGGCCTAAACCTCCCTTTTTAATACATGGGAGTCGCCCTTATGGTAGGTCCTAAGCCGTCCACAGTGCAGGGTGCTGTGCATTTAGAAATTGGACATGTAGGCTTACCTTTTAAATGTCCTTGTAGTGAATAAAAATGAAATTTGTTTTTCACTATTACCTAGTTGTCCCATAGGATAAAATTGTTTTACCGTATTACATTTATTAAGTGATAACGTTTGATCGGGAACAGATAGACTGTCATATTTGTACTCACATGAATTGTAATTAACCCCACTTTAATGGTATTGTCAAATTCAAGGTCACAACTCTGAAAATGCCACTTTTAGAAAGTCAAAGACATACAGATGATGGACGGAATGCAGAGCAAATCAAACATTCAGCCCCAGTCAAGTGATCTGGGTTAAATCCATCATTCTTTTGCTCACCATGTCAACTCATTTTAGACCCTGCCATATTTATCTCAGTCTTGACCCTGTGCCTCATGGGAACAGTCTAGCCCAAACTGCAAAGCCAGGTCCTCCCTGGACTGGAACAAAGCATCCTGAGACCGGTTTCGGGGGATCACCCCTCATCGGCCAGGCTAGATTGAGTCCAGTGGCACAGTGAGCCCGGGACCCACATCTGGGCATACCCGGTGCACTTAGGGCGAGAAAGCAAAAGGCACACAGATGACATTGTTCAACATTCTGTCCATCAATTGTTCTTTTTCCATTTGTCACCACGAGTGGGACGGTAATGCCCAGATGAGGGTCCTGTGCTCTCCATGCCACTGGAATCAAGCTAGCCTGGCTGATAAGGGGTAAAACCTCGAAATCAGTCTTAGGATGCTTGTTTCCAGTCCACGGAGGACCTGGCCTGGCATTTCGGACTGGACTCTTCCCATTGGGAGCGGAGTCAAGACTGATTTGCAAATCGCTGGTAAGGATAGGCGATATGGGGAATGGGGAGGGTAAGCAAAGATCCACCTCAGTCCAGCCATTGGCATTCCTACCTATCATCTCAATACAAAGTATTCTTATGTGTTAAGTGCGAGAGGTGCAGCAGGCTGTAGCAGGTGTTTCGCTGGTATGCGGTGCAAGTGGCCGGCATTGCCATCGGCAAAAGTCCGGCATGCATGGTTTCTGCATGCAGACAGAGTGCGGCATATTTTACAAGATCTCACAATGGTGTGTTAGTAGAGGAGAAAGCTGGCCATGCCTAAGGATGGGAGCAGCAGTGAGCATTCAGGAGCCATTGTTTCATGCTGAACTCTTCACCAAGCACTTCCTGTTTAGCAGCAAGGTATGCCGGGAAGTGTAGTTCTCTAGGTTCGAATGGCTAAACTTAGAGTGAAGAGAACGGAACCCGATGAGGTTAAATACTGAAACCTATAGCCAGGGGCGGCTCTAGGCTCATGGCGGCCCTGGGCAGGGAGCGTAGGTAGGGGCCCCGGAAGAGGGGGTCCGGGCGGGGCGGAGAGCCGAGGCCAGTGAAGAGGGGGGGTTCAGGGGGTTTGGAAGTGGAACAGAGCCGGAGGCCACCAAATCCATGCCACTGGGGCCGCCACGCAAATATGTATCCATCATCAGAGGATTATTATATTAAGGATACATATTGGCGTGGTGGCCCCTGGGGTTTGGTGGCCCTGTGCAGGTGCACAGCTTGCACATGCCTAAGGCCGGCCCTGCTATAGCACAAAACATACCTCATACATGGGCACTATAGGGTGGCATTCAGGGGCGGTAGTGTGAGATGAACTCAAAATTAACGTGTGGGGGCTGTTAGAGTGTTTTATTAACCATTCCCGTCTTAAGGTCAGTGGTGTATCCTCCTCGATGGAAAATGTATAATCATGCGAGAGAAAGCCATTGTAGACAATAATGGCCTTGTGCATGGTCATTTTAGTGTGGCATTCTGGGAGATGTAATACAAAAGAGATGCAACACCATTAGATAAAGGGAACATCAGAATGCTTAGTCAACCAGCCATATACAATTGGCTTAGTCACCTGAGAGCAAGCCATGGTACTTTGTTGTTGAGACCCCTTTCTGCAGTACTCAATCTAAACACCCATCGGTGTTCAATTCTAAGAAATGTTTTTGTCAAGTTGGGCGTTGTGGATAGTAGGTTGGGTTTATCCAGAACAGTCCATCTGAAGTCCTCTGGAGTGTTTTTTCTCTCCAGGAAGAATTTTGGTAAGCTTGGTAGCTTGTTTATCGCATCTGATGGTGCTTTTATGTCATCCCAACATATCTCAAGTCGCAGGGGCATGTGATGAGATTTATTAATCTCTCTCTGTTGCAGTTGGTGTGTTATTTTAACATCAACAATACAAGACCTGTTCCATAAGGTGAAAGAATTCTGCCTGGTCAACGCCAACCTATGCTTGCATTAGGGTGGGGTAGTGGCCAACAATTCTGGCTAACTGTTTCTAGCCTGAGCTCACCGCTTTCAGAGCTTTCATTAAAGAAAGAGGAATCTCATTAAAAAAGAGAGAGCGCTATTCACCACTTTCCCCTATCTTACTCTCCCTCCCCTGCCGACAGACTAGAGTGAGCAGAGAGAAGAAATAGGAGAAAAGAAAAAAGTGAGGGGAAGAGTGGTGTCGCCTCACGGGAGTAACACCATGGAGGCTCTGCAGGAAGGTACTCGCCTGCCGCCTAGGTTCTCATCATCAGCGTCCACCACTCGAACCAAAAAGTGTGAGATGAAAGAAAGTAAACAGTGAAAAGGATGGTGATGGTGCTAGGGCGACAGAACCTGCCTGTGCACCAGAATTGGTACACTGCAGGCCTGGACCCAACAGTGCAAAGAAGGGTGACATGAATAGTGCCACTCTAATCCTGTGAAATAAAAAGTGAGCTAGTGCACGCTGGCCGTCTCTACTTTATTCTAGGCTGCGTGTTTGCTCGAATTAAAACGGCAACATGTTTCGTTGTGAGGTACTGGGTTTTTCAGAACCGGTACCGAACCGGTAACCCAGTGGTGTCAGGGAACACACCCAGAGACCTCGAGTACTTTCCTGATTCAGACCACAGAAACTCAGAGTCTTCTAGGTGAAGTCAAGGATCGATTTTATTGGCTGCAACCAAAGTAACAGGCGTCCTAGAAGTACAACAACACGGGATGTATGTGCTCAGGAGACTGCTCAAATTCACCAAGTCAGGCTTCTCTTTTTATACGAAATATTGTGCTTTAGGCAAACATTCTTCACATTCTACTATACCATTGACATGTTTCTACTACAAAGGAAAAGCAGAGTCATGATGACAAGCCCATAGCTCAGTTTGTCCAGCCCACAACAAATTACCCAGTAGTGAGTTACAACGGGGTGGACCCTAAGAACTCTCTGACCTGGGTCAGTTAATCAGGTACATGTAGAAGTGGTCGGAGTCTGATATTTGGAGTAACAAATATCTCAAAGAATCACAAGTTTTTCAGTGGATCACTTTCGCTTATATCTAAACCACAAATGTCACTAAAAATAGAACAGGTTCATACATTCGGTGCATATTTTTATTTTTGCACATCTTAATTTATAAATTACGTGAATTCCAAACATTAGAGTAGAACATATTGCAATTGATGCATTGACAATATAAATCAACTTAAAGAAAGCACATTAATATACAATAGATACATTCAAGTATGTCAACGCGCTCACGGTGCACAGAAAGGAAAGTATTTAGGAGGGATGGGTGTGTGGGGGTAGAAGTGGGGACCGGGTAAAGGTGGTGTGACTAGGTTATAATCACAGTGAAAAAATGAAGCCTTTACAGTCTATATACAGATCAATGGGTTCCAAGATAATCTCAAGCATAGGTTCCGTAACCATCCATTATTAAGTCCTATGCTTGGAAAGATAAACAGTATAGGTTGTCGACGTTTCGACCCCTGAAGGTAAGGGTAGTTCAAAACCTCATGCTGGGGTCTTCATCAGGACGCGTGGTGAAGCAGGAGCGCCTATAAGTAATGCGATAGTAATGAATGTATCTGGTACTACCATAAACCATTTGCTGCACTCGAACTAAAGTCGAAAATTACATACTTTGTACGGGGCCCGGGGTGGGCCTCGAACTTGGGACCTTCCAGGGTTCCTATGTTGTATGGTAAGCCTGTGAATTGAGTAGAAGGATCATAATTACAATGGGCTGTCCAACATGTGGACAGTGCACCAGTGTAACACACAACCAAATTAAAAACCAGGGGAGCACTTACTGGGAGCTTGGCAATATCCGATTGAATTTCGTGAAATTCTTTGGCCAGCTAGGACGGCCGGTCCGTGGAGAAATCCGTAAGTCTCTAGAAGTGAAATGTTAAACACGGATCAGTCTGAGTGAAGGAAAAATAATTAACCGCCATTGCCGCATTGTAGTTGCTGGGTATATGCGCGGTATTGTGCTTAAACTAAGGTAAGCCTCTCGGCTGGTGGTAAAGTAAAATATTTTATGGGCCATCATTCTAGAAGGTCGTTTAGAGAAAACGTCCAGGCATGTCCTGGCTGCATGGCATGAAAGCGGCATGACAACGGCACAAGATGCAGTTAAACGTAGTCAGCCATTGTTAAAAGCGGTATTAGTTAAACTGCCCCGAGGAACGCTCATAGTGTGCGTGGGGAAGTAGAAAGATTCACTCGTCGCTAATCAGATTGTGATTGTTATGAGGCAATAAAACGGAAAACACCGCACAGCCAGAGTTTCCGATTAAGTGCCAAATATACTGTGCGTTGGGAGTGACTCCTAATCTTAAAGATCCTTCACGATGTCAGAGCGTAAAGGGAATAATGGTTAAATCTGTGAAGCCTCTTGAGACCGGGGAGACGCGCTGGAAAGCGTCAAGGTCTCACCTGTTTACTCGCAGGACATGTCTGTCTCAACCAACTCCTCCGGCTGTCAGCGGCAGTCTGAGCCGCCTCGAGGTGCCGGCGCTAAATGCTGCTTGGGGGCTCGCCGGATCCTGGCCAATCACCAGCGAGTAAGCCCAGGGAGCGGGGAAAATCGTAATCCTTGTTAAAACTAAGTGTCAATCACAAAGGGATGTACGTTGGGTTGATGTACAGTGGTGTTCTGCCTAGACACGTTCATAAACGGACAGAAACACATTCAAAAAGGTAGGGCGCTGAGTCACTTGGGGTGTGCGAGTTAATTACAATAAGCTTCTTCTAGGTGGAAAGACAGGAAAGGGTAAACTGAACCCGGGCAACATTGTATTATTGACATAGCGTTGTGAAGTATACGTCCATGCACCTGACCCAGATTATTGCGTGACTTAAAATCTGCAAGGCTAAAACGGCATGTTGTTGCGCACTGAAATCACAATTATACAGTAAACATCCGAAAAGCCGCTTTCACGCCTTAACAAAATACAGACATCAATCCATGATATGCAAAGCAGTGCAAGAATATTTATACAACGTACTTTCTAGATCAACCCCATGCTGTAATTATTCGGGTTGCAATAGAGTGAAGTTGTCAAGTGGCTCATTGTCTAGGTGGATTCAAGGTTGAGCTGGAATTGTCCCTAGTACATCAACACCTGGGACAGGGTCTATTGGTATGCTATAAAGCGTGGGGAGGAGCCTCATGGATCAATCTGGATCTAGAAGTGCCATCTGAGAGAATGTTGTTTCCAGTTCGTTTAGGCCCTGCTGGACGGAGTTGAAAAATTGCATCCATTTACACTCACGCACATTCAGGATCGAATTGAGATTACCACCCCGTGGGCCCAGTGTGATTTTTTCAATGACCACCCACCGATGGAGTCATTTATGCAATTTTTTGCCCCTGCAGAATGATTTACATAGGCCAAACCAAACAAAAAATAAAGAACCGTGTGCTACAGCACTGCAGCAGGATAAGATGTAAAACACCGGGAGCCCCCCTGGTAGAACATTTCCAAGAACACACACACACACCAGAATCACTCAAGTGGGTGGTCATTGAAAAAATCACACTGGGCCCACGGGGTGGTAATCTCAATTCGATCCTGAATGTGCGTGAGTGTAAATGGATGCAATTTTTCAACTCCGTCCAGCAGGGCCTAAACGAACTGGAAACAACATTCTCCCAGATGGCACTTCTAGATCCAGATTGATCCATGAGGCTCCTCCCCACGCTTTATAGCATACCAATAGACCCTGTCCCAGGTGTTGATGTACTAGGGACAATTCCAGCTCAACCTTGAATCCACCTAGACAATGAGCCACTTGACAACTTCACTCTATTGCAACCCGAATAATTACAGCATGGGGTTGATCTAGAAAGTACGTTGTATAAATATTCTTGCACTGCTTTGCATATCATGGATTGATGTCTGTATTTTGTTAAGGCGTGAAAGCGGCTTTTCGGATGTTTACTGTATAATTGTGATTTCAGTGCGCAACAACATGCCGTTTTAGCCTTGCAGATTTTAAGTCACGCAATAATCTGGGTCAGGTGCATGGACGTATACTTCACAACGCTATGTCAATAATACAATGTTGCCCGGGTTCAGTTTACCCTTTCCTGTCTGTCCACCTAGAAGAAGCTTATTGTAATTAACTCGCACACCCCAAGTGACTCAGCGCCCTACCTTTTTGAATGTGTTTCTGTCCGTTTATGAACGTGTCTAGGCAGAACACCACTGTACATCAACCCAACGTACATCCCTTTGTGATTGACACTTAGTTTTAACAAGGATTACGATTTTCCCCGCTCCCTGGGCTTACTCGCTGGTGATTGGCCAGGATCCGGCGAGCCCCCAAGCAGCATTTAGCGCCGGCACCTCGAGGCGGCTCAGACTGCCGCTGACAGCCGGAGGAGTTGGTTGAGACAGACATGTCCTGCGAGTAAACAGGTGAGACCTTGACGCTTTCCAGCGCGTCTCCCCGGTCTCAAGAGGCTTCACAGATTTAACCATTATTCCCTTTACGCTCTGACATCGTGAAGGATCTTTAAGATTAGGAGTCACTCCCAACGCACAGTATATTTGGCACTTAATCGGAATCTCTGGCTGTGCGGTGTTTTCCGTTTTATTGCCTCATAACAATCACAATCTGATTAGCGACGAGTGAATCTTTCTACTTCCCCACGCACACTATGAGCATTCCTCGGGGCAGTTTAACTAATACCGCTTTTAACAATGGCTGACTACGTTTAACTGCATCTTGTGCCGTTGTCATGCCGCTTTCATGCCATGCAGCCAGGACATGCCTGGACGTTTTCTCTAAACGACCTTCTAGAATGATGGCCCATAAAATATTTTACTTTACCACCAGCCCGAGAGGCTTACCTTAGTTTAAGCACAATACCGCGCATATACCCAGCAACTACAATGCGGCAATGGCGGTTAATTATTTTTCCTTCACTCAGACTGATCCGTGTTTAACATTTCACTTCTAGAGACTTACGGATTTCTCCACGGACCGGCCGTCCTAGCTGGCCAAAGAATTTCACGAAATTCAATCGGATATTGCCAAGCTCCCAGTAAGTGCTCCCCTGGTTTTTAATTTGGTTGTGTGTTACACTGGTGCACTGTCCACATGTTGAACAGCCCATTGTAATTATGATCCTTCTACTCAATTCACAGGCTTACCATACAACATAGGAACCCTGGAAGGTCCCAAGTTCGAGGCCCACCCCGGGCCCCGTACAAAGTATGTAATTTTCCACTTTAGTTCGAGTGCAGCAAATGGTTTATGGTAGTACCAGATACATTCATTACTATCGCATTACTTATAGGCGCTCCTGCTTCACCACGCGTCCTGATGAAGACCCCAGCATGAGGTTTTGAACTACCCTTACCTTCAGGGGTCGAAACGTCGACAACCTATACTGTTCATCTTTCCAAGCATAGGACTTAATAATGGATGGTTACGGAACCTATGCTTGAGATTATCTTGGAACCCATTGATCTGTATATAGACTGTAAAGGCTTCATTTTTTCACTGTGATTATAACCTAGTCACACCACCTTTACCCGGTCCCCACTTCTACCCCCACACACCCATCCCTCCTAAATACTTTCCTTTCTGTGCACCGTGAGCGCGTTGACATACTTGAATGTATCTATTGTATATTAATGTGCTTTCTTTAAGTTGATTTATATTGTCAATGCATCAATTGCAATATGTTCTACTCTAATGTTTGGAATTCACGTAATTTATAAATTAAGATGTGCAAAAATAAAAATATGCACCGAATGTATGAACCTGTTCTATTTTTAGTGACATTTGTGGTTTAGATATAAGCGAAAGTGATCCACTGAAAAACTTGTGATTCTTTGAGATATTTGTTACTCCAAATATCAGACTCTGACCACTTCTACATGTACACAACAAATTACCCGGCAAGGCCCAACATTTCCATCAGATACCGGTGGACCCCCAATAAAAACGGGCACCTCCCTATCATAAAGCAAGTGAGAGAGAAAAGAGCAGGGACAGGTGTGAGCAAGATTCGGCAGGGTGTGTGTGCGATGAAAAGGGTTTATGGCATGTTGTGCCTTGATGCTATCTCGTTCGGCCACTGGGAGAGGAACTGACCAAACAGGTTCGGCCTGGGGCAATGGTTCCAACTCGCCCAGGTCACAGGAAAGTCAATTAAGGTGTACGTGTCCTTTGGAATCGAATTTGGTTTAATTATCTGCCTATGTGAGGGCAACTCACAAAATGGCTGCCGTACACAAAATGGAAGCCAAGGGTTCAAGACGAAAATGACGATTTCGAGGTGAAATCGTCACTCGAATATGACGAAAATGCTTGTACATAGTGTACTAGCCATTCTCGGTCTTTTGATACCAAATTCGTCATGTTACGACGAAGTTTAATTCTGGAGTCCAGAATTATTACACGAGTCCAGAATTTTCAGAACCACAAACCCTCCTTTTGCCCTTACATAGGCAATTTAACCTAATCTCATGCTAATCTGAGTCCAGGTCTATATTCCTAAAGTCATTGAGATGTTGCTGTAACATCATCCTAGTACTTAGCTCGTCTCTTGATACAGGTTTCCTTACACATGATGTAGCACAGAGGCCACATATTGCAGGAGCACACTGCACGCACAGACAGAACAGGAAAAGAATGGCTAAGACCATCCCAATGACCATCAGAATTTTCCATCCCCAGCCGGATATCAGTTCCCAGAACCACCCCAATAATGACCAATCTCCTTTATCCACATAAATAGATTCGGAAATCTTATGCAGTTTGGAGATGGCCTGGTAGACTGTTGGAGCGTTATCTGGAATGAAAACACAGCAACTCGATTGGATCAATTTACATACCCCACCTCGGTCTGCAAGTATGACATCTAAAGCGACCCTGTTCTGAAGGGTCATAAGTCGATCCGACTGGAGCTCAGCAGTCAAGTTACTAAGGGCACCAGCAGTTTCAATTACGGTGGATTCAACCACCCTTGTCAATTGCCTTATGTTCCTGCTGTTAACCATGGGTCCCCAGAACGGCAGAAAACCCTTTGCGAAGTCCCCAAATTCTTGACCTGCAGTGTCTTCTTTACTCAAGACACCTCTAACTACCCTTGTCTTGTGGTAATCTGCCGCTGCTGTGTAGGTGGGAGGCAACAGGAACGAAACAAAACATGAGCCCGAAAAGTGAGGGGGAAACCATGTATAGGCTCTATCATGGCAGATGAAATAGGTACCCTTAGCTGCTAAAAACGCAGGGGAAGTCTGAGACCCAAAAACATATGTTTCTGTACAGACACTTTTCCTTACCTGAGCTCTGGGATTCTTGCCAGTACCTTGCAGACACAGGTGACCCTGATGGGGTACAATCCAAATCGGGGACGATCTCTTAGCTTGCTGTTTCCCACTCAGAGTAGTTCCATATCCGGTCACGTTCCATCCTATATATGCAAGTGTCTCATCTTCGGGGGTAGTTTCATAAGAAATATCTTCCTTAATCATGTCGACTATACCCTTAACCAGAGCACTATTTTTAGGATTGTCTTTTTCAGAACGTAGGGGGTGGACTTCACGAGCATATATGAACATTGTTCTGTATGCCCACACAGAACCATTATGGCTGAAAGGCAGGACCAGATAAGGGATACCTTTATCCATGGTGTGAGGCATTAGGCCACACACCCAACAGTTAGTTGTGTTCATTACTAGTTGGTGTTGGTGCAAGAGCTGAACAAAGGAGTTATTAATAAACTCTAATCTCCTAGCGGATTCGTGTTCAGGAAGGGGTTGAAAAGAGTGAGACGAAACAGTAGGAGGAAGTATGGGCGATGTAGTGGGTGCAAATGTTACTCGAAAAGAGAATAAAACATATCCTATTAAAAATATCAACACACTGAATAACATGAAAATGCACAATATCAAAAAGCTTTTCTTCGTCATTATTTTACATATTCTGTTTCTAAAGTTCGTTTCCTTGCCAGGTCTCTCTATCTCGAAAAACTCCATCCTCTCTAAAGTGCTGCCCACGATGGGAGGTTGATTCTGCTAAGGAATGCTTCTGTCAGTCTAGGAACTCCCTTGGACCAACCAGAACTGCCGACCTAACGTCGTCAGCTGCACCCCAAAGACTTTGGGCAATCGCGGCCCTAGCAGCGGAACCCGGATGGAGGTTCGAAAAATAAAAATAAGCAAGTTTCTCAGATGGGAGAGCTGCACTTTCAAAAATAGCAAAAATGAAAATTTTATTTATTTGTCCATAGGTCTCGGCCTCAAATTGTATCTTCGCTTTCCAGGTATGGTGTGATCACGGAAAAGGAGTTCAGGTTCTGTAGTGTCCAGTCGAAATGATGGTGATACAGCTGGTTGCAAAATTGTATCACTCTCTTGTTCAGTAAGTGTTCCTTTTACACGTGCATCACTGAAAGGCAGAAAACGTGGCATGGTTTCAGTCTCTGAGTCAGCGACACCCTCCTGGACCCACCGGTCATATGGCAGAGGCAAGGGGATCCGCTTGCAGTGGATCCCGTGGATCCAGTTTTTCTTCCCTTCCACTCGAACAGCTGCTCTTGTGGAAAGAAGGACGAGGTGCGGTCCGGTCCACCTGGGCTGGTCGTTCTTGGTTCGCTGGAACTTCTTGACCAGCACCCAGGATCCAGGGTCGATCTGATGTCCTGGAGCTTCAGAGACTTGAGGCAGTGTATCATGCACCTGTTGGTGTAAAACACGCAATTTAGCCGTCAATTCGTACAGATAATCAAGCAAAACAGGGTGTTCTATTTCACTGAACTTAGTGGGCCTTGGCACTCCCCATATGTTGGCCGGGCGGCCGAAAACTATTTCATAGGGACTAAATTTCACTCGCGAATGCACAGTCATTCTGGTGGCTAGGAGTGCTAAAGGGAGAGCGTCAGGCCATTTAAGACCTGTGCTCGCTTGTATTTTGGCCAATTTTAACTTAAGCGTGCCATTATAACATTCTACTAATCCAGCTGATTGGGGGTGATTTGCAGCGTGGAACTTCTGCTGAATGCCTAGCCCTTCACATACTTTCTTCATCACACGACCCACAAATTCACTCCCATTATCACTCCAGACCATTCTAGGCATTCCAAATCGGGGGAAGAATTCTTTCACACGGGCTTTCGCTGTGGACAAGGCAGTATTGTCCTTTAGGGGATATGCCTCTACCCATCTTGAGAAGGCACAAACAACAACGAGTACGTATTTTAAGTTTTTGCACCTCTCCATGTGGATGAAATCTAGCTGCAAAACCTCGAACGGATACGTAGGAGGCGCAAAATGACCAGCTGGAGTTGGGGTTCCCCTACCAGGATTGTGTTTCAGACACACCATGCAATTCTTGATGACATTCTCTGCACACTTGGGAATTCCTGAATTTTGCCATACTGGAGCCAACAACTTGCAAATCCCTTTCACGCTGATATGAGCCATTCCATGAGCCATTGTAACCACTGCAAGCACGTACGCATCGGGTAGCAACCATCTCTGATGCTCTGACAATTCAATCCAACAACCGTTTGCATCCATTCTACCCGTACTTTCTCTCCACATGTTCAACTCTTTCTCTGTAGCTTCAGCCTGGATCGATTTCACACTCTCTATCGTGTCCTCACACATTCCAACATCACCAACCCATCTTGCAGGGCCAGCAACATACATTGGGCTCATCACATTCCTTGCAGTTTCTTTCGCGATTTCGTCAGCAAATGCATTTCCACGACCAACATCGTCAGTCACCTTCTTGTGAGCACTACATTTCACAATCGCCACTTGCAGAGGCAAGGTCAGTGATTCAAGAAGCTCATTCACCAACTGACCATGCTGAATCTTAGCTCCATGCTAAGTCAGGAACCCACGTTCTTTCCACAATCGTCCAAAACTGTGAGCCACTCCAAATGCATACTGGCTTTCGGTGTAGATGGTCACTTTCATTCCCTTTGACAACACACATGCTCTTGTAAGTGCAATCAATTCTGCTGCCTTAGCTGAATTATGTGGAATACGTGCAGTTTCAACAATCGTATGCAAAGTCGTGACAGCATATGCTGCAGTCGTGTCACCATTCGGGAGCTTGAAACATGAACCATCCACCCACAATGTACCATCACATTCAGCAAGAGGAGTGTCCTGGAGGTCTATTCTCCCTTTCGTTTCTTCTTCTGTTCTAAGAAAACAATCATGCTGTTCAGAAGCATCTAATTCCTCTACAATTGGCAACAACGTAGCTGGGTTGAGAGTGTTGCACCTTTTTATGTGCACATGACTTGCTAACAAGGTCAATTCGTAACCTGACAATCGAGCACTAGTTAAGTGCTGTGTCTTGGTTCTGTTTAACAACGTGTCCACTGCATGTGGAACCATCACAACTAGAGTGTTATTCATCACTAGACCAGCAGCCTGTCGAATAGAAACAGCTGCTGCCGCTGTCGCTCTTAAAAGACTTGGCAATGCTTTAGCTACCGGATCCAAAGTTGATGAAAAATACGCACATGGACGCTGCTTGTCGCCAAACAACTGTGTCAACACTGATAATGCGCAACCTTCTTTCTCATGGACATACAATGTAAAGGGCTTACTGTAGTTGGGGGTACCCAACACAGGAGCTGAACACAATGCTGTGCGCAATTCAGAAAAACTTTTCTGACACTCTTCAGATCAAGGAACGGGATTGGGTGTATCTTTACACGTTAATGCCACCAAGGGTTTGGCTAATAACGAAAAATTTGGTATCCATTGCCTGCAATATGATGTAATGCCCAAGAAAGCACGCACTTCTCTCTGTGTTTTTGGCACACTCAATTTCGCTATTGCCTGAATTCTTTCTGGGGTCAGTTTCCTTCCCTCCTTCGATAAGAGATGACCTAAGTAGGTCACTTCTTGTCGACAATATTGCAATTTGGAAATGACACCTTGTGATGCAAATCACACAGATGACGCAACAATGACAACGTGGCTTCTTTACAGATTTCCTCAGTATCTGCAGCAACAAGCAAATCATCAACGTACTGTACAAGAGTAGCACCTTCAGGTAAAACAATCGTATCAAGCTGTGTCTTTAAAGCTTGACTATATATTGATGGACTTTCACAGTAGCCCTGGGGAGCGCGTTTAAAGCGGAAGCTTCGTCCTCCTAAACTGAAGCCAAAAATATCCCTGCTCTCCTCAGCAATCGGGATGCTGAAGAAAGCATTCTTCAAATCAATCACCAAAAACCAGGTGGCAGAAGCTGGAATCATAGTCAATAGCGCAGTAATGTCAGGGACAACTGGAAATTGTGGCACAACTATTTTATTCTCCTCTCTAAGATCAATCACAAATCTGTACACAGGTGGCTGGGAAGGGTCAGTTCGTTTTAAAACAGGCAGAACAGGACTATTGCAAACGTTGCCTCTTGTTTCTTCAATCACATCTTTTTCAATCAGATCGTAAACGATCGCTATCAACGCTTTTTCACCTTCACTAGAGATTTTATATTGGGGAATGCGTGGCATTTTAACATTGGCTTTCAACGTTACAACATACGGTGGTATTTCCAAAAGGCCCACATCATTAGGACCAGTGGCCCAAAGAATATCAGGAAGAAACGACAATTCTGTTGGAAGTTTATCCCTTGACAAATACATTGAGGAAACCACTTTCTTGCCCAGTGTAACTTGTACTCCCGAAGGAGAACAGTACAAAGTCGCATAGAATCTTTTTAACATATCCAATCCCAACAAGTTTTCACCACAACCTGTTGTCAGAATAAGGGGTGCTTCTAATTCACAAGGACCAACAGAAAGGGACATAGGACTAGAAATCGGGTTCCTAACCGGGGTGCCAGAAAAACCTACAGAAACATTCATTTCGCCAGACAAAGGTGCGCCAGGGAGTTTGGAGTGCATAATAGAACTCTTTGTAGCACCAGTATCCAACAGAAGAGGCTCTGACACACCTGATGTAATCACCTCAACATATGGTCCACTCTGATCTACTGGAACTGAAACAACTCCCTCTCTTTGTCTATGGCTGTCCTAGCAATCATTACCTTCCCAATGCTCATCCTCTGTATAGTAATCATCAGCATAGTACTGAGCGGTCCTACCAGATGCGTTATTCTGTTGATCGAACCTATTCATAGAATTTTGAGGCGGAAGGGGACGTGCATTCTGAGGGATGTTTCCACGTCCTCTACCTCTAGGCGCTTGCTGAACACCTCTACCTCTTGTGTTTGACACACCATTTGCACGCTGTAACAGAATAGGGCAACTATACTTGAAATGACCCTCTTCCTTACAATATGAACACTGATTGGGGCCTACAGGGACACGTGGTCGAGTATACTCGACTCTTTGCGAGTTCCTCTGATACTGTTGAGGCTGCTGATAATTATTCTGATAGTTACTCTGACCACCATTATTCTGGCCACCACCACCACGTGGCGGATATGCTTGCTGTAACAGAACCTTAGTTTTCAACTCTTTAGTTTTCTTTTCTGCTCTATCTTTCTCGTCTTTGTCTCGATTTTCATAATATTGTGCAGTAGCCAATATTTGTGCTGAAGAGGAAACTGCCCAAGAACTCTCTGAATCTTTCAACTTTTTACACAACTCAGGAAGCAGATTGTGCACGAATTTATCGACGAACAATCGCTGACCACCTTCTGTGCTCATATCTTGACCACTGTGGTCAACAAACGTTTCTTCAAACCTGGTGAAGAAATCCGACACCGTTTCATCTTTCTTCTGCTTACATGCAGACAACTTATCCCAATTTACACGCATCGCAGGCATTATCGTTTTCATATAATCAATGATCCTACCAGGGAGTTCTGCTACTAAAGGCTCAGGTTTAGCACCACCAATTTGTAGGGCATCTGCAGCAGCAATATTAGCCCATGAGTCACCTAATTCCTGATCATGATCTGCATGACGAATTTTTCCCCATAAAGGCTGTGGAACAACGTTCCCAAACAACATATCTATATCCGCTAAATTCATGATGCATGACCCAGCAGTCTGTGACAATTCCTTGTAATACCCTGCAGGATTTTTACGGGGATCAGGTAATGTCTGTTTAAGATCCAAAACTTCAGCTCGCTTCCATGGGACATGTACCCACACACGCTGAAAGTGTGGCAGAATAGGTGGGACAGCATTCGCGTTCCCTACCCTCCATTGTGGGGGAACTTCTCTCATGGGATACTGTCTCACCTTCTTTTTAACAGAAGAATCAGACTCAAACAATGACTTGGAAACACCTTCAGTCCTAAGTGACAACAATGTCGCAACTGCTTTCTTAACATCTGAACCCACAATTGCGCCTTTTGAAAACTCAAACCGAACATGGCTCAACTCAGGAGGATTAGAGTCCAAATCATTTTCCTCTAAATCTTCACATAGAAAAACACACATTTTCTCAAAAACGTATCTCTGCTTTGATGCTTCCCACTGATGGAAGACATCCATAACACATTCTAAATCATATTTTTCCGGGTCAGCAACCCATTTATGTGCCAAATAATTCAATGTTTCTTTCTCCCTAGAATCAGGCTGTTGACTACGCAACTGTTTATGCTCAGAGACAGGAGCCGGACTTGCCGCTCCAAAGAAAGGATATAAAATACTAGTAACAGTGCTAGCCACTCTCTGATGAACAGAAGGAGAGGTCGAGGAAAAGACAAGAGGGAAAGCAGAGTGAGACGAGGCAGATGTAGAGGCAGTGTCAGGAGAAGTACCAGGAGTGGTAGTCGATAGAGTAGTCAAAGTTGTAGCAGGTAAAGGCAGAGCAGATGTCAAAGTCGGTGGCCCTTGAGGAGGCTGTACCGGAGGAGCAGGAGCCAGCTGAAGAGTAGCTGGTGGGTGCTGTGGAGGAGCAGGAGGCAATGCAACCACGGGTTGCGCAACTAAAGGTTGCGGAGGTGCCGTAGCATTCTGCGCATAGGGGGGTGGCAAAGGCGAACTTAACAAATGCGCCATTAACGGATCTTTTTCAAGCTCTTTTGCTGCATCTTGCTGAAGAGGCGGCAAAACTGGATAGCATTTATCTATTACCATTTTACGTTGCCTGTGCAACTGCTCACTCATCTGTTCTTCTTCATTGTCTTTATACTGCATAGCAGCTTGCATTATCGAAATACCCCTTTCTCTCTTATTTTTCTTCTCTAATTTAATTTCTTTCTGTTTGGCCTCCTTACGCCATAGGCGTAAAGAGTCAAACATCGCCGGCCGGGCTTTCTTCTTAAAAAGTTTAACTTCAAGATTATCTAAGATTTCTGTGTCAAAACTACCGAATTGGGGCCATTTTAAAGCACCATCTTTTCTGGTGTATTTGATCCACACTTCATTATATGTGATGGGGCCTACTCCATGTTTCACATATAATTCATAAGTTGGAGTTCCAATCGGAGGAACCGGACACGAGTCCTCCAATCGGCAGTCCCTATTATTACAACCAAGACAAAACAAATTTCCAAGTCTGCTAAAACCAGGCATTTTCGCTCTCTAGTCTAGCTCCAAACTTCAAAGGATTATCGATTACGATATTTCTCGTGAATACACGAGTCCTTCGGCTTTGGCACTTGCAAGTTCCAAATAAAGCGATCCCAAGGATACCCAAAACTAAGAACCAACTAAGGACTGGGAGGCGCTCCACTTATACTTAACTGAGATATCGATGACGTCACCAGAAGACTCGTCTTAGCGTTTCGCTCTACCAAACTTCAAGGGTCCAAATCAGGGCGATAGCCAGGGCAGCAGTCCTTTGTAGCCGTCGGGAAGCGGGGAACCTCGCAGCAAAGACTTTCGGACCACGTCGACATGCAGGGGTCGTTGAAGTGGTTGGCTTTCCTCCAGAATTTTCACACGAAGCTCCTCACGAACCTCTGGCTGGACCGGTACCGCTGGTATCGCCCCGCGTTGGGCGCCAACTGAGGTACTGGGTTTTTCAGAACCGGTACCGAACCGGTTACCCAGTGGTGTCAGGGAACACACCCAGAGACCTCGAGTACTTTCCTGATTCAGACCACAGAAACTCAGAGTCTTCTAGGTGAGGTCAAGGATCGATTGTATTGGCTTCAACCAAAGTAACAGGCGTCCTAGAAGTACAACAACACGGGATGTATGTTCTCAGGAGACTGCTCAAATTCACCAAGTCAGGCTTCTCTTTTTATACGAAATATTGTGCTTTAGGCAAACATTCTTCACATTCTACTATACCACTGGCATGTTTCTACTACAAAGGAAAAGCAGAGTCATGATGACAAGCCCATAGCTCAGTTTGTCCAGCCCACAAAAAATTACCCGGCAAGGCCCAACATTTCCATCAGATACCGGTGGACCCCCAATAAAAACGGGCACCTCCCCATCATAAAGCAAGTGAGAGAGAAAAGAGCAGGGACAGGTGTGAGCAAGATTCGGCAGGGTGTGTGTGCGATGAAAAGGGTTTATGGCATGTTGTGCCTTGATGCTATCTCGTTCGGCCACTGGGAGAGGAACTGACCAAACAGGTTCGGCCTGGGGCAATGGTTCCAACTCGCCCAGGTCACAGGAAAGTCAATTAAGGTGTACGTGTCCTTTGGAATCGAATTTGGTTTAATTATCTGCCTATGTGAGGGCAACTCACAAAATGGCTGCCGTACACAAAATGGAAGCCAAGGGTTCCAGACAAAAATGACGATTTCGAGGTGAAATCGTCACTCGAATATGACGAAAATGCTTGTACATAGTGTACTAGCCATTCTCGGTCTTTTGATACCAAATTCGTCATGTTACGACGAAGTTTAATTCTCGAGTCCAGAATTATTACACGAGTCCAGAATTTTCAGAACCACAGTTGCCTAATAGGAAACTTACGGCAACTTCTTCAGGGCTTGGGTCTGTGACTCCACCCTGCACCAATTCACTGTTGTTCCTGTGAAAAGAAAAAGAAAGAGAAAAAAAAAAAGAAAAAGCGCTCTCTTTGTCAGTGTTAATCAGATTAATGGCTGACTATCTCTACAATAGAAAGTGTACTCAGTGTTGAATACACATATCGGTTCCCCTTTGTTTGCTTAAATCTTATTTACTGTTTCACATGTTGTGGAGGGCATCCCTATACCTCCTTTCTGGTTGTGTCAGTGTCACTTGTTTAAAAACCGTTCTTGAGAACTGCTCCTGTCAGTCTCCGAAAACACACATAATAAAGGATTAGTACTGTGTCATCCTGACTTTCGTCAGATTCGATATTTACATACAGGGTCTATATGGTGTTGTCTCACTCACTCAGCAAGTGTTTACCTTGCTGCTTACATCGCTCTTCTGCTATCTGTGTGTGACTACTTTGTTATAGCGTTTGCTTGTGGGCACCTCACCCGTATATCTTCACACTGTTACATTTATCACTTATGTGTGACCCGTTTAGCGTTTGGATTCGTATTCCCAATTCCCGTAGGGTCTGTCCCCGTTTATACTTTCTGTGTCACACCTCTCGTTAGTGTATGGCCCTTTCAAACCTAGAAGCTGGAGGCTAGCCCCACTCACACGACCACTCTGTTGCTGGTTCCTGTTCGCTGTCGGTGTTGGCCCTCATTGCTACATAATTAACCCACTACATCATTATCGGCTGAACTTAGCCACACTATGTAGCTGGCTGTGCGTGCTGCTCGTTTTAACGTTACATTTTCTTTCGGGCATGATTCACACTTAACTTCATTCACAATCCTCATTCATCATTACGCCTTACCGGAAAAAAGCTTGAACCGGGCGTTGTCTCGGCAGCACTCGGCATCGGGAGCGGCTCACTTTTAAAAGGCCGGTGTGGGGAGCTTGCGTGCTCGCCGTCGTGACGAGACTCCGCCTCTTCCCACATGGCGGCGAGTTTGGCCGCCATCTTGGAGTGTGTTTTTTATTAAATTTGTCACGTTATGTGTGCTCAAGCCTATTCTCCTTACTGTTAGTGCTTAACCATCATATCATCATGACCTATCGGATTGTGAACAACTTTACCTGCATTTTTTTAAAAAGCGGTGGTTATCTCATTCCGCAGTCGGTATGCCACCCACCTGGAGCATTTTCATGTCTCCTGTATTTTTCTTAGGTACATGGAATATTCGTATGTAGTGCTACTTCATTATAGTGTGATTTCGATATGTTATGTACACTACACCCGTTGATCCTTGATCAAACTGCTCATGCCAAATGCGATGATAATCATATCTGGTACGGCCCCAGGTCAGTTGGTCGACCTGTGTACCTTTTCCTGATCTCAGTGTATCTCACTAGGAGACTATGGGCATATTTGTTACAGGTGCCCTCTGATATCACCTCATTCACCGACTACACCACTGTAGTCTGGATGTTCTACTATGTATGTACCTATATATAGTGGTATCTGGCTTACATGTCTGATCTGCTGCATTTTTAGTGTGATCCACGATCAGATTGCTCATGCCTAATGCAATAAAGGTCATACCTACTACTGCCCCGTGTCAGATGGTGTACCTGTATGCCCTTTCCTGGCCTCAGAGTGTCCCAGACATGTATAGGTACATACATAGTAGAACATCCAGACTATAGTGTAGTCGGTGAATGAGGTGATATCAGAGGGCACCTGTAATAAATATGCCCATAGTCTCCTAGTGAGATACACTGAGATCAGGAAAAGGTACACAAGTAGACCAACTGACCTGGGGGCGTACCAGATATGATTATCATCGCATTTGGCATGAGCAGTTTGATCGAGGATCAACGGGTGTAGTGTACATAACATATCGAAATCACACTATAATGAAGTAGCGCTACATACGAATATTCCATGTACCATGGTTAAGCACTAACAGTATGGAGAATAGGCTTGAGCACACATAACGTGACAAATGTAATAAAAAACAAACTCCAAGATGGCGGATAAACTCGCCGCCGCGTGGGAAGAGGCGGAGTCTCGTCACGACGGCGAGCACGCAAGCTCCCTGCACCGGCCTTTTAAAAGTGAGCCGCTCCCGATGCCGACTGCTGCCGAGACAACGCCCTGTTCAAGCTATTTTTCCGGTAAGGCGTAATGATGAATTAGGATGGTGAATGAAGTTAAGTGTGAATCAAGCCCGAAAGAAAATGTAGCGTTAAAACGAGCAGCACGCACAGCCAGCTACATAGTGTGGCTAAGTTCAGCCGATAATGATGTAGTGGGTTAATTATGTAGCAATGAGGGCCAACACCGACAGCGAACAGGAACCAGCAACAGAGTGGTCGTTTGAGTGGGGCTAACGTCCAGCTTCTAGGTTTAAAAGGGCCATACACTAACGAGAGGTGTGACACAGAGAGTATAAACGGGGACAGCCCCTATGGGGATTGGGAAAAGGAATCCAAACGCTAAACGGGTCACACATAAGTGATAAATGTAACAGTGTGAAGATATACGGGTGAGGTGCCCGCAAGCAAACGCTATAACAAAGTAGTCACACACAGATAGCAGAATAGCGATGTAAGCAGCAAGGTAAACACTTGCTGAGTGAGTGAGACAACACCATGTAGACCCTGTATGTAAATAATGAATCAGACGAAATTCAGGATGACACAGTACTAATCGTTTATTATGTGTGTTTTCGGAGACTGACGGGAGCAGTTCTCAAGAACGGTTTTTAAACAAGTGACACAGACACAACCAGAAAGGAGGTATAGGTATGCCCTCCACAACATGTGAAACGGTAAATCTTTTTAGATATAAGCGAACAAAGGGGAACAGATATGTGTATTCAACACTGAGTACACTTTCTATTGTAGAGATAGTCAGCCATTAATCTGATTAACACTGACAAAGAGAGCGCTTTTTCTTTTTCTCTTTCTTTTTATTTTCACAG
Organism: Lissotriton helveticus; assembly: GCF_964261635.1. Lineage (NCBI taxonomy): Eukaryota > Metazoa > Chordata > Amphibia > Caudata > Salamandridae > Lissotriton > Lissotriton helveticus. The sequence goes on along the minus strand of NC_136071.1, from coordinate 1,067,768,434 downwards.
GAACACCAGTGAATTGGTGCAGGGTGGAGTCACAAACCCAAGCCCTGAAGAAGTTGCCGTAAGTTTCCTATTAGGCAACAAAACATGTTGGCGTTTTAATTCGAGCAAACACGCAGGGTAGAATAAAGTAGAGATGGCCAGCTTGCACTAGCTCACTTTATATTTCACAGGATTAGAGTGGCACTACTCGTGTCACCCTTCTCCGCACTGTTGGGTCCAGGCCTGCAGTGTACCAATTCTGGTGCACAGGCAGGTTCTGTCGCCCTAGCACCTTCACCATCCTTTTCACTGTTTACTTTCTTTCATCTCACACTTTTTGGTTCGAGTGGTGGACGCTGATGATGAGAACCTAGGCGGCAGGCGAGTACCTTCCTACAGAGCCTCCATGGTGTTACTCCGTGAGGCGACACCACTCTTCCCCTCACTTTTTTCTTTTCTCCTATTTCTTCTCTCTGCTCACTCTAGTCTGTCGGCAGGGGAGGGAGAGTAAGATAGGGAAAAGTGGTGAATAGCGCTCTCTCTTTTTTAATGAGATTTCTCTTTCTTTTAATGAAAGCTCTGAAAGCGGTGAGCTTGGTCTAGAAACAGTTAGCCAGAATTGTTGGCCACTACCCCACCCTAATGCAAGCATAGGTTGGCGTTGACCAGGCAGAATTTCTTCTCCTTATGGAACAGGTCTTGTATTGTTGATAGCAGATTGAGAGGGGGATGACCTGTTCCTTGATCCCCTAAGCTCCTTGGTGTAATTGGTGTTATTTTAACACCCAAGCTTTATTAGTGCCGATATTGATGGCTTTAATCACAAAGGTCTCTGCACATACCCCTTAGGATCCACACAGTTAGTGTCCTTGAACAGGTGGGAGACCCCAGAGAGTATTTTGTCTGGTACTTGGTGTTGGTTTAGGTCTAGTATGGACCAGTCTGTCTTTAACATTACTGCTCCTTTGAAGGCAAACAAGGGTTTCTGTAGGGATTGTTTTCCCTTAGTTGGGCTGTGCCAGTTTTTATGAATTATAATTTTAATCTTGTTTGACAAGTAACAAAAGGTGTGGGGACACACCAGGTTGTTGACAGGCTCTTTATTTAATGGAGTGTCTAACAAGGCCTCACAGTTATTATTCTGAGCTCTCTTTGCTGACTTCTTGACCAGAGGTGGTGGATAATACCTGATGAGGAGATTACGCTTCAAATTTGCAGCATGTTCATTGTACTTTTCTGTGCTGTCACAATTCCGTCTTTGTCTCAGAACTGGCCGAATGGCAAATTATCAAATAGAGACTTGGGATGGTAGCTGTTATAGGGCAGTAGAGCATTGCGGGCCATGGGCTTCTGATAGAGTTCGGTTTCCAGTTGGCCAGTACAAGGGGCAATGAGGACATCAAGAAAAGGTAGACGTTCTTTGCTTTATTTACAAGTAAACTGCAGGAAGGTTTTCTGGATGTTGAGCCTAGCATGGAACAGTTCAATGGAAGCGGCATTCCTGTACCATATTACCTGAATACCATCAATGTAGCACTTCCATAAGATAATATGGGAGCAGTCTGGGTTCTGCTCTGTAAGAACTTTCTCGCTTTCGAACGCGTGCATATAGAGATTCACCAAGACTCAGGGCGAAGGTACTTCCCATAGATGTCCCAGACGTTTGGAGGTATAAATCTTCCTCAAATCGGAAAAAGATATTTTTAATGGCTGAACACTTCATAATGAAGGAGATGGGGGTGATGGTGTCTGGATTATTAACGTGAAGGAAGCCTTCCTGTGGTCAATGTTTGATCTTGTGGGATACAGGTATAGAGTGACTCTACATCAAATGATATCAGGAAATCCGTTTCTGCTTCAAAAGTTGTATCCCTAAGTTGGCAGATAACATCCTTAGTATCCTGTATATATGTCCGTATCTGAGTGACGAAGGGTCTCAGAAAGTGATCCACACATTGAGATAGTAGTTCGAGAACTGAGCAATTCCCTGAGAAAATGGGTCTCCCCTTTTGTGGTCTTTGTGTCTTGTGAATTTTGGAGAGAACATAAAAATACGGGGTGACTGGCTCGTTTGTTTTTAATAACTCTGCCTCTTTTTGCATTATCCATCCGTTGTCTAGGGCCTCGCTTACCATGGATGCTATAGTAAAGTCTAGTCTTTGCGTGGGATCACTTGTTAGGAGCCGGTACGATGTGGTTACCTCTCATTGTCTGAGGCACTCCATCCGGTTGGTAGTATTATCCATGATGACCGTGGCTCCTCCCTTGTCTGCTGGTTTGATTACTATGGACTTATCCTCACTCAGGGTTCTTAATGCCATTTGTTCTCTCTTGGGCAGGTTGTGGTTGTGATAGACCTGAGACGTGGTAGTTGTTCTCAAATTGATGTCATTCAACACTGCTCTCGAAAGTGTCAACTTCTGCCAGAAGTAAGGCAGTCGGTGGGTTGAATGTATATTTCGTGCTCAAATTGGTGTTTATGGCAGGTAGCTCTGTGACATTTGTTGTTTTGTCAGCAAAAAAAGAAGTGGAGTCTAATTTTCCAAAAGAACTGAAAGAGTTCCTGGTGTAACTGACTGGCCTCCTGTTCTGAGCTACCGGGACATAACAAGCTAGAGAGACCTGCTGTGCATCTGCCCTGCTGCCTAGACTCAACTAGACCTATATGTGTCCTGCTTCTGGCCTCGGCTGGAGTGAGTCCTGATCCCTAAGAGGCGCCCAGCCGGGTTCTAGTCCCATGGCTGGCATCAGAGTGTATTCCTCTTGGTCCAGAGGTGGGTTTCCTCAGAACCGATGCAGCACAATGCAACTCAATGCAGCGAGATGGAGGGCCTCGCATCTCAACACCTTGCAGCTGCTGATGGGTCATCTCATCAGAACTGATGTAAAATGAAATAGCACAACTCAGGACCTTACTTCTTAGGCCTTGTAGCTCTTCATTAGAACTGACGCAGTGTGACCCAATGCTCAGCATCAAGGACATAATGCACATTTATCAGTGGACTAACTTGGTCCCTGTGTCCGGCCCGTGCTCCATCACGGTCAGCCTGAACTTGTGACTTTGTTCCGGTCAGGCATGACCAGAGAACCACAGTTGGCACTTTGTACATTTAGGCACTATACTTACCATAAACCTTTGAAATTGCATATTTCAGGTTCTATTAGTGGTATTTTTGTTGATTTGTTGTCAAATAATTTGGTATATTTTACTCTATTTTTCGAAATCGGTGTTGGATTTTTCTTTTGTTGTGTTAAATACTTTTTACATTGTTAAACTCTGAATCTGGCATGACGATGACAGCTGATGTCAGAACATCCAGTCACTCATGTGCCTAGCTATGCATGAGAATTTCAAGGGAACCATCCACATCCAAGTGCATATTCCCTTTTGCAGTAATTAATACTTTGGTAGCAAGACATCCTGCAATATTATTGGTGTTCTGGAATCAATAATGATGAGAGGCATCTTAAACTGTTTGTAATGATAGAGGAACTTTACGGGCAGCTACAGGCAATCAGAAGCCTCTACATCTACCATCTACAACACCATCTGCAAAACAATGGAACAGAGTAAATGTTCAATTTTACCTGCCTGCCTTTAGCCTTTATTGGCATGTCACAGGCTCACCAGCTAGAGTGCATTAAGATTGCTGTGGTGAGCCCAAATTGGACCTCTTTGCTCAAAAGTAGATTCTATCTATCCATCTATCTATCTATCTATCTATCTATCTATCTATCTATCTATCTATCTATCTATCTATCTATCTTTCTTTCTATCTATCTATCTATCTTTTTCAACAACCCCTTTCGCAACACTGGTATATGCAAAGGTGGGGCAACGAACTAAGGAGCAGCAGAGACATGAAGAGGAGCACAACCACTGTCACGCCCCTGCTCAAATAATCCTCTGTAGACCAGAGGCTAGCCAATGTTAGTGCGGTCAAATACTTTAACAATCTTCAAAATGCCCTGGCTCATTGCATTTTGGGTCTATTGCAGCAAGGTGAACCGGAACTACTAAAAATGTGCCCAAGTGAAACTTTTACCCCAATGATTAGGGCGTACTCAAGGATCACCCGCATCCACTAGCTAGTGCCAAGCATTGATTTGGCAATCCAAGGCACCTCATCAGAGCACTTTCTGGACCCACAGAAGAACAGAAGAGGACTGGACATACTGTCTGTGACCTGAGAGGAACCCTGAAGGAATGTACTTGCTCAGAAGTGAAATCCAAGGGTCAATTGGCTGACCTGCGGTTTAGCTCCAGGACCACAACAAGCATCAAGTGGCATTTTAGCTAAAATCCCCAGCTGACCATTGGCAACTGGACTTGGACTGGACTTCACTGTTGGCCTCTGCCTGATACCCTGAGATTTTTTAAGTGACCTTTCCTGGGGGCCTTAGAAGTGTATTCCTGGGGTTGTTTGGGACTTAGAAGAATTGTCAACATTTATTTTCAGAAAACTGACAAAATCCCTTTCAGTGTTGAAACTTTTGTGAACCTTTTGACTTCTAGATCTTCACCAGGATCTATCCACTTGTATTTGACCAGGGCTTCATTTCAGTCAGCTTGAAATCATACCTAGTTCTTGGCCTACCGCAACCTTTGACTATCATTGGTGTTTTGCACTATGAGCACTATTACTACTTGAAAGGTTAACAATTCATATTTCTTTGGTTCCCCTCATTGGATTTGTGTAATTTTGTTGCTAGTTTGTGTATTAAATTGTAATCTATTTTTCTAATTCCGTTTGAGATTGGTATTGCTTGCTCATTTGACTTTAGTACTGTTTTGGGACTACATAATTACTATACACATTGCCCTTAGTTAAGCCTGTCTGTTCTGTCTGTACCATTACTACAAGGGGGCTGAGTTCATGTTCATTTTGTGACTTTGAGGGTTCACCGTGACAAGAGTTATAAATATTATTCCTTTAGCTGGGCAGCCACCCACCCCAAATTCAATTTCTTACAGTAAACAACATTTCAAAGATGCATTTGGACTCCCAGTAACAGGGACCCTGGAAACCAAAAAAGGGTGAAACCAATGAACAGAAGGGGAACATGGTGGCTAGCTAAGGAAGCTGGCCACGAGTTGTGATCCACTGACCTCTCTGAAAATGGACTCCGCTGATACTGGTTGGCCGTGGCTGGCGTTTGTTGTGGTGTTCGGTTGCCCCAGGGGCGGCCTTAGGCATGGGCAAGCTGTGCACCTGCACAGGGCCACCAAACCCCAGGGGCCACCACGGCAATATATATCCTTAATATAATAATCCTCTAAGGATGGATACATATATGCGTTGCGGCCCCTGGCAGGGATTTGGCGGCCTCCGGCTCTGTTCCACTTCCAAACACCCTGACCCTCCCCCCCCTCTTCACTGGCCTCCGCGCTCCGCCTGGACCCCTCTTCCGGGGGCCCCCTATCTGCGCTCCCATCACGGGGCCGCCATGAGCCTAGAGCTGCCCCTGGTTGCCCGGTCTTCTCCAGGGGGCTTGCTCAGTTTGTTTTGCCAATTTCCCTCGTGCTGTGAGCTCTTTGCGCCTGCTTCACTTGATCGACTTGGAGCTGCCGCTGACAGCCTCCGGGTCTGCGGCTGTGGTCTCGGGGCAGACTGGTGTGAAGTTGCATGCTCCAGGCAGAAGAGGAGTTCTGTAGGTAGGGAAGAGTCTGGAGTGCCGATTGCTATCTTGTAAAAAGGGTCGGCCCCGATCGCACCCGATGCCCAGGCTGCTGGTGCAGGGCGACTCTTTGTTTCCTTCTTGAGTAGTTACCAAATAAAGAGATGGGCACTGGAAGTAGGAAGACAAGGAAAAAGGTTTATTACTCATGAGGAGAGCAAGTCCTTTGGGACACTCGCATGGTGTCTTCGGGAGGTGCTCTAACAAGTTTCTCTGAGGCTTCGTCTTTTATACACAGGTTTATGACACACACACATCCTTCATTATAATCAAGGCACTGTAAAGTATGGAGGTATTCCAACACATGGCTACAGTAGGCCCTTATTCTCCATGCAATAGGAGGGGCTGTCATGCGGCTGAGTGTTCTGCTGATTCCATTGGAATGTGTGCTCCTGATCGAATCTCAGGGGTGGGGGTGGGGGTGGTCATGATCAATAGCGGCTCCTTTCAAGAGAGACGAATGCATACAGTAGTGGACAATGAACTGTATCCTCAGGCTAAGGGATGACCAGCGGTCCGTGCAGACATTCAGGCTCAGAGGAAGAGGTCATCACAGGAGGGGTATTCATGGAGGGACAGGAGGTGTTGGTCAGGCGCGGGGTGCGATTCTTTAGGGACAGAGTCATGCGGGAGGGGAGGGCTCATGACTCGCGCATGGGGGAGAGGGAGCAGTCAGGGGCATGGGGGAAGCTTGCAGGGTCAGGGAAGGGGCGCTGGCGATCGACCGCAAACTGAGAGACCATGGTACCTAAAATGGCTGTCGTGTACGTGTGTGCATGGATCTATGCTAGTGGGACAACACAGTCAGAGTTTTAGTGATACCCATTCTGTTTACACCAAGGGGTACGGTGAACATAAATGAACGCCGCTTATGTACATACACATTGCTATTTTTAACAGTCGCCGCTTTTTACATAAGCACGTTCAATTTCTACACAGTCGATGTGATAGGCAAAATATAATACATGTTAATTTACATTTGTTGAGTTCTAAATACAAGCCTAAAGATGGGCATAATATTTAGTCAGGGTTTAAAAGGACTTTTTCTCCGATGACATCAATATACAGTAAAAAGTGCTGTATGTGACCTTTAGACTTGAGTGATCGATGAAAACATTTTTTTGTAAGCAATAAAAATTGAGGGAGAAATGCAATTCGATGTAAACAACTAGTCAAGGGGTGAGTGGAAAGTTCTGGAAGGTGGGGTCTTAGCGAAAATGTCTTTTTCAACGACGAGCCACCACTGGTAAACTCTGTTAGTCCGTTTTTCTTTTCGTTGGCGCTTTTGAGCACCGGCGGTGGAGCTATAAATCCAGCTTGGAATCGTCCTTACGCGTTGCAGGGTGCGATCAGTCCTTTGCTGTTAGATCACAGTCCTTTTTCCTAACTCATTTTCTTAGGGGTGCCTCATGCTGGGCACCTGCGTGTCTTTCTGTTTTTCCGTGGCAAAATCCCAGTCCATAGTCAAAGTTTATATGAAAAAAAGTTTGTTGAATAACCAAGGGAAGAGAGGGCGGAGTGGGGCCAGATCTTCGAACACACCAAGGGACCAAGGGAGCAAAGGATGATGAGCAAGCAAGCCCAACAGTCGGACTCGAAAAAGGGGACGGGGACTTTCAGGCACAAGTGGGTCAGCAAGTCGAGGGCTTCAAGACAGCCCTTCATTCTTTCATCTGCCGAGATTGAGAGTTGTGCCTCGTCCCGCGTCTCGCTGCTCTGCGGCTCCACCTTTGGTTGCGTTCATGTGTGCTTCATGATCTGTGGCCAGGCTGTGCGTCACGTCCAGCTCCTCTCCTCCGGTTATTATATCTTTAAATGAGTAGAAAACAAGTTTTTAGAACAACTGGCAGGAGAAGACATTTATACATCTTAATTCCGTCCCCAATCCTGTGTAGGTGGGGGATAAGTTCATCGGTCACAGTCAGAGGTCGTTATTTATGGAGTCTGTAGGAGTGCATTGCTATGGAATTCGTAACCCTATTCGGTGCTCATTCGTGACGTTCGTGGAGAGAAATCGGACCTTTACACACAGTGTAACATTATAGAAAATTCAAAGTCGAGTCCTTATGTAGAGACTCGTTCTTCCCTGTAACCCAAGTATCGACAATCTCACATTTCCCTTCGGGGTCGGCTAATTCTTGTGTGTGGGGCGTTATCGTCATGAAGAAAGGGGGTGGACGTAAGACATGCTCTTCTTGGGGAGTGAACGTTAATCGAAGTCATTGATTTCGCTTTTTAGGGGGGAGATGACATGAAGCTCGGGTTAATCGGGGGAATGGGGACGTTTGGACAGGGAGCTGGGGTCGATCGGGAGAAGTGGGGTACTCTGGACATCCACGCTTAGGCGCAAGGGGGTGGGGCAATCGGGGCATTGGGGATCGCATTTTCTAACGAACTGAGAAACAGAAGACCATTGACGTTATAGTTCCCTTATAAAAGGCCAGATTAGGGGACCTCCGTCGTCTTACCCGTCCTTTCCTTCATTACCAACTGGGGTTCTATTATTTGCAGAAGGGAGAGGTAGTAATATGGCAAGTCTCAATCGTTTTGGTTTTGGTCAATTTTGCTGAACACCTTTGCGTTCGAGGGAACCCAATTATGTTTGTGTCGGAGGGACACAATGTCTTTGCATAGGGGGGCTTTAGAGAGAGAGAGAGAGAGTGAGAGAGAGAGAGAGAGAGAGAGAGAGAGAGAGAGGGAGAGAGAGAGAGAGAGAGAGAGAGCGAGAGAGCGAGAGAGAGAGAAAGAGAGAGAGAGAGAGAGAGCGAGCCTAAATGGTCCATTCAGTACACCTATGACATAGAGAGAGAGAGAGAGAGAGAGAGAGAGAGAGAGAGAGAGACGTGTACAATAATGGGTCGTTCAGTGCGCGCACAACACAGAACAACAGGGGTTAAGTAACACAAAAACACGGGCAGAGGGGTGACGTATATTCATGCATCATGTACACACAAATTCAGACGGGGGAGACAGCACATGTATCACACACAAAGATCCAAGACAAGACATAAAACAGTTATTGGCCAAAATTATCTTTTCCTGTACGTTTGTGCGCCTCTTAACATCCTAAGCTCTTTTTACCTTTTGTTTTTTTCTTTTATCGTTCGCTGTCTTCACTAGTGGCTTTCTTTGTACACACTCACGCCGTTGGCAATTGGTCACGAACTAACCTGGTCGGGCTAATGCTCACGGTGGTTTATCCGAGTCATTTTTAGCAAGTGCGTTTCCAGGCTGAGACAACAGTTGGTGTCAATTGGAGAGCAAGGGGGCAGCTTTTAGTTATAGGAGGTAGTAGGTTTTCAAATATTGGCAATATCCCTAGTCCTCTCGGCGGGGGATACTTGTGTAACCCCTACCTCGGAATACCCTAAACTTTTCCCTACTTAGTTTAAAACGTAAGAATGCTTAATCATGTGTGTACATTATTCTTTTTTGTTTCATTTGGGGTTTGTCGTGGTTAGGTACTATAATCAGACCCCTTTTTCCGTCTCTTCGTCTGTTGGATCACCGTTTTCGTCGGCATTCCGAGGTGACCTGCAGAGAGAGGGAAAAGAAAGGAGGGGAGAGCAGGCTACATTGATACGCACTCGCGCGCATAAACCCAGAAAGGTTTTTACTTACTGCGTACTCGGCCTATTTCCACAGGATGCAGTCACTGCCAACTGGGGCGTTTAAGCCCAGGTGGACCGTTAGCGTGACTTTTCTTATGCAGGTAGCATATAAAGTATAGGCTAAATACCAGAATCTTTAGCTGTTGCTTTTGGCTGTATAAAAAGGAAAAATACACAACTAAAATTCGACCCTTCATATTTGCAATATTTCTACGTGCTATACTTTTTCAACCCTTTATCTAATCCGAGCTTAGTCATTCCACCTACATTTCAGTTATATCGAAAAACAGGGATTATTCATTCAAGACTTTATCAATTTACACGGACAACTATAGTTGCTTTCTCAAAAAATCTTTAATAAGAATGTCGATGCATAAATACGGGCCTACAACCCCGTGGACCGGCCACGGAGCAGGCTGGAGCGGAGTCGGTGGTCGTTTATTTCATATAAAAGGTGTGAAAAGCGCAATAAAATCATATCGAGACTTCAGTGTGAGCGAGTGTCATAAGTGTTGGGCTTCCAACTTTCAATAATCATGACGTGCAAAATTCAAACAACAATTCATTGTCAGAATGTTCAATTAATACCCATCTGATGTCACTTTACCGTCTGAACACATAATCAGTACCCATCCAATATCAATTCATTGTCCGAACCTATAACCAGTACCCATCCCATATCAATTCATTTCCCGAACTGACAGTACACATCTTGAATCCCTTAATTATCCGAACACGTAATCAGTGCACATCCTATATCAATTCAAGCGGTTAAAAAACCCTTTATACATAACTCATGACACCAGGGCCGAACAATCGGGGTACAACAAGGAGTTGAAAGTTTCATTTGCATCGGCGCCATTTTGAGTGCAGTCAGGCAGAACCAGGCATAGTCTAAATGTCTATTAACTCGTGGTTGGCCCAGAGCTTCCTTTGGCAGTCCAAAAGTTCCGTTAAAGGGCAAAAGAATGGATCGGTGGTTCGAACCATCAGTCAAAAAGGGGAGGGAGGCAACAATGTTCCTACCGGGTCATACTGTGCTTAAACCGGAACTGATCCGAATTGTGGTCTATAGGACTCTAGTCATTCAACTGAGGCTGGCGCCAGCATGGGAGCGCCGACGTCCTGCGGCTACATTTCCATCGTTCCGTGGGCAATCATGGCAGTCATTCCCCATCGGGGGTATCTGCGGGGGTCGGGGACTCCCGCGGCTCCTCTAGAATCTTCAAGGTTGTGGAGAACTATGACGGTGGAGTCAATAAGTGACCGGGCCATTCCTTCATGCTGGGCCCGCTCTTGCCAGGTCGATCGCCATTTTGAGAGTTCGGCAGCTACCGGCGATCGCGGGGTAAAGTGAGCGGACGGGCTCCACCCTGCCGGGCGAGGCGCTGCAGCATCGCCACAGTGGAAGAACCCTTTTCCGGGCGCCTGGAACGTTGAGGGTGCAGTTGGGAAGCCTCCACCTGAGGAGGCGGGAGAGGCCTGTTCGCACCGTCTCTCCCTCCCAGTGCACCCCACGGCGTCTTGCTTGACATTTGTTATGGCCGGACCAGGCGATGAGGACGGGGGGGGTCGGAGGCATGTGCAAGACATCCCCCCCCAGAGTTGTCGCAGCAATTATTGAAGAAAGAAGAAATGTCTGGCGTGTTGTCGCTGCCGTTACGAAGGAGAAAAGAAACAATGTCCCGTCCGTCTTTGGGCCGGGCTTCCGGTGGATGTCGGCCGGACGCCCCTTGCTCTGGCCCCATGAACGGGTTTCTTGGCTCATCGGCTGCAGCCGGATCCCGTCGGCCCCGGCCCCCGGTCGTTGGTGGCCGGGCCGGGAGAGAATGTGGCGGGACTACCTGCAACTCTCAAGGGCCACCGCGGCCGGACTGGGAGAGAGAGGGGAGGGTCGAGGACATTCCCCCCCCTGCAACTCTCAGGTGTTGTCAAGGCAATCCCCTGGCCGGGTCCCGCTGGCCTCGGCCTCTCCTCCGGCTACACCCTACGTTAGGATCTCCTGGTCAACCGTTGGCAGCAGGACCCGCCTTATATGGGTTGCTTTCGGCTGGGCGTGGCCGCAACCCTGCTCCACTTTGGAAGGTTCCAGAGTGGGGGCGGATGTTCTGTTGACTTGCATTTTCCCCAGTTTATCGTTCTTATTGTTTTCAGGTTTCTCATTACGGGTTACTAAATAGGTTTTACCATTAAGTATTGTTTATCGTTTTCCTTGTTCGTTATTTAATAAAAAGTTCATTTTTCATCAGTGGCCTACTGAATTCGTTTTCCTATTCCCTTCTTTCCAGGTTGTTTCATGCTAAAGTTTTTCTGTTAACAGGTTACAGTGATCACTTTATTATCTCATATGTCCTTTTCACTAGGGGTGCTCTCTGGTCGGACCAGATGATCTTCCTCTAGTAAATGGTCCGGGTGAGACTGGCGTATCAGTCAGTGGGGAGTAGATAGGCATGGCAGATTACAACGGGGGACAAAAGGTCCGCATTACCTACCCTTCACTACTTGCAAAGTTTTTCCTACGTTTCTTTGCAAACAGGGAATACCTCCAAAAAAGAACCAATTCCCAAACAGTCAATGTTCGGGCAATCAATCAATCAATGAGGAACGAAACAGGTACGACGTGTTAAAGGTTTGCGTTACCTATCCTTCACTTTCTGCAAAGGGAGAGAGAATATTCCTATTCTTCCCCGTTTGCAGGCAGAGAAGATTCCTAAGAGAACCAGCTTCGAACAATTTAATGCTCGATTCAATCAATCAATCAATGGGGAGGAAAAAAATAGGCACGACATGTTAAAGTTTTGCGTTGCCTACCCTTCACTATCTGCAAAGATTAAACAGAGTATGGCGATTCTGTGTTTGTTTGCAAATAGAGAATCTCCCAGAAGCAATCAATAGGCAATACTAGTATTTTCAAACAATCAATCAATCAATCAATTTCGCAATTTGTCGTGTATCACGACCTTACCCGGACCGGACCATGTGGGCAGTTCTTCGCCTTCCTTTTTCCAGCGCCCGATCGTTCTCTTTCTCCATGTTTTTACCGCAGCATTCCTGTGGGATTCCAGTCAGGACAATAGGTCACTTGAGAGAGGTCCGTTCGGAATCGGTGAAGCTCATTCAATCGGCAGCCGGACGAGGGCCCTCTCAAGGCAGGTATACTCCAATCATTTAGATGTTCACCCCATCGTCTGGACCTCTCTTACCGGACCTTATGTCGCTGATGGGCCCCGCGTTTGGGGCGCCAATTGTAAAAAGGGTCGGCCCCGATCGCACCCGATGCCCAGGCTGCTGGTGCAGGGCGACTCTTTGTTTCCTTCTTGAGTAGTTACCAAATAAAGAGACGGGCACTGGAAGTAGGAAGACAAGGAAAAAGGTTTATTACTCATGAGGAGAGCATGTCCTTTGGGACACTCGCATGGTGTCTTCGGGAGGTGCTCTAACAAGTTTCTCTGAGGCTTCGTCTTTTATACACAGGTTTATGACACACACACATCCTTCATTATAATCAAGGCATTGTAAAGTATGGAGGTATTCCAACACATGGCTACAGTAGGCCCTTATTCTCCATGCAATAGGAGGGGCTGTCATGCGGCTGAGTGTTCTGCTGATTCCATTGGAATGTGTGCTCCTGATCGAATCTCAGGGGTGGGGGTGGTCATGATCAATAGCGGCTCCTTTCAAGAGAGACGAATGCATACAGTAGTGGACAATGAACTGTATCCTCAGGCTAAGGGATGACCAGCGGTCCGTGCAGACATTCAGGCTCAGAGGAAGAGGTCATCACAGGAGGGGTATTCATGGAGGGACAGGAGGTGTTGGTCAGGCGCGGAGTGCGATTCTTTAGGGACAGAGTCATGCGGGAGGGGAGGGCTCATGACTCGCGCATGGGGGAGAGGGAGCAGTCAGGGGCATGGGGGAAGCTTGCAGGGTCAGGGAAGGGGCGCTGGCGATCGACCGCAAACTGAGAGACCATGGTACCTAAAATGGCTGTCGTGTACGTGTGTGCATGGGTCTATGCTAGTGGGACAACACAGTCAGAGTTTTAGCGATACCCATTCTGTTTACACCAAGGGGTACGGTGAACATAAATGAACGCCGCTTATGTACATACACATTGCTATTTTTAACAATCTGTCTGCTGCCTCTCTGCTGCTGCTCGTTGAGGTTGTGTAATGAGGTTAGTGTTAATGTGCCCACAAACACTGGCCTAACTAAATACGGTTTAAAGCGGATGCAACTGCAAAATGATTTTGGCTTAGGCAGCATTAGGAGAAAGTGACTGCTGCTGCTGTGGACTGTGGTCTGGGGCGTTGTTAGTCTTGAGCAGTGGGGGAGCTTTGGAAGCTTTGGGAGCTTTGGGGAGCTTTGGGTGGCTTGGAGAGTCTTGTGACTTGACCTGACCTCGATTCCCCAATTTCCCTGAAGATACGATCCTGGCCGTGCGTTCTTCTCTGTGCTTCTGGGTGTTTTGATGTGCCTCTCAGTCACAGGAGTTGGGGTCAGGAAATCTATACAGGTATTGAGAGGTATTAAGAGGAGTTACTCCGGGGAATAAGGTGTTACCAAGTCTGCACTTTCTCCCACTTTCGCCCGCTTTCCTGCCTCCCCCACTCTCGTTACTGGATGTGTGGTGGACTAGCTTTTGCTCTCCTTAGGGCCACCGGAGCACTTGGGGAGTCTCGCCGAGCCCGGTCTCGCTCATTTGAGCTGACCCCTTGTCATTGGGTCAGCCCTGGAAGGGCAAGCATACGCTGTACATGCTGTTCCCTAGCAAGAGCCCAGGGTGCCGGCTGGTCAAAATCAGATGTGTGTGCTACTCCCCTGGGGTATCCCGAAGAGCCGTTACCTAGATGTATACCATGGCTCAAGCCAGGTAGAAGAGGCCAAGCCAAGGCATTACTCAGTTACTAGGCCCAGGTCTATGGAGTTAGACTCTCAGCAGTGTAGGGGAAAAAACAGCCTCTTAAGGGGGACCTCCCTGTGCAACATAAAACTTTACCTATTCTCCCTACTAGTTTAACTCCAGATAGTGAGATTCTACTGGGAAAAAGGTATACATTAAGATCTAGCACATTTCTAGGGAAAGAGCCCCCCTCATAGCATCTGACACAACCCAGTCACCTTTTATCAACTGCACAGAATAAATGCAGATATAGAAAGCTGTCCGTTAAGTCAGAGAAAGTAACTCCTGTAAAGGAGAGAAAGGAGAAGTCTATTCTGCCACCTGCAAGGGTGACTCCATCACTTAGGTACTATTTTAAGCTTAACATGCAGAGTAGTAAAGAAATTGAAAAGCAGGGAGCAACCATGACAGCGATCTCTCCACCATTAGATCCGGTCATCACATTGTCAAAAAGATTCTCTCCCTTAAGCGAGGTAGTCCCCGCAGTGGGGGAAGGCCCTCAGCACTAAGGTGACCCAAGAAGGGATGTAGCTTCAGAGGTGACCCACGTGGGAACTCAAGGCACGGGTCTAATTCAGGGGATGTTGTCCCAGTTATCCCTGGAGATTAAGGAATGCTTCTCCACGTCTGAAGTAAACCAAAGGAAGATACAGGATACATGCACTACCCTAGAGGAAAACCTGTCTATCTTAACACATCGTATGGAGGAGCTAGAGAATAAAGTAGGGGAATTAAGATTGGATGTGAAGGGTAACACTCTAGAAGTGATCAGGTTAAAAGATAGGGAAAAAGTCCTTTCAGACTAGAGAGACTTGCAAATTATTCCAGAAGAAATAATATCAGGATTTTGGATCTGAGGGAAGGACTGGAAGGGGATAAAATTAAAAAAAAATTCATAGAGATTCTGAATAAAGCATTCCCACAGGTTGCCTCTGGGTCCATCTGGGAATCTGAGATTCAACTGGTTTGGAGGGATCCATTTAAATTGAATCCCGGGCGGAAGAAACCCAGGAAAATGTTGGTGTTTATTCAGTCATATCTCCTTAAGGAACAACTACTTGGGGCTGCTCTGAAGCTTAAGAATGTCCAAGTAGAAGGTGAATATTTCAGAATAAGGTCGGACATCTCTCGCATCACAGAAGATAAAGGTGGGAACTGGGCAAGCGGATGCATCCTCTGAGAGAACTTGGTGCTCAAATCCAGTTAAGATTCCCTGCTTTTCTGAAGGTGATGTGGGTCAATAAGATGTATAATTTTAGATCACCTGTAGAAGTGGATAGTTTTCTGGCACTTAACAAACCTGTAGCTAGCTGATAAGGAAGGGAGTTCAGCTTTTTCTTTGTTATTTTTATTTTAGAGGTTAGTGGGTCCCGGCTCAAACAGGCAATAATTAATTGCCACTGAGTGGTTTGGGAGGGTTCCCAAGGGTGGAGTGGGAGGGAAGCGGGGTGTTGCACATGTGGGGGTAGGGAGCATTGGGAAAAAAAATCTGTAAAGGGGACTTCATGTGACTTAACAATAGCCTGTAGATGTAGTTTTGGATGGATTCAGGAATATGATGGGGGGCAGATCTGGTCTGGGGGTGGGCGCCTTGAAGTTCTAAGCTGGAACGTGAATGGTCTGAGGGTTAAGAGAAGGCAGCGCCTGGTCTTGCAACATCTTAAGGATAACCCGGCTAGGATTCTCATGCTCCAGGAGACACACCTGCTCCACTCAGAATGCAAAGCATTGTTTGTTAAGCAAAGATTGGTTGATAGGATAATAGCTTCTGACCAACAATGTGGCTCAAAAGGGGTGGTCATAATCTTTAAAATAAAACTAAGGAGTGGAGCTTATTAAGACACAGGCTGACAACAGAGGTAAGTGGGCAATAGCGGAGGTGAGATGCCAGGGTGCCAGATACACATTAGCTAATTATTATGGCCCTAATGAAGATGTTTCTTCCCCCCTAAATAATCTTTGTTTAGCCTTGGCAGACTTTGAAGCCCTCTTGATATTAGGTGGTGACTTTAACGTCCCCTTAACAAATAGTTAGACAGATCCTCCCCTGCAATTCAGATTGCGGCACCACGGATTAAAGCCTATTCATCTGTAATGCAAAAATCTTTACATTTGTGTGATGTTTGGAGGGAAAAAGTGGGTGCGGCGAGGGAGTATTCTTCTTATAGTAAAAAAAATAGCCATTACTCCAGAATTGATTATATTTTTATCGAGCTTCCTGAATTAGAGATAATAAGGTCAATATAATATTTACCTATTCACATTTCGGATCATGGGGCGATAGCCTTAAAGCTAAAACTTCCTTCAGAGTCCACTCTGAGGAGGTGACCTCTAGCAGCCTTCGATCCCTAACATTATTAAGAGAGAAACAGCCATATTCTTTCTGTATAATCTGGATTCTGCCCCTATATATATAGTCTGAAATTTCTTTAAGGCTTGGTTGAGAGGGACTTTAAAGGGTGCTGCTGTGGCCTAGACCAGATCAGAAAAAAGGAGATGGCTGATCTGGAAGAAAAACTAGCAGTGGCAGAGACGGCTTTAAAATCTGGAGAGGCGACTGACGGGTAGAAAGAAACTCTAATAGCAAAGGTCGAGGATCTGCAGTTGAAGTTTAGACTGAAAACTGAGGAAGCTATGCTCCAGAACTGGGAGGTCAGCAAAATGAGAGATTTTGATCAGGGCGTGTATTGTGGCAAACTTCTCGCCATGAAGAGTAGAATGGATAGACTTTGTAACTGCATTAGCAAGATTAAAGTTGGTAGCCAAGTTGTGTAGGATAAAAGGGATATTGAGCAGGCGTTTGTGGAATTTTTTCAAGGCTTTATATTGTGAGGATTTACTGGTTGAGGAAGATGTCATAGATCAGTGGCTTTCTGAGAAACAGCTTCCAATCTTAAATACAGACAGCCAAAAAACACTAACCCACGTTATTGTAGAGAGTGAAATACTCGCCATCCTTAATAAAGGCATGAAAGGGAAAGCGGTGGTACCCGACGCAATTCCAATTGAGATTTATATGTTATTAATTGATGAAATTATGCTGATCTGGCTAAAATTGTTTAATGAAAACCTAGAAGGCATTTCCTCCTTGCCAGATTCGTGGAGTGAGGCTATCATTACCTTGATTATGAAGCCCGGGAAGGACTCAACCCAATGTCAGTTTTATCGACCTATATCATTATTAAACTGTGATTATAAGATCTTTGCAGGGATTCTTAATGCTCGACTTAGCAAGATAGTGGGGTCGATAATTCATGAAGATCAAAATCCTCCCGGGCAGACAGATGCTGGACCTGGTTTATTCCCTAATTGGATCGGCTGATTTGGCAACCACGCTGGGTGAACCTCTCTCAATTATCACTGTTGATGCAGAAAAAGCCTTCGATCGAGTTAACTGGCACTATTTAAATAGGACATTGAAGGCTTTTGGTTTTGGCTACTTGTTCAGAGAAGTCCTTGAGAAAATATATTAAGTTCCCCAGGCCCAGATATTGGTTAATAGTAATCTTACTGTGGTGGTCACAATTCAGTGTGGTACGAGGCAGGGGTGCCCATTATTCCCCATTCTTTTTGATTTGTATATAGAGCCTCTGGCTCAAAGTCTAAGGCAGAATAATAAGATCACCCCTTTCATAGCTAATGGGATCATTAGGAAGGCAGCACTTTATGCAGACAACCTGATTTTATTGTCATCTAACGTCAATTCTACCCTATCCGGGTTACTGGCTGAAGTCTGGTTTTTTGGAAAAATGTCGGGCTATGAAGTTAATAGCGATAAGACAGAGATCATGGCCTGGAATGCCGCAGCTCAGGGAGTGAGGCTTTTCAAGGAACTAAGATACGTGGGAGTAACAATAACTCAAGATCTAAGAAATATCCATTAAAAAACTTGGAGAAAGTTTCTAGAGAGGCGGAGGTTTTATTGAAGAGGTGGCAGAGTATGTCGTTATCTCATTACGGGAGGGTCAATCTGATTAACATATGTGTACTTCCTAAATACACTTACCTTTTTAATAACATTGCCTTGGAATTTGAAAAAGGTGAATTACTTAAAGTACAAGGCAATATCTCTTCTTTTATCGGGGCAGCTAAAGTGATCAGGTTATCCTGGAAGAAACTTACGTGGAAATTGACACACGGGGTATGGGACTACCAGATCTTCAATTATATTGCTGCGCATATCTATTAACGAATTGTAGGATGCTACTTCTCAGGCCAGACAGTTCCTTAATCGGTAACTTGTTTAAAGCTATGCTGATGGACTTAGATGAGGTAGGCTTCATGTACAAATTTGGCGCTGCTAAATTTTTTTTTAAAGTCAGAGTCCAGACCTTGCATATGGCAGCCAAAATTTGGTCAGATTGTCGGATCTGTTTGGGATTGTCCTATTACAGTGAACGGGCTCCAGTGTGGGATTTCCAGGAACTCCAGAATGTCTCTTAGACGCTTTAGTTCAACCATTAAAAGAGTTGGGGGTTAAACAATGGAGGGACATTGTGGACAGTCACAAATGCTTTTCTTGGGATTTCTGGAGGAACCTTACTAGTGAAGCTCTATCTAGATTTAAGTACTACCAAATGTCATCTTGGTGTAAGAGCCAACATTGGTTCTTTTTTTAGGACAATTCCATGGAAAATGAATTACAAGATCCGACTGTGAAAAAGAAGGAAGTAGGACAGTGGTATCACCATCTTCTTGCTGCAGCGGACAGGAAGATGGAAAGTCCATACCTGGTCTGGGAGAGGTGCTTGCTGAGCGGAGAGCTGAAAAATCTTTGGCAAGTATCCTTAGATTTACTATACCCACTGATCAAATCTGCCGCACTGGGGAGAAATCACTTTTTTACACTCCACAGGATATATTGGTCCCCACTCAAACTCTCCAACTTGAAGGGCAATGGGGAAGCAAGGTGTGTGAAATGTGGTGCCCTGAAGGCGGATGACATATACGTATTTGTGGCCTTCACCGCGATCCAAAAATTTTGGGTCCGATGTTCTGGGTAGGGAGATTGAGGAAAGCCCTTCTCTGATTCTTTTTGGGATTGTATTGAAGCCCAAAGGGACGTTTGGGGCCTCATTTACGAGAAGTGGCGCATCGGTGCGCGAAAGCAGCGATGCGCCCCATCTCAGTGCACCCTCCTTGCGACACCAATGATGCGTCAAATTTACAATATGACGCATCATGTCGTAAGGAAGGACAGATATGTCGGTATAACTGACCTATCTGTCAGTGCAAAAAGTGGCGCATTGCTGGAGTTGTGTTGGAAGCCTGACGCAACTCCAGCAATGTTCCTTTCACATGGGGCAAGCCCCATGTGAAAGGACCTGCATCACCCTTATGCCTGCCATGAGGCAGGCGTAAGGTTTTGACGCATTGGCGTCCTAGAAGTGGCGCAGCAAAATCTCATAGATTTCACTGTGCCACTCCTACAACCCTTGCTTGCGGGGTACGCCCACCCTGCATACATTATACCTGGCGCAGGTATAATGTAGCGCAGGGGTTTACGAAGTGACGCATCTACCTAGATGCATCACTTCGTAAATATGGTGCATCATGGCGCATGTTTTACGCCACTGGTGTGTCACAAAAAGTGACACACCAGTGGCGCAACAGTGACGCAGGGGCTCATAGATGAGCCCCTGAGTTTTTCGGGGTTACAGAATAAATTGGTGTTTTACTTGGTCCTTTTGGCAAGTAGGGAGATTTGTAAGTTATGGCACCAGGCGGTTGCACCAACATGGAGAGCCTGGTGGAATGCAGTAAGGTGCTTTAGAGACTTGGACCAAAAGGTTAATGTATATAGAGACATAACAGAAATTGGGTTATTTTGGAATTTGTTAGACCGTTTAGATTCTGATTAAATTATTTTATAGTGTCCAATTATTATATCTCTTGGTCAGCTCATGATGTGTGGCACGGCTGGGCTTCGCAAGAACATCAGCTGAGACTGGACCCCATGGTATGAGCAACAGGGGTGGACTAGACTGAGAAGTTGCTTCATCTACAGAGGTAATATGAGGAATAAAAAATAAAAAAAATAAACCAATGAACAGAAAATAGGCCATTGAGGTAGAAATTATTAAAGAAAAATCTGAAGATGTTATTCTAGCAGTTGATTTAAAACAAATTCTATCTGTTTCGACCCTCTTGGAGTAAGAGCACCCACAACCCTTACAGCTGTACACAGCGTACCGAAGGAAAAATGGCTGGCAAGTAAACTAACTACAGCATCCTAAAGGTATATATGGTCTGCAAAGGAATCGGCATATGATACTCAATGCCTCCTCTTTATGGTTCGATCTGTATATTAAAGTTTTCATTATTGGAAATCAGTACATTGTTGTAAGCATTACATCTCTCGCGCTTTACAGTCAGTTACGAGGTATAAATGCCAATGCGAATGATACAATCATAATACAATGTTCTGACAATCGTTGCCAATGTTAGAGATGATTCACCTGTACATCTTGGAGCAAAGTCTAAACATAAAACCAATAACTTAAACTCCCTCCCCTCCCCCCTCCCCTTCTGGGGATCTTTATGCTATCTGTAGTGTGAGTAGTGTTGTATCTATGGTGTTTCAAATCTAGCAATTGCAAGAGGCTGGCTCTCTGTTCCTAGATCCGTCAGACTTAGCACTCTCAAGTATTTGGGCTGGGTGACTCATTGAATTCTTTTGATAACAGTGTCAACAAGCATTGGCATAGCCAATAGTTCTCGGCTTTGGGACCTTATAAGTGTTTAGTTATCCACCACAATATCTTTGGTGCAACAACGTCAACTGTTGCATGGCTAAACACTTATAAGGTCCCAAAGGCGAGACCTATTGGCTATGCCAATACTTGTTTTTATTGTTTTCCCCATGGCATGGAGTTGATGTCTGTCTCTTTGCCTACCCCAGTGTGTGTTCTCCTCCCTTATCCTGGTGTAGTGTATTTCCCTACACTGTATAACATTCAAAACTAAATCAACATTAATAAAAGATCTTTATCGATCTCAAGTCCTTGACTCTTCTCTAAGAGAGCCCAGCCTCCGTGTAATCCAAATGTCCCAGTCTGAACTCCCTCTCAAAGTCTATTTACTTTCACTCTAATTGTCCTGTCCTATGATACTCTCCTTGTTCTCAGGTCAGGCTTAAAAGTCTCATAACACCCAGCCATGTGAATAGTGCACTTTGGCATCCTTGCACTGTCTGGTTTCAAAGGTTTCCCTCATCATTCTCTTTCTGGCAACTCCTGTCCACAGTTGCCCTTTTGCCCTTTGTATGGGCTATTGCTTTTTTGCTTTCAAAGGCCCGGTCTGCCCGATTTAGGCCAAGCTGTTTGATCTCTTGTCACAAAGTTTTCCTTCACTCTCCTTATGATCTCTATGGTGTGTGCATTTGATTCCTCCGCTTTAAATTCTCTACCTTTCAGGCACAGTGGCTCTGCCAATTTTTTTTTGTCTAGAAAAGCTGCCAAGATCCTTTATTCATGCCAGCAGTGTTTGCTACACACTCAACAGGTCCCTCAGCTACTTGAATTGCCATGCCCCTGCTGCTTCCTATGGCGAGGAAGCCTTCAGTGCCTTGCTGGCAGTGCTTTCTGTGAAGTTTGGTCCCAAGGCAACAGTTTTCCTTCTATCTTTTATGTGGAAATTCATGGCACTGGATCACCTCTTATAAGCTGATTCCGGGCTTTGCGTCATTGTATTGGTTCTTGTGTATAGAACATGAGCTCTTCCAATGAGCTCCGCCCACATTCAGTGTCTCATTGCTCGCGGACTCAGGGTCCCCACTGCATCTATTACTTTAGTGGGTTTGCTTCCCTTATTCACTTCAGGAGGACTTTTCGGGATTCTCAGCACCTCTGATCCCTTTAGTGACCTGCTTACCACTCACTGTCAGAATCACCTTCTTGTTTCTGGGTCCGTCTCCTAGTGCTGCATCCTCACTGCAGCTGTCCTCCGTGACCCCTCAGCTCAGGCTGCCCACTGGGGCATTATTCACCTCCACGCTATGAGGCCCTCACGTTGTATCTGTGGAGTTTCAGTGGCAAGAAGATGCACCGGACCAGCCTTCTCCCCAGAGAGCCACCCTACAGCAGGTAGGAGCTGGAATCCTAGGACTGCAAACCAGAGGAGGCACCGAAGCTCTCCCTAGAAGCGGCGGGGAAACGAGCATGCCCACCACTACCGTGGGCCCACCTGAGCTCAGCTCGAGGGTCAGAGCAGTCTGCAGATACATCACCGTATTCCTTGGGAGCAGTTCTGTTCAACACAAAGTAGGCAAACAGGGGGCCTTCAACCTGCATTGGTGAGTCTGTCACCCAGCTAGGCCTCTGCAGCTAGGCCTTGAGACAAGCTCAAATCTGTGTGGCTTCCATCTTGTGTTCTCGTCCCGAGAACTCCAGCAGCCTCGAAATGGTGACACCTGTCATACATGTATGCATCTGTTTCTGTTGTCAAGGCCTGAGGTTTAGATTTCTGATACCCCCAACTAATTTCAGAGAATGCAAGCTGTAGTTTGGGGCCAGGCTGGTGGAGAGGTGAAACGGCCCAGTTAAACAGCGTTCATCTTGGCTACACCCTCCATGGACCTATGTTTTTTTAAAGAACGATCAAAGGCATCATGCATCAATGGGTGAAAACAGAAAATAGTTCAAAGATGGAATGCTATTCATTTCTCGATTCAAATGGAAAAAGTTCATCATGGAACAATGGGAGAGGTTAACACTTTTGATAAAGCACATATCCATCTAAAACCTATTTTAATTACACATTTTTAAGTTTGAGGAGCCGATACAGTGATTACCCACACATGCTAATTTTTTTTTTTTTTTTACTGCAATAGGACGTCCGCATTTGGGCAGCCAGATAACGTTACTTGTATTGCAGATTTGCAGATTTTAACGTGTTAATTGGCAAGTACAAGTTTACGGGGTATACGTTTTTCATGAGGAAGAAGCTAGTATTAAAATTAGGGGTGGGGGTAGTTTGCGAAGTAGCGCTACGCGTAGCTACGCGAAGTGCACTTCGCACTACACGAGCTACGCGTAGCACTACGCGAACTGCGTAGTAGAATGCTCGCACTGTGCAAGATGTCGTTTTCAATGATTGCAAAGTGCGAACAAGCATCCAGCACTGTGCAATCATTGAAAACGGCATCTTGCACAGTGCGAGCTGTACTTTTCTGCCGGTCGAGTAGATTTTTACTCGAGCTACAGCTTTCTCAACGCGAACTGGTAGTTTCTCATTGCGAGCGGTCGCGAGCATGCACGACCACTCGCAATGAGAAACCTGACCTCCCCGCATTGAGAATCTCGCCGGGAGGTTTATTTTCCTTGTTCGCAATCAGCAACATCAAGTACAAGGAAAAAGTCTTGCGAGGATGTCATTTTGCTTGCTCGCGGTCGCCAACTTGAGGACCGCGAGCAAGCAAAAAATGACCGCTGCACTACGCTACGCATGTTCGCACTGTGCTACTTGCAGTTTGCGTGGTGCGAAGTTGACAAACTTCGCAAACTACACGAGCGTAGCGTAGTACTTTGCCCAGAGTTAATTAAAATGCAATCCAATTATTTAGATGTTTGCCACAGTATTACGTGTATCTTTTAGTTTCCTCAGAGATCTGGTTAAGTTGCTCTTGCACAATACTCATTTAAACATTTTCTGAATCAGCAAGATTTATAGATGAGATTGCTGGTATTAATGTTTTGCTTGGCTTACTTGAGGTCTGTTTGGTGTTAGAATATGTTCACTTGTGGTACTAAATGTCAGGCTAATGGACCATTAATTGATCACAAACACTTACTAGTCTGCATGTTGAAAACAGGCTTCGCTGGCTCATCCAATCCCAGGCTCTGCTCTTTTGAACCTACTGCTCCCTGATGTTGCCTAATAGTCCTTAGTCATTTATTATTTATTTATGTTCGGTGGTGGCTAGTGGCACCTGCAGGCGCGCGGCCTTCTGCAGCGGCAGAGGAGGAGGCCGACGCCTCCCCGGGAACGATGAGTCCGCAGATTTGTCAGAGAGGGAAAGGTATGTGTTCATGTTTATCAGCCAAAGTGTTTCTTCTTAGCTGAGCAGCAAGCTAGAAAGGGACTGATTTTGACAGCATAATTTACATCTTTGTGTAAAACTATTGCTGGCAGCCCAACTAATTTGCCCGGGATTTGGTTGTTTGTCACCGCCGCCGTCTAACTACGCTATCTATCAAGGGGCCGTTTTCAAATATCACTCCGTAACTGTGCCCTTGAGAGGAGAAATTGATCCGGAATATACAGAGCAAAATTACTGCAATAACTTCATTTGAGAGCAAAGAAAACAAGTGTGACCTCCGTCAAAACAGGTTTTGGGTTGCTGCAGGCCTCTGAAAGCCTGGTTTCGCCGCAGGGCTGATAGCTACGCCCCTGCTGGTCTGTAGACACTGAGAGGTGGGGGGAGAGCGGCCGAGAGCACACAGAGCTTTTCTCTCGCGGGAGCGAGCTTTGGCACCATCTGTTTGCAAGTTAATTACAAACAGATGGTTTCAAAGCTCACTCCCGCGAGGGAATCGCCAAATGTGCATGCTTTGCCATTGAAAGCAATGCAATGCGTGCACGTGTTTGGCCTTTTTTCTTTTTTTTTTTGTAATTTATTTATTGAGTTTTATGACAGCAAGTAGTTAAAACAAAATCTCGTTCAAAAAAGTACAAATAAATGAACATCAGCAGAACAGTATTTTTAACAATCGATACGATAATCATATTATATCCAATTACATATAGGTGCCCAGAGCTTTTGGCCAAATACTTTCTTTCTCTTGCCCTTTACATTATATATCGCTTTCTCCAGTTGATAAATACTTAATAATTTGGTTTGCCATTGATGAAACGTGGGGGGATCTGCGTCTAACCAATGAGAAGTTATGCAGTATCTAAATACTGACATCGAAATAAACAGAAAACCTTCTTCAGCATCTGTTTTGATAACAGTTTGATCACATTGAATGCCTAATATTACTAATTCAGCAGACAGCACCAGTGACATACTTAAAATATTATTTAAAAAAAATTGTATTTCATCAATAAATTGAGCTAATCTGATACAATGAAAAAACATATGAATTGAATCTGCGCCGAGATACCCACATCTGTTACATTTAGTACCTCTATTGGCTTTCCATTTCAATAACTTCGCGGGGGTGTAATACAAGTCAAATATACTCATAAAATGTTGGCTTTTAAGTGATCCATTACACAAAACCAAGTTTGCCAATTCTAATGACCTACATATATCAACATTTTTCATTCCTAATTCTTTTTGCCATTTGTTTACAAACACTTCTAAATTGTCTTCAATTCGATTTAACATTGTCTGATATATCGCCCCAATTTTGTTTTTTTTCCTACAACATTCCAAAACATCAAATTTATTAATTTTACTAGTATTTAATAGATTTTTACTCTCTAAAAAACTGTGAATTTGAAGGTATTTAAAAAAGTCCCCTTTGGTAAGTCTATATTTTTGCTGCAGATGTGCATATGGAACAAGATGTTCTTCCTGATAGAGGTCCCCTGATAAACACAACTTGGATCTTTGCCAACGCTGCATCACAGAGTCTCTAAATATTGCTGGCAGCATTGGATTATTAAGCAGAGGTGTATAATAATTTAATTCTTCGCAGCGGCGAAACCTTTTCTTAAATTGTTTCCAGATTTGGTACACCGTAGATATTATTTTAAATTTTGGGTTTTTTGTAATAACTTGGTTCAATAAACCTAACTAAACATTGTCGCGCTTCTGCCCCACGAACCATCTCGTATATTAAAGGACAGATTGAATCATCCATTGCAAAATCTTGGAAAATTAAAATGCCCATTAATCTTAACGATACTGCCCAATAGTACAGCCGAAAATTTGGCATCCCCCAACCTCCCCTTAATCTAGGAAGTGTACACCATTTAAGGGATCTTCTAGCTCTCCTGTACCCCCACAAAAACCTAGAAATAATCCTATCTAATCTAATAAAGAAATTAGAAGGAAACAATAACGGTATAGTACGAAAAAAAAAAAAAAATTGGGGAATATAATCATCTTCACTGCATTAGTACGACCATATAGGGATAGATGCAGGTTATTTAGCCTTTCAAGGGTCCTAGTAGTAGAGGCGAATAAAGGATCTAAATTAAGCCCAAGTATATCATCTACCTTAGAAGATAATTTAACTCCTAAATATACAGCTGTAGATGATAAAGCCACTCCATCCGGTATCCAGGCAGTAGAGTGAATCACTTGCGTTTTTGGGATATTTAATTTGTATAACACACAAAATGCACAACTGTGGTCAAGGTCATGTGTATATGGTAAATGAGTAGGTTATCCTCTCTAACACCCCTGTGATGTCATGCACCTAACTTGGGGAGACATCCCTTAAGGATAAGAACCCTCACTCACCCGAAGGTGACATGCTTCATCATATGGGTCCCCCTTACCAGTGTAGAAAACCTAGTCCACACTGGGAGCTACTACTCCGGGATCTTAAAGGAGGAGCTCAGAGATGTTTTATGGGCAAAGGGATGATAATCCCATATGTGAGCAAGGTAGGTGTAGTGAGAATAGCAGCGCTGTGTACAACATTAACAAGTGAGATTAAAACTATCTAAGGGGATGCACTAACTAATTTATTGATGTGCTCCGCTTGACAGGGTTAAAAAGGAACAGCACAGTGGTATAGAGGTAGAACCACTGTCACTAAATGGTCGACATGTTTCAGCCTCTTGATCACAAGGTATCATCGGCTTTCTTCAGGACCAGATGGAAAAAATTGTGATATTGCTGCTGCCAATATGTGACAAAAACAAAATTAAATTGAATTGAAATAATACTCCACCGGTATTCCTGTCTAATATTCTGGTGATCAGGTCATACCCAGGTATCTGCAGGGTGAAATAGCAAAACGAAAAGAGAGAAACATATACACATTTGGTCAAAATCACACATGTACCTTAGATATGTATCATCTGTTTTAATGGTGTAGTATATTTAGAATTGTTACACTCATAAGGACTTACCCTCAATAAGTAGGAAATCCTGCCTCACCTCTACCTGGCAGACCGCTCTGGGAGGAGGCCCCGCACTAAGGGAAAAATTTAATACATATTCATGTACCTATACTTTTTAACTGCAAGAGGCAGACTGTCCAACAAGTACATAGTACAAATTCCAAATTTAAGGCTCAACTAAAAAGGAGCTTAAAGGCACCAAAAGGGTATTACAAAGCACTGACCCATATAAACACATGAGGGAGCATAGAGGGAGGAAGTTCTTACAACTAGGTCTCTTCCCTCAACCTCGCCTCCCAAATCAAAGTTTAAGTAATAATCCTAACCCCACAGTCTTACCTGTCCGTCGGTACCTCGTGGCTCGGATAGAGCTAGCCCCGGGAGGTACCGAACGGCAGGAAGGCTCGCTGTTTATGTAGGGTGCCGGATTGTTTGATTGTCCGCAGCTGCTGCAGCGGGGGCCTGATGTTGCGAGGGCGTCTAAACTAACCGCCTGTTTTCCAAAACGCGCATGCGGTAAAGATCACTGTCAAAAAACCGGGCATGCGCATTATGCACACTTCACTGTGTGTAGCGCGACCAAGCTTCTAAAGCAGTATCCTGTTACTGCGCATGCGCGAGTGTAGCGCGATCGAGTTTCAAAAACAGTATCTTGGTCCCGCGCATGCGCGCAATGACCATACCTGCCCTGAAACCGGGATATCTTAGACGACGCTTGCGTCTATCATACAGAATACCCCGTTTAGGCGATTAGGAGCACAAAAAGATTATGCTCCAATTAGCCCACGTATAATAATTAAAGAAAACTGCCCCTTTACACCAGTTGGGTGCAAAAAAAGGAGAGGGGCGCCAGAGAGAACAGGAAATGTCCCAAGAGGAAATAACCACAGGAAAAGCTGTATCTAGTGGCATGCTGTAAGCCTGTATTCAAGACATATGCTCAATGTGAACCCCTATCCATTTGTGTTAGACACAACTCTTTGTTTCATGTGCACAAATATAACAATAGCTCCTCTAAGAACTCTATTCTATGTAGGAAGCGTAAGTGTTATACTAGAGTGATGTTTGAAGTACACTTTTAGATATATGCACAAATTCATAAAGCCACCCATGGAATGTCATCATTCAACCCTCCAGTATCAGTTTTAAGTGTGTAAACCCATTTTTGTTCTCTACGTAGTAAGTAGTTAGTAGAGTCTGTCAGATGGGGAGGTATAAAAGGTTTATCAAAGACCACCCAATTCAAATCAGTGTCACGATGTCCTTTGTCCAAGAAATGGTTAGTGAGCTTGGTTGAGCGCTTCCCACATCTAATGGTGCTCATATGTTCTTGGATGCGTGTTTTAACTTTTCTGGTGGTCATGCCAACATACTTAAGTTGGCATGGACACCAGATTAAGTAGACTAAGTGATCGCTGTTGCAATTGGTGTGTTTTTGTATCAACCATGGTCTAGAAGTGCCTATATCAATCTCCAGAGTTTTTTCTGTCTGAGGGCATACAGAGCATGAGCCACATGGGAAGTGGCCAACTACCGGAGGCAGATTCCAGAGGGTACTTTGTTGGTGATCGCTCTTCATTTTTTGAGGACGGGTGTGAACCAGCTTATCACGCAGGTTAGAACTGCGTTTGTAAGCGAACAGGGGTCGAGGAAGAGTATTATGTGTCAAGTTCAAAATATTCCAGTGTTTATTGATACTCTTCTTCACCGAGTTGGAGAAGCTGGAGAAAGTGTTGACAAACGTGATACGCTTGTTGGGTTCCTTAGGAGTGCTTTTCTCCAGAAGAGCATCTCTGTTGTTATTTCCAGCCCTTTTCTTAGCGGTCTTAATGAGATGTTTGGGATAGTTTTTTACTTGAAGGTCAAGTGACAAAGCCCTCGCATGCTTTTCATATTCTGTCATTCCTGTACAATTACGTCTAATGCGTAAAAATTGCCCGAATGGTAGATTTTCGCGAAGGGCTCTGGGGTGGTAGCTGTGAAATGGTAATAAAGAGTTACAAGAGGTAGGTTTTTTATATAACTCTGTTATTAATCCACCGTTGTTGGGTTTGATCAGCAGATCTAGGAATGGAAGACTGGTTTTGGAACATTCCAAAGTGAATCTTAGAAAGTCGTCCTACTGATTCAGCAATTCATGGAATAATATGAGCGTGTCTTCATTGCCTCGCCAGATGACAAAAATGTCATCTATGTACCTTTTCCAGGTACACAGATGATGCAGAAAAGGGTTCGATGGAGCGAGGATGGTCTCTTGCTCAACCTTATCGACATATAGATTAGCCAAACTGGGGGCACAAACACTCCCCATACATGTCCCTGAAACTTGTAAATACAGCTGTTCCTCAAACTTAAAGAAATTTTCTTTCAGCACCTTCCTCGCACAGAACATCACAAAATTAATCGGTGTGATGCTATTCCAGTCCTGGATTTGCAGCAGCGATTTGATGGTGCTTAAAGTCTGTTCTTGTGGAATACAAGTGTATAAGGATTCCACATCGAACGAGACTAGCCAATCGTTGGCTGTATCAAAGTGGAGGTCCTCAATCTCTTTAAGAAATTGTTTTGTGTCTTGGATGAAGGTGGGCATTAGTTCCACCATAGGTCGAAGAAATGAGTCAACAAACGTTGAGAGTGGTTCTAAAACCGAACCGATGCCTGACACAATCGGTCGTCCTGGAGGCGGTCTAGTGGCTTTATGTATTTTGGGCAGTACGTAGAAGTATGGTGTGATCGGAGTGGTCACAGTTAGGTATTGGGCCTCATGATCTGTGATCCACTTGTTAGTCTTGGCCTCTTCCACTTTAACTGCAATCTCCTTAATCAAACGTTTGGTTTGATCCAAGAGAAGTTTACGGTATGATCTAGAATCATTCAGCTGGCGTAAACATTCTTCTCTGTATATGTCTTTATCTAGAAGGACAACTGCTCCACCCTTATCAGCAGGTTTTATCACTAAATCAGGGTTATTTGCCAGACTTTCTAGGGCTGCTTTCTCCATCCTGGAAAGGTTCTGAAATTGATTCTGATTACTCACTTTAATAGTCTCAAAGTCATGTAGCACTGCTTCTTCAAAAGCCACTATTCTGGCTGGAATCAAATGTGTTGGAGGATTAAATGTCGATTTCGGACGTAGACCAGTGTTGACATCTGTGTTGTCAATAGAATCTTTATCTTTGAAGAAGGCATTGAGACGTATTTTCCTAAAGAAGGCCGCTAATTCCAATCGAGTTTGAAAAGCGTCTCCCTTGAATGTGGGTACAAATCCCAACCCTCTCTTAAGGATTTGTAACTCTGTTGCATTAGGCTCGTATGAGCTCAAATTGACAACTATTTGTTCGTGCCGCTCGTCGATGCTGTTCCTGACGATTGGCCCGTCACTGTTGTGGATATTGGTGTGTTCCAATTTACTCTGTTCTTTTGGCCTCTTTTTCTGCCTCTTGGGTTGTTGGGACCAAAGCCTAAAAAAGGTTGTGGTGGCATCATTTGTGGGTAGAATGGATAAGGAGCAAACTGGTTCGGTGGGGGATTTCCGAATGGTGGTGGTTGCCACCATGGATTGAATCCTTGTCCAAAGTTATTCCCTCTTCTGGGACCCCTTCCTCTTCCACCTCAATTTAATCAGAGAGGAGGTAGACAAGGGTCTAACTATTCAACATCATCTAGTGAAGATGAACAGACCCCAGATGACAACATGACTTACAGTGCCCAAGGTGGTAGACCTTCCAATCGTCGTGGAAGCCCTAGAAAGTCTGGCAAATAACCCTGATTTAGTGATAAAACCTGCTGATAAGGGTGGAGCAGTTGTCCTTCTAGATAAAGACATATACAGAGAAGAATGTTTACGCCAGCTGAATGATTCTAGATCATACCGTAAACTTCTCTTGGATCCAACCAAACGTTTGATTAAGGAGATTGCAGTTAAAGTGGAAGAGGCCAAGACTAACAAGTGGATCACAGATCATGAGGCCCAATACCTAACTGTGACCACTCCGATCACACCATACTTCTACGTACTGCCCAAAATACATAAAGCCACTAGACCGCCTCCAGGACGACCGATTGTGTCAGGCATCGGTTCGGTTTTAGAACCACTCTCAACGTTTGTTGACTCATTTCTTCGACCTATGGTGGAACTAATGCCCACCTTCATCCAAGACACGAAACAATTTCTTAAAGAGATTGAGGACCTCCACTTTGATACAGCCAACGATTGGCTAGTCTCGTTCGATGTGGAATCCTTATACACTTGTATTCCACAAGAACAGACTTTAAGCACCATCAAATCGCTGCTGCAAATCCAGGACTGGAATAGCATCACACCGATTAATTTTGTGATGTTCTGTGCGAGGAAGGTGCTGAAAGAAAATTTCTTTAAGTTTGAGGAACAGCTGTATTTACAAGTTTCGGGGACATGTATGGGGAGTGTTTGTGCCCCCAGTTTGGCTAATCTATATGTCGGTAAGGTTGAGCAAGAGACCATCCTCGCTCCATCGAACCCTTTTCTGCATCATCTGTGTACCTGGAAAAGGTACATAGATGACATTTTTGTCATCTGGCGAGGCAATGAAGACACGCTCATATTATTCCATGAATGGCTGAATCAGCAGGACGAATTTCTAAGATTCACTTTGGAATGTTCCAAAACCAGTCTTCCATTCCTAGATCTGCTGATCAAACCCAACAACGGTGGATTAATAACAGAGTTATATAAAAAACCTGCCTCTTGTAACTCTTTATTACCATTTCACAGCTACCACCCCAGAGCCCTTCGCGAAAATCTACCATTCGGGCAATTTTTACGCATTAGACGTAATTGTACAGGAATGACAGAATATGAAAAGCATGCGAGGGCTTTGTCACTTGACCTTCAAGTAAAAAACTATCCCAAACATCTCATTAAGACCGCTAAGAAAAGGGCTGGAAATAACAACAGAGATGCTCTTCTGGAGAAAAGCACTCCTAAGGAACCCAACAAGCGTATCACGTTTGTCAACACTTTCTCCAGCTTCTCCAACTCGGTGAAGAAGAGTATCAATAAACACTGGAATATTTTGAACTTGACACATAATACTCTTCCTCGACCCCTGTTCGCTTACAAACGCAGTTCTAACCTGCGTGATAAGCTGGTTCACACCCGTCCTCAAAAAATGAAGAGCGATCACCAACAAAGTACCCTCTGGAATCTGCCTCCGGTAGTGGGCCACTTCCCATGTGGCTCATGCTCTGTATGCCCTCAGACAGAAAAAACTCTGGAGATTGATATAGGCACTTCTAGACCATGGTTGATACAAAAACACACCAATTGCAACAGCGATCACTTAGTCTACTTAATCTGGTGTCCATGCCAACTTAAGTATGTTGGCATGACCACCAGAAAAGTTAAAACACGCATCCAAGAACATATGAGCACCATTAGATGTGGGAAGCGCTCAATCAAGCTCACTAACCATTTCTTGGACAAAGGACATCGCGACACTGATTTGCATTGGGTGGTCTTGGATAAACCTTTTATACCTCCCCATCTGACAGACTCTACTAACTACTTACTACGTAGAGAACAAAAATGGGTTTACACACTTAAAACTGATACTGGAGGGTTGAATGATGACATTCTATGGGTGGCTTTATGAATTTGTGCATATATCTAAAAGTGTACTTCAAACATCACTCTAGTATAACACTTACGCTTCCTACATAGAATAGAGTTCTTAGAGGAGCTATTGTTATATTTGTGCACATGAAACAAAGAGTTGTGTCTAACACAAATGGATAGGGGATCACATTGAGCATATGTCTTGAATACAGGCTTACAGCATGACACTAGATACAGCTTTTCCCGTGGTTATTTCCTCTTGGGACATTTCCTGTTCTCTCTGGCGCCCCTCTCCTTTTTTTGCACCCAACTGGTGTAAAGGGGCAGTTTTCTTTAATTATTATACGTGGGCTAATTGGAGCATAATCTTTTTGTGCTCCTAATCGCCTAAACGGGGTATTCTGTATGATAGACGCAAGCGTCGTCTAAGATATCCCGGTTTCAGGGCAGGTATGGTCATTGCGCACATGCGCGGGACCAAGATACTGTTTTTGAAACTCGATCGCGCTACACTCGCGCATGCGCAGTAACAGGATACTGCTTTAGAAGCTTGGTCGCGCTACACACAGTGAAGTGTGCATAATGCGCATGCCCGGTTTTTTGACAGTGATCTTTACCGCATGCGCGTTTTGGAAAACAGGCGGTTAGTTTAGACGCCCTCGCAACATCAGGCCCCCGCTGCAGCAGCTGCGGACAATCAAACAATCCGGCACCCTACATAAACAGCGAGCCTTCCTGCCGTTCGGTACCTCCCGGGGCTAGCTCTATCCGAGCCACGAGGTACCGACGGACAGGTAAGACTGTGGGGTTAGGATTATTACTTAAACTTTGATTTGGGAGGCGAGGTTGAGGGAAGAGACCTAGTTGTAAGAACTTCCTCCCTCTATGCTCCCTCATGTGTTTATATGGGTCAGTGCTTTGTAATACCCTTTTGGTGCCTTTAAGCTCCTTTTTAGTTGAGCCTTAAATTTGGAATTTGTACTATGTACTTGTTGGACAGTCTGCCTCTTGCAGTTAAAAAGTATAGGTACATGAATATGTATTACATTTTTCCCTTAGTGCGGGGCCTCCTCCCAGAGCAGTCTGCCAGGTAGAGGTGAGGCAGGATTTCCTACTTATTGAGGGTAAGTCCTTATGAGTGTAACAATTCTAAATATACTACACCATTAAAACAGATGATACATATCTAAGGTACATGTGTGATTTTGACCAAATGTGTATATATGTTTCTCTCTTTTCGTTTTGCTATTTCACCCTGCAGATACCTGGGTATGACCTGATCACCAGAATATTAGACAGGAATACCGGTGGAGTATTATTTCAATTCAATTTAATTTTGTTTTTGTCACATATTGGCAGCAGCAATATCACAATTTTTTCCATCTGGTCCTGAAGAAAGCCGATGATACCTTGTGATCAAGAGGCTGAAACATGTCGACCATTTAGTGACAGTGGTTCTACCTCTATACCACTGTGCTGTTCCTTTTTAACCCTGTCAAGCGGAGCACATCAATAAATTAGTTAGTGCATCCCCTTAGATAGTTTTAATCTCACTTGTTAATGTTGTACACAGCACTGCTATTCTCACTACACCTACCTTGCTCACATATGGGATTATCATCCCTTTGCCCATAAAACATCTCTGAGCTCCTCCTTTAAGATCCCGGAGTAGTAGCTCCCAGTGTGGACTAGGTTTTCTACACTGGTAAGGGGGACCCATATGATGAAGCATGTCACCTTCGGGTGAGTGAGGGTTCTTATCCTTAAGGGATGTCTCCCCAAGTTAGGTGCATGACATCACAGGGGTGTTAGAGAGGATAACCTACTCATTTACCATATACACATGACCTTGACCACAGTTGTGCATTTTGTGTGTTATGTTAATTGGGGAACGCACATTCAGTGGTCTTAAATAATTTCCCCCACAGACCCTCAATCTACGGTAGTTTTTTATATTTAATTTGTATCCCGAAAATTTCCCAAAATCGTGTGCTAGTTCTACAATTTTAGGAAGTGCAATTTTTATATCTGGAGTTACAATCGCAAGGTCGTCAGCATAAGCAAATATTTTATACGTTACTTGATGAATTTTGACAGGCGGAATGCCAGTTTCTTTAATAAGTCTTTGTAGAAACGGTTCTATATATGAAGCGAACAACAAGGGGGAACAGGGACAACCTTGCCTTGTCCCCCTTGTGATCGACAGAGAAGCAAAGGTCTCATTAGCCACCCTTATTACAGCTTTAGGATTAATATACATCCCTCGTATTGCTCTAATAAATTCGGCAGGAAAACCCTTCCAGACCAGCACAGACCATAGGAACCCCCAGTCGACCCTGTCGAATGCCTTTTCGGCATCCAACAGGGCCACACCAACTGGGGATCCCGTGGCCTGCGCCCAGTCCAGGAGAGTGATAACTCTCCTAACATGATCTGTTGTGTCTCTTTTTTTAATAAAGCCATGTTGAATTTTAGAGACCAATTTAGGCATAATATCGTTCATTCTGTTTGCTAAAATCTTTGAAAATATCTTACTGTCTGCAGAAATGCAGCCAACCGATACGGTATGATTCAACCACACTAAAAAACCTTATGTGGCCTATTAGTGATACCTGCCGGCACTCCATTCATCCTAACTCTATTACGGGAATCTGCTCCCACTGTAAATTTACTCTTTCCAGTCAGGAAGGTCAACTGCACCCTGTTAAAACGTACAAAATGTTTCTCTTAAATTGCCGATCATTGACTAAACACGCTGTGCAAATGTCCCTCCTGCTAGAGGAGAACGATCCCGATGTCATATTTTTGACAGAGACGTGGTTAAAAGATGCATCTGACACTGATATCACTTCTATCTTACAAATGGGATACACTTTGCAAAGGCAAGACAGACCAGAAGGTAGAGGAGGTGGCTTAGCCATTCTTCTTAAAAACCACTACCTCTGTAGGACCTCATCGGCCGCTATCTCTAACTGTGAAAGTATGCTCTTTACTTTGGATTTTTCACCTACAGTTTCATTCTCTGGCGCTCTTATTTACCGTCCCCCCAATCAAATAGGAGAATTTATTGACTCACTTCAATCTAAGATAGCTGACTTAGTGGTTAGTAGACCCTACTTCTCGATATTGGGAGATATAAATATCCATTTAGACGACCCTAATAACTCAACGGCTAGGACATTTCTGGACAGTCTGGCAGCTCTCCAGATCATACAGAAGGGCTTTGAACCCACTCATGAAAAGGGCCATCTCCTTGATGGGATACTTAGCAATGACCATAGACTGGAAGTAGGGACTCCATTGCCCCTTACATGGACAGACCACTATTTAATACCTATACAGTGGACACCAGCTATGTCTCTACAGCCCTCCCCTCGTACTATCCTACAAGGGAGAGATTGGTCCAAAATTTCTTCTGATCAATGGGCCAATTTGCTCTCCTTGGCTCCCCCACAAAATGAGACAGACCCGGCATTGCAGTATGAGAACTACATCAACTGGCTGTGCTCAGCCCTGGACTCTATTGCACCTATCAAAGCCCTTAAAGAAAAGACTAAATCTAAGGACTCGCCTTGGTACACTCCCCAACTTAAAGAACTAAAAAGGGTGTGTAGGAAACTTGAAAGAAACTGGAGGATTTCCCGTAGTAATACAGACAAAATCATTCATCTTGAAGCCATCAAAAAATACAAAACAGAAATTAGATGTACTAAAACATCATACTTCGAGAAAAAAATTATAACCGCCTCCAACTCTTCTAGAGAAATTTTCCGGATAGCTAAATTCCTGATAGATACCCCTTTGACTCCTCCTGATCCTAGTAAAGCTCAGGCTCGCTGTGACAGTCAAGCTGAATACTTTCATAGTAAAATACAGAAAATTGCCTCTGCTTTTAATCCACCTAACTTATGTCAGGATACAGGAACTACCTCACTAAACACCAGCACTCCAAAATTAGAAGAGTTTCCACTGTTGGATGCAAATTCACTTGGGGTTATCATGTTGAAAATTAAATCCGGATCTCCTGCGGATCCTGCCCCCCCTGCCAGCTAATGACAATTGAGAACACCATCAAACCGGTTATCCTCAATATCTTGAATGCATCTATCACCACAGGCTCAGTGCCCACAGCATGGAAATGTGCCCAAGTTAAGGCCCTATTGAAAAAGCCCACCCTGGATTCGGAGAACATGGCTAACTACCGACCTATTTCTCTCCTTCCGTGGGTCAGTAAACTTTTAGAAAAACATATCAACACGTCCATCACTCAATTTTTAGAAAATCATCATCTTCTCCACGATTCCCAAGCCGGTTTCCGTCCCAAATTGGGAACTGAGGCGGCTCTCTTGGCGGTAACTGAATTGGCCAGGAAACAAATGGATCAAGGCGGCACTACAGCAATCATGCTGCTCGATCTTAGTGCCGCTTTCGACACTGTTAACACCAGCATTCTCCTTCACCGCCTCTATAAAATGGGAATTTCTGGGAAGGCCATGCACTGGCTCCAGTCTTTCCTGGAGAATCGCTCTTTTATGGTTGTTGAGGGCACTGCCCATTCAAAATGTTGGCCTTTGGATCAAGGTGTGCCCCAGGGCTCTGCTTTGAGCCCGACACTTTTTAATATTTATATGCAGCCTTTAGCTGATATAGTGCACTCGTTCGGCCTCGATATAGTGACGTACGCCGATGATACGCAATTAGTCGTATCTATGAACCAGGCGGACTCCTCTTCTTCTAATTTAAGCAACTGTTTGGCAGCAGTTGCTCAGTGGATGGCCACCTCGCATTTAAAATTAAATGGCGAGAAAACGGAGCTCTTGATGCTAGGCAACTCAGTCATTCCCAGCCCTCTACTGGACTGGCCCTCGTGTATGGGCCCCCCGCCCCAACCTAAGTCCCATATAAAGAGCCTAGGCATTTGGCTGGACACTAACCTCAGCTTCCTGCAGCAAGCTACCACTCTGTCCGCCATATGCTTTGGGCTCATGCGTATGCTGAGAAAGGTGTTACCACTGCTCCCTTTTGAAGCTCGCAGAATAATGGTGCAAGCCATTATTTTGTCCCGCTTGGACTACGGGAACTCCCTATACCTAGGGGCTCCCACCTCTACAATCAGGAAGTTGCAGGTGACACAAAACACTGCAGCCCGCCTCTTACTAGGCCTTAACAAACGACAATCAGGTACCATGGCCCTGAGGAAACTGCACTGGCTTCCCATTAAGGCCAGAGTGTTGTTTAAATCCCTGTGTATCATGCACAAAGCCATGTGGAAGACTGCCCCCACTATGATCTGCTCCCTAGCGGAACCCTACCTTCCTCACAGATCTCTACGTTCCAGCACTGCTTTCCTAGCTACTGTCAACAAGATCAGACGCACTAGATGGGGTGGACGCTCCTTTTCCTGGAATGCTGCAAAGGAATGGAATTCCTTGCCCACTTTCCTTCGCAGTGAACCTAGCCTTTTAAAATTTCGGAAGGATCTGAAAACTCACCTGTTCATTTAATCTTTCTTCCCTTCTCATTGGTATGATGGTACATAGCGCTACGAGGCCTCCGGGTTGTTTGCGCTTTATAAAACCCGATTAATAATAATAATAATAAAAGAAATAAGAGAAATTGGTCTATATGACCCTAAATCCGTGGCTTCTTTTCCTTTCTTTTGAAATACAACTATAGTCGCCAGCGACCAAGAAGCAGGAGGATTACCTAGAAATGCCTGCTGAAGAATCTTAATGAGTTCTGGTTTGAGCATATTCCGAAAGGTCCGATAAAATTCCAAAGGAATATTGTCGGGTCCCATCGCTTTGCCCGATGCTAACCCAAGGATAGCCGTTTCGATTTCTTCCCATGTGACCGGGTCTGCTAACAAAGCTTTTTCTGTATCCGTGAGGGGAAGATTGTCCATATTCATTAAATAACTTGCTGCATTACTATTGATACTAGTCCCATCATTTGATTTATTATAAAGTAGTTGATAAAATTCACGAAAAGCATTCAATATACCTAATCTAGATATTTGAGTGGTTCCTTCTAAGTCAATAATTTTGGTTATGTCGTTTAGAGCAGCTTTCTGCCTTAACCTTTGCGCCAAAATTTTACCTGTTTGCTCATTCAATTCGTAACATTCCTTTTTTAATTGCTTGTGTTTCAGTGCAACCTGGTCAGTCAAAAATGAATATACGGTAGGGAATTCACTAATCAAAATACGTTGTGCCACCTCGATATCCAGACCAGATTTAATGCTATCAGCTAACTTTAATTCTGCCTGTGTTATCTTCTCTAGTGCTAATTTAAACTCATTCTGTTTCTTTTTCCGATGAAAACTAGCATAACTCTTAGTTTCCCCCCTTATTACAGATTTAAAGGCGTCCCAAACAGTCTGAATAGAGGCAGTTTCATTATTAAATACAAAAAATTCATCGATAATTTTGACCATGTGAGAAAGATAGTCTTGATTTACCAGCAGATCTCTTTGAAACGACCACTGCCTATTCCAAAGTTGATCCTGTGGAATTAGCGACCATTCTAATATCATAGGGTTGTGGTCAGAAATAACCTGTGGTAAAATATCAATATTAGTTTTCTCCAGCAAAGTAGTAGAAATAAAAAAATAATCTAAACGAACGGACTTTCGGTGTGGAGCTGAAAAAAACGTGACACCAGGATCAGTAGGTCTTAATTTGTTCCACACATCTGTTAGCCCATTTCCTAATATTAGTTCCCGGAGAGCTCTAAAAGTCTTATTCTTTCGGCCTTTGTAATTCCATGTATTTCTTATATCAAAATCTGCATCAATATGAATATTTAGGTCGCCACAAAAAATAATCGGTTGAGGCCAAGTGGCCAGCTCTAAATTAATTACATTCAGTGCTTCATTGTCGTCTAAATTCGGACCATATATAGAGCAGACAGTATACTTCTTGCCTTCTATGACAACTTCGGCTAGCCCCCATCTTCCCCATTTGTCAGCTAGAGTTCTAGTACATTTTCCAAGTTTTGGTTTCATAAGGATGGCAACTCCTCTCTTAACACCAGACTGCTTAGAGCAAATTAGAAGTTCCAGACCCAATTTTTTCAATATGTTCCGCTTATCCCAAGAGACATGCGTCTCTTGCAGGCACAATATGTCAATTTGTAGAAACTGAATTAGTTTATATAATGCCCCTACCTTCTTATAATTATTCAGACCATTAATATTTAGAGTGCATATTTTTATTTTTTTATCCATTTTGTAGTTTTCATCCTTAGCATTGCTAAAACCTCAAAGTTCTGGTTCTTGCTCGCCCATTGACATATAAATACCAGATTTGTCTGTGCTGCTGAACGTTCTAAGTTAACTACTGCTGTCTTATACCCTGAAACCCACCACCACCACCCAGACCACCGCCAACCCCTGGTCAGTGACCCACCCCCCACCCCCCTCCCCAACACATGAGGCTCAGGAACTCTCAGTTCCTGTAAAGTATGGAGTACCGTGTCCCCCCAACTCCGAGAACCCTGGGAGGGGATAAAAGAAAAGCCTAATATATTAGAAGGGCAACAAAATTTAATAAGTAACAATCCTACCTGATCCATACCCCTTTATTCGGTGATAATAATCGTTCAGGCTCTAACTCATACTCATAAATCATAGAGAGTCTGGAAATTCCTTAGCTTTTATTTCTGATAAGAAAAATTTAGTCTGCCCTTTCCAGATGACTTTAAGTTTGGCCGGATTTTGCAGGTAAACAGCGGCCCCTTTCTTCTGAAAATCAGGAATTAGCTGTCTAAGATGCCAACGTTTGGCCACTGTTGCCTGACAAAAGTCCGGCCTAATAAAAAACGAGCATTGCTTGGCTACTGCTTTTTTCTCGGGTCTGGCTAAGGCATAAATCTCCTCTCTAGCGAGGAAATTATTAAAGCCCACTAGGATTGCCCGGGGGTATTCCTCTCCACCCTGCCGATTTTTCTTAATAGAGAAAGGGAAACGATGTGCCCTTTGTACTTCTTTCGCCCAGTCCCAGGACGTCACCTCTGGGAAAGCCTCTGCTAGTAATTCAACTACAAATTGTCTTACATTGACCCCTTCCCTTTTCTCGGGAATACCTAAGAAACGTAGATTATTTCTACGGGCCTGATTTTCTAAGCCCGTTAATTTATATGAAAGATCGTCCCTATGAGCTTTAACCGTCTCAAGTTCTTGTTTCTGAGAGGTCGACTCTTCCTCCAAGGCCAAAATCCTTGCTTCAGTTTCAGTCACTCTGTCTGCTGTTTCAGTACATACTTTGATTGCTCGACGGATAGCATTCTTCATTTTCGAGCAAGTAGCTTGAGTGCGCAGATTTTCAGATTTACACTCAGCACGATGAGCCATCATTGTATTATATATCATAGATAGAGTGACTTCTGTATTTGTTTCAAGAGTGTTCCCATTGTCTCCAACCTCAAGACTCATTGCAGTAATAGTCCCTGTAATCCCTGCACCATCCTCCAACTCAGCGTTTAACATAGTTCCACTATTCACTTTAGGATCCTCCTGATATGCATCACTGTCTTTCACCACAGAACGCCGTGAGCCTCTTTTTTTTCGTCTTTTTACAGTCGATGCATTGCTATTAGGTGATATTGATTTAGCTCTCAATGCCTCTTCAACACCCGAACTACTTTCAGCGGTATAGTCAGCCCAATCTTTACTCAAATTAGCGCTGTCATCAGAGGTATGATCTGACAGAGAGAAAAAGTTTTCCCCTGCTTCTTGTAATCCGAGTGCTTCATTGCCGAGATTAATACCAGTGTCAACGTTAGTAGGGATATTTGCAGTGTCAGCCAGTAGTTCTTGAATTAAGGAGCCAGGGCTGTCTACTACAACTGCAATACGTGATGTTTCATTCTGGACTTCATCTCCCATAATCCCCCTGACAACGTTCACTGTGATCTGAGTTTCATCTTGCTGTGCCGGACTCAAAGTGTCTGTAACCTCCAAACTAGATACAGTAACATGGTGAACTTCGTTTTGAATCCCTGAAAGTAGCTGTTTTGTTGTCTTTCTTTCAAATAACAAAGTCCCTTGTTTAAAGTTACGTTGCAGCTCTGTCTTTTTGGAAGATTGATCACCCTTCCTACTACCACCCTTAGCAGTCTCACCTTCAGAACTTTCCGGATTTACCAGGTTCGCGGGAACCGTGGCTTGCTTCAATGGCTCCTCGGAAATCAGTTGTTTCGTTTTACCGCCTCTGGTAGTAACCTTCGCTTGGGGTTTGGGTGGCATTCTCCTCTTACGGGCTCCCCCGCTGCCTCGCACAACGGCTCTTTGAAGACCAGCCAAAATCGCCGGGAACCGCCATAGCGGAGTACGCCGCTGAGGGAGGAGCAGATCAAACAGCATTCGTTGCTCTGTAGCAGATCACAGGTGAGGAGCGGTAGCCCGACTTTCGAGTCAGTCGGCTCCCGCAGCAAAGATGCAGCTAACACCCAGAAGTGCCGATTTCACAACATGTGACACTTCGATCTAGCAATCCTCGGTTCAGCTCACTTTCCATCCGTTGACTGAGCTCTACTCGTCAGTAGAATAATCCCCTCCAGAGAACGCGGAGCAGAGGGCTGAGCTGCTCACACAGCCCATGCCACGGTCGCCATCTTGCCTCTCAAGCTGGGTGTGATGACGTGTTTGGCCTTAAAAACAAATCTATTACAAGAGGTCTCCTCCTATGCAGTGCATGCGCGCTGCATAGGCGAGACCTAAATAGGGTGTTCCCACCTTTCAGAACGAGCTCTCAGAACTGGTTAGAGAAGCAGAGATACATTCAATACCTAAAATGTACCAAATCCTGTGAAGCCACCCTGTATAAGTGAGAGAAGTTGATTTCCCCCAATGTGTCAGAATGTTCTGAAGCGCTGCCCCCAGTACTAGCCTCATCTGTTGTCCCCTTATACTTTTAAGAGGGTATGTGGTTGGGTTGGGGAGGCCCAGCACCACGTACACAGGCAGACGAGGTATTTCTGTGTCGAATAGTTGGTCTATGTCGTCCAGGATTCTGGACCAGTTAGTGGTTAGCATTGGGCACTCCCAAAGTAAATGTACTAGTGTTATCTCTTCCTCACAACCTCTCCAGCAAGTGGGGCTTCTGTCCGGGTTACCCCAATGTAGGTGCACCGGCGTGAGATACCGGTATGTGGCTATTTTCATAGTTATTTCAATACTGGATACATTGCGGGCTGTGTTTTTTACCCTGTAGTATATCCCTGCCC
The DNA here is from genome assembly GCF_964261635.1 of Lissotriton helveticus. Classification (NCBI taxonomy): domain Eukaryota; kingdom Metazoa; phylum Chordata; class Amphibia; order Caudata; family Salamandridae; genus Lissotriton; species Lissotriton helveticus. Next base: position 1,067,725,416 of record NC_136071.1, on the reverse strand, counting down.
AATCTTTCAGCCTTAACTCTCCACCCAGTTCCTTTCCCCATCTTTTCTGGCTAGGTGTGGCATGTGATGGCAGCGAGTGTCTGAGCAAGTCATAGAGTTCCAAGATCAATCCCTTGTCATTTTGTTTGGTAATGAGCCATTTTTCGCAGCGTGTCAATTTGTGACTGAGTTGTGCCCTCATTTAGGGTTGGAGCACCTAGTGCCTTATTTGCATATATCATAGTCGTTCCATCTCAGGCATCCCCTAATCAATTCAAACTGTGGGAACGGAATTATCCACAATAGGTCGAACAGATGTCCCGCTGAATGGCAGGATGTATCGTTCCATGCCTGAAATGCCCTGTCCGTTATTCCGGGGGTGAACTCACTGTTTTCAAAGAGAGGAGTTAACGGTGAAGGGAACGTCGTAAGGTCCTTTGCGGTTGCTACACTGTCCCAGGCTTTCATTACTGAATTTGTGATCGGCGAACCCAGTAGGCCTTGAGGTCTGTGGGCTTTTTTCAGGAAGGGGACATTCCATAGGGGAATTCCCACGAGTGCCCTATCCTGGAAGAGCCACCTCTATCCCGACTCAGGCTTATTCTATTTTACCAAGTAGCGAAGTTGGGCCACTTTGTAATAATCCAGTAGATTTGCTATCCCAAGACCCCCCTGGTCGGGCCTTCTGTAGCTTAAGTCTTTGCTCATACGCGGGCAGGCCCCAGCCCAAATAAAGTGGTTGACGTCTCTCTGTAGTGAAGTGATCGCTCCCTCAGGCGGGGACGCTGGCAGAATTTGGAACAAGTATAGTGCTTTAGGCAGAAGGGTAATTTTAACCACAGCTATTCGCCCTAATAAGGAAAACTATAGTTTTCCCGTTACCTAGGTCCTGCTTAAACTGCTGCGCTAGTCTGTCGTAATTAATTTTGAACATTTGCCGGACAGTCACCACCAGCTCCAGCCCCAGATAGGTAACCAAGTTGACCATCTGTATCCCCCGAGGGCCGCCCCCCTCAGGTCGCTGAGCCCGTCTCGTTGGATTCAGGTCGAGTTCCTCTAGGAACCTGGGCAGCGAACCTCTTGTGGCTGTTAGGGCCACTATGATATTGTTAGCGTACAAACGGATGGGATGTGGTTCCCCTTCGAACAGGATCCCTTTAATGTTGGGGTTGTCTTATATTTTTTGCTCTAAGGGTTCAATGTAAAGGGCGAACAAGAGAGGTGACACCGGGCCGCCATGCCTGGTGCCCCTTTGAATAGTAAAGGGGCAACAGGAGATGCCATTAACTCTAATTGGAGCTGTAGGCGCTCCGTAGCAACATCCCACCCATTCCCGAAATCTATATCCCAACCCAAAATGAGCCATAGTCTGTTCCAGGAATCGCCAGACTGCCCGATCAAACGCCTTTTCGGCCTCAACCGTCAGAAGGAGAAAATCCATATGTGTTCAGTGATTTTTGTCTATGAGGTGAAGGATTCTCTTTGTGTTGTCCCCGCATTGGTGAGTTTGAATGAACCCCGCCTGATCTGGCTCAATTAAATTCATCATTATTGGACCCAACCTGGTCGCTAAAATGCATGTGAATATTTTAAAATCAACATTGAGGAGGGATATTAGACGGCACGACCCGCACTCTCGTTTATCTTTACCTGGTTTGGGCAATACTGCTATTGCTGCTGATAGCATATTCCTTGGGATCAGTTTGTCACTTCCAAAGGAGTTAAAGAGTCTCGTCAGTATCGGAGCAAGAATATGGTACATTGTTTCATAGAAGAGTGCGGGAAAGCCTGCTGCCTTGAGTAATTTGAGCCGCAAACCCGCAGTGATAACTTCTTCAATCTTAATGGGGGCGTCGAGGGAGTTAGCCTGGCCAAGTGTAAACGTGGACATCTGAACTGATTGTAAGTATGCTGCCATGTCATGGTCGGTTGGAGTGTCTGCCCTTTAAAGTGTTTCATAAAATTCCCGGAAGGTGTGGGCAATCTCCCGATCATCAGTGGCCTCCTCCATCCCCTGTCTCATCAGTGAGTGTACCTTTGTGTGTTGATGTCAGGCCCACAATCTATTTGCAAGTAAGAGTACCGTCCGGTCACCTACATAATAGAAGTGTTTCAGTCTAAGTGCTGCATATTCTGATTTATCTAAGTCCACCCCTGCTAGCTGTGCGCTTGCTGCTTTTAGCTGTCTCCACACCCTGGCTGCCCCTGTCCGACTATGCCCTCTCTCCAACTCTCGAACCTGAGCGGTCAAGTGCGCATGCAGCTCCTTACGTTCCCTATTGTCAGCTGCCGATAAAGCTATTAGTTTCCCCCCTGACCACTGCTTTCATCACTTCCTATAGTGTTGTGATGGATCCATCTGAGGAGTCATTAAACTCCAAATACTCATTAATACTTTTGGTAAGCTGCTGCTCTCCTGATTTCTTCTGTAGCATATATTCCTTAAGCCTCCAACCTCCCGTCTTGTGTCGGGCTGTGCCTACTTGCAGCTGCACAGTCACTGTGTCATGGTCAGAAAGAGCCATGGGCTCAATATTCATGTCTTTTACCATGCTATTGGCCTCAGCCATGCCTAGGAAGTAGTCCAGTCGGGCATACGTGTCAGAGTAGGGTGTGCCTCCCTCCAGATATCCACCAGCCCCAGTTCTCGTAACCATGTCTTCCCCTCCCTTGATAGCTCCCCTTTTGGGTGAAACATAGTTTAGATCTATCTTTGTCCATGTCCATAACCATGTTCAGGTCCCTCCCTATCAATGTCATGTGAATTTTCGGAACCATGGCGTCCGACTAAGGCTGTTTGTAAGAATCTCTTCTGTCCAGTATTAGGAGCATATATGGACCCTAGAACTATAGTATGGGCCCGAAACTGAGCTGTGTATGCTAGCAGGCATCCTTTTATTCCCGCTACTTTCTGTTTCACCTCCCCCTTGCAATGCTTAGCTATTAAAATAGCGACTCCCACTCTTTTCTCCCCCACAGAAGAGAAGAACTGATGGGGGAATGCCCTAGAGCGCATACAATGCGAGTCTTTGGATAGGAGGTGCGTCTCCTGTAGGAGACATGCATCTCCCTCAGTGTTTTCTAGGTAGGAGACAATTGCTCTTCTTTTAATGGGATTGTTGAGCCCCTTGACATTCAGCGTAAGTATTTTCACTACTCCCCATCCATATCAAGTATTGACATTTGGTGTTCAGCTGGGCTGCAGGGCAAAATCAGCACTCCCGCTGCCCCTGTTCCCCTTCCCATACTCTGAGCTGTGAGCAGCTGCCTGAGAACCATAAACCACTCAACTATTGGACACCTGAATCCCCTCCTCCCCTCCCTAACCCCAACAGTCCCAGCAATAAACATACACCAAAAATGTCCAAAGTCCGCTGGAATCGTCCGCGCACCCTTGGAAACCAGATTGTAGGGTGCATCCTGTGACCAATATATCCTCCCTGCTCCCTGAATTTCCGCCCGCCCACCCCCCCAGGCACAGCATATTTCTACTTATCTGACCCCTGAATCAAATCAATTACTGTCTCTGGATCCGGATTCGTTAGACAAGGAGTTCAGTATGGCCAGTCTTTCCTGTGCAATGGTCTCTGTGCTTGGTTTCGATACCACCTCCCCTAATTTACCACCACGTACACGGCGCCACCGTTACATTTGTCATTTTTTCTCAACACTTCCTGATTCATCCTGTTGAGGGCTCTCAATCCCAAGAACATGGTAAGCCTCCTGCAAAGGCTGAAGTTGGTGTAATTTGCCATCCCACCTGAAGATTATACGGAAGGGGCGACCCCATGAGTATGTAATGCCTTGGTTGCAGAGGTGCTACGTAATCGGACGGAAATCTCTTCGCTTTTGCAGAGTGATTGCCGCCAAGTCGTGGTATAGAGCAATTGCGTGACCCAGATAATTCAATGGCTGAGCATCCCTCGCTTTCTTCAGAATGAGTTCTTTAAGTTGAAAATCCGGAAGGAATGCCAGGATATCTGGGGGAGGTGCTGGTGCTTTCCTTGGCAGGCCAACTTTGTGGGCTCTGTCGATTTTGATGACAAAATCTTGGGATTCCTTCAAAATGTGCCTAAAGAGGCCTTGGAGGTAGCTAGTGATGTCCATTCCTTCTTCTTTAGGCGGCAGGCCCCTAATATAAATATTATTCCTGCGGGAGCGGTTCTCTAAATCTTCTGCATGTGATTGGAGGTCTATCTGTTGCGCCTGAAGGCAAAGCACCTCGTGATCCTCCACGGTGGCTACTCTCTCCTCTATCACATCAACATCGTGCCATACATCTTTTATTTCCTTAGAGAAGTCCTTTCTGAGGGCCTGTAAATCCTCACACAGAGTGGAGAACAGTTTCACCAGGAATGTACGTGTAACCAGCTCTTCTGTGTTCTCAATCTCTTGCCCTCCTGACACAGTTGGCGATTCACAGCCGTCAGCTCCAGTCCCTGGCATTTTGGCGAACATGTCTTTCACATTCCTGTTTTTCTTCCCACATGTCATAGACATGGCTAGAGTATGGCAGCACACTAGGGGGGTAAGGCCTTCTTCCTGCAAGGGGGTGGGAGATCTAAGCCACCGGGTCAAACGTCCTGTGTGGGTGGAGGCTAGAATCTGCTAAGCAGAGTGTGCGCTGGTTTACCTATTTCTTCGGGTTCCCCCTCTAGTACAAAGCCACCGCTGATATGGCAGAGTTGCTTCAGTCCTGCCTGCAGCGCCCCCAAAAGCTATTGCCCAGTTCAAGTTACATCCCCTGGCCTCATGTAGCTGGCATCAGCCCGGGCAATCCGGGTAGCCTCCTGCCCGGCGGGGTATGGATGAGCAATGTGCGACACCAAACTTTAATCTGTGCCTTGATCACCACATACAGGAGCTCTGCTCAGGCTCAGCTCCCCATGGCCACTATTCCATTCTACTAGTCAGTGATCACATGCCTACTACAGCATCTTTGCTGACTGTTCAGTTAGAGCTTCACGCATTGGGCTGAGGCCGCTACTCCCAGTCTCTTCCCAGGTGCGGCCCCATCGCACTCCCCAGGCTGAACTGCCGGGTGGCCCGCCTCTTGTTAGTGAGGCAATCTCCGCTCATAGTCACTTGGGCGCCCGTTGTAGGCACTCGCCTGGGTCTCGCCTCTCGCCGATCTCCCATCTCCCTGTAGCATGGACGGGAGGCGTCGCGTATCAGGTGCTGAAATTGGGGCCTCTTTGGCGGTGAGCGTTACTGCAGAGATTGCCGTCTCCTTTGCGACGCTAGCGATGCCTACTCCAGGGCCGCTCCTCAAGTCCGGGGTGCGATCGGCACCGCCATCTTGGGACTCCTCGCTCAGCGGGCGTCGCTGCTGCACTAGGGCTTTCGGGATATTTCGGACAGCGGGCTTGGGTTTTAGTTACTCCTCCAAGCTCATGCTATCTTGCCCTTCTCTGCCAGGGGTCAATGGCGCATTAAGGGTGCCCCGGTCTCACCTCTCGTTGATCTCACATCTCCCTGTACCATGCGCGGGATGTGTTGCGTATCAGGTGCTGCAATTGGGGCCTCTTTGGTGGTGAGGGTTACTGCAGAGATTGCCTTCTTCTTTGTGATGCTAGCCTACTCCAGGGCTGCTCCGCAAGTCCGGGGAGCGAGAGGCACCGCAATCTTGGGACTCTTTACGAGGCGGGCGTCGCTGCTGCAATTGGGGTTTTCTGGATATTTTGGACAGTGGATTTAGGTTTAAGTTACTCCTCCAAGCTCCCGCTATCTTGCCCTTCTCTGCCAGGGGTCGTTGGCGCATTAAGGGTGCCGGGAAATGATGCAGCAGGTGGACGGCAGCGGGGAAACGATCAAGACATGTCTTACCTGCTCGCCATCTTGGCCACACTCCCATTGCCTCCTCTTTAAAGTTCTCTTCTCTGTCCTAGAAACTGCCTCTGTGATAAGCAGATTTTTATACTGGAGGGGGCTTGATTTACTATATTTTATGCAACACAAATTAGCCACCAAATTAGCTGTGCTGTGTTGTTCAAAGGGACAAACACAGCAGAGGTCTACAGCTATTAATATTGGCATGCTGCTGGTGTCATCCCCTCTGCCCACTCACAAACATGCTGCCTTGCCTGACTCATAGTCTCACACCATGGTGCAGAGATGAGCTGTCTCACATAGGATTTGTACAGAAATCGTATCTTTCCAGTACATATTCCTATGCACATACAAATCTCAAAAGAAACACATGCATTGGATATGTGCTGTGCACTGCAGCAAACCTGAAATAGGGGCAGATTTACGAGTTCTGGCACAACTCTGCAAATCAGCAGGGATGCACCAGAACAGATGCGACACGCAATTCCCTTCCTGTGCCACCACAAATGCGTCACATTTACAATGTGGTGCACTGGTGCGCAAGGATAGAGTGATGCGCATCTCATCATGTGGCGTAAGGGCAGCGCATTTTTGGAGTCGAGTCGTGTCGCAAGCGTGACTCGACTCCAGCAATGCTCAGGGGCGCACTATGCCTAACATGCTGCATTACTCCTTACGCCTGCTTCAAGAAGGCGCAGGGTAATGACAGAGCATGGAGGTAAAAGTGACTCAGTGAAATCTTGTAGATACACATGAAACCTATTGCAGGTTTGAAGTGGCACAGGGCTTTACAACGTGATGCATCTCCCTAGATGTGTCGCGTTGTAAATAAGGCGCAACGTGGTGCATGGTTTTCGCAACGGCGGCGTAGATGTGCCGCATGGGTCTTGTAAATCCCCCACATAGGCTTTAGGGAGATGCAAAACCTGGTCTGGCCAGCTTAGTGGATAACACTTTGCATCAAAAACCTACGCTCATTTGTGCTGATCCATACCAGTAACACCCTAGCACCGCCCCCTTGACACAAAGCAACACAAGCAGTTGAAAGGTGTTTCTGCAATGGAATCTTTTATTTAATATCATCTAAGCAGATATTAAATTCCCTAGAAATGTAACTAGTCATATTAAAAGATATGTAGGAGGGATTTAAGGTACATTGGGCCTTATTTATGGGCGTTTGCATAAGGGCAGCGCTACAGGCCTCCCTGCTGTGCTGCCCTATGGCAAATGGAAAAGGCAGGGATGCGCTGTATCTATATGATGCAGGGCATTCCTGTCCCTTTCCCATGCACCAGCGCACAATGGGCTGCCGTGCTCCAATGCAGCCACATTTGCATCATGGTGCAAGGGTGCCTGCGTTGCGGGGATGATTGATTGTGTACCCTTCCTGCACTTTCCATTTTCTGTGTGTGCTGGGGGTGGTGTTAGGTTCTGACGCATTCCCAGGTTTACGATGCCTTGTAAATCTGGGAATCTGTCAGATTCCATGGGAATTGCCTGCGAACACCCACATCAACACCCATGGAATGCCCCTTTCAAGCAGTTCCCTGTGTGAAAGGGGCACATATTTATAAGGCCATGAAAAGCCATGTTAAGTGGCTTTATGTGGACTTATAAATATGCGGTGGCACATTGCACTACCAGAAAGTCAAAAAAAGTGACCTTCGGGGGTGTATATTGTTTCTCCAATAACAAAAGTGGATTGGTGTTGCTAAAAATATGCAATGTAGGGGCGTGGCCAAGATGGCGACGGAGTAGGACGTGTTGTGTGTCCCCTCCGGCGCCCGGCCTTGCATAGCCTTGTTCCAGCAGCAGCACCTGGAGCCTCCTATGCCGGTAAATTGCTCCTGAGCTCCCCCGGAGTGGGAACCGGCGCTGGGACGACTCCTGAGCTCCCCTAACCCGAGGGACTCGAGCCCGTGACGGTGACGCTGCCTGGTGTCGGGGATCTGCGCGGCCCTCCGGGCTGGGGCCTCGCCTGGAGCGGGAGACAACCCGGAGCGGCTCAGCGACCGGAGTGGGGGGTGTGAGCCCGAGCCACCCGGTGGGCGCCTTCGAACACCCCTGAACATAGACGGCCGCCTGCCTGGCTCCGGACCTGGAGCCTCGGAGGAGGCGGGGCCTGAGGCCGCGGTGGCTTGAGTGGAGGCGCGACCGGCGGATCAATCGAGGCCGGGGATCGCGGCCTAGTCCGGGAGGCGGGCGGCGCTGCTCCTGAGGCCCGGCTTTGATTCGGTGGCCGGTCCGCCGCTACAGCAGGGGCGGACTTGCCCCCCCCTGTGCGGAGGTGCTGCGGACAAGCAGCGGAGCGGGAAACAACCTTCCTTGGCACCGGGGGACTACGTGACCCGGTGGTGGCAGACAGGAGGAGGGAACGCTTGTGCCCAAAGCCCTTAAGGAGAATTACTGTCAGGCTACTTGGCCAGCATCCGCAACATTGCTTCAGGGGTCGCTTGGAGAAGCGGTGCGTCTGCCTGGAGGAGAGTCTGCCTGGCGGCCGGGCCCTGGAGGCGGTGCGGTTCTGGTGAGCGATTTGTAAAAGGCGACCGGGAATGGAGCCGGAACAAGGTGGCATGGGGGATAACGCTGATTGATCTACACGACTGTGGTTCTAGCGGAACAGCATTGCTGGGCAGCCGGCTCCCTTGGCGCTGCCACGCGTCCCCCCCCTGCGGACTCCTTTGGGGCACTGGACTGAGGGCCGGCATTAACAAAGCTTCTTGAATATTGGAGCGTTGAAAAGCGGCTGGTGGCCCTGTGAGTTTCCCTGACCTGCCCTCCCCTCCAATCCATTGCGGAGCGCTCTTCCGCCTCCTGGGGGCGAGGAACTGGGGCAGTGATGGCCGCTAATTCTCGCAAAGGGAAAGCGGGGAAAGATGGGACTGCTAAGGGCTCTCAGGCCCCGGCCTCCCCGGGCCAGAGTCCGTCGTCGGGAAGATCTGATGATGAGGCCCCAGCAACTAAGGCCTTCATGAAGGAACTCTTTACCTCCATCAAAGACGATATATCGGAGCTCCGCGCCCAGCTCACATCGGATCTCCGCGAGGTACGGAGGGATGTAGATGGTATTGGGGAAAGAGTGGCCACCCTCGAAGATCACAACCTCAGTATGGCCAATGATGTCCACCTCCTGCAGCAGGACGTGCTCCGCCTCATGGAGCAGAATATTGACTTGCAGGCCCATGCTGAAGACCTTGAGAACCGTTCCCGCCGGAAAAACATTTGCATTTGGGCGGTCCCCTGGGATGGTGAGGCGGGGGATCTCTGAGAATATGTGCAGGCTCTCTTCCTCCAGATCTTGGACGAGGAAGACTTGCGGGAGATCAGAATGGATCGGGTTCATAGAGTGGGCTTGCCCAGGCGGAACGGAGGTCCTCCCCCAGATATCCTGGTGTGTGTCCACGACTTCCAAGTCAAGGAGAGAATCCTGAGGAAGGCTCGTGATGTCCCCTCTCTGCAATTTCGAGATCATCGACCTCAGCTTTACCAGGACTTGGCCGCGACGACACTCCAGAAGAGACGCGAGTTCCGTCCCGTCACTACCTATCTCCGGGAGCACAATATCTCCTACTCCTGGGGCCACCCTTTCAGAATCATCTTCCGATGGCAGAACAGGTTGGCACAGATTCGTTCTCTCCGGGAAGCGAAGGATCTACTGGGGATTGGAGATGAGACCCCGACATCCGAACGCCGGAGTCCTTCACCGCGGAGAAGGCGCCGTTCCTCGTCCTGGCACAGAGTAGGCCCGGAGAATCGCAAGAGGCCCGACCGCACGACTAGCCTTCAGGAGCGGGGGAACGCAGTGGCCTCTGTGGCCTCCGCCACGTCGGTGGCCTCCGTCACGTTGGCTGATTCTCAGCAAAGCTCGGGAGCAGCATGATCCTGGATCTATGGCAGTTTGGCGCCGGAGGGGATCTGGACTAAGGTCCCGGGGGTGCGATTGTACTTTTGGAGAAGACACCCCGGACCGTGGCCCTGGGGGTCACCGAGTTGGTACCCTCTCCCCAGTCCCGAACCAGAAGGATTCTTGTGACCTGTGACCTTCTGGAACTGTTGAAGACATTGTTCAGGTTCAGTGCCTTCCGTTATTTTCTATTGTTGTTCTGTTTGCGGGGTGGGGTGGGGGGCGGAGGGTTCTGGGAACAAGGGTTGCGGGGGGGGGGGGTGGGAACTTGGGGTGGGGGGGGATGGGATGGTGGTGGCGTCCGGAAGCTGTGTGTGCGAGGTGCTGTTGGCGTTCGAGGTGTTCTCCTTTAGCGTCTGGTGCAGGGGACCCTTCTCAGGAGCACTCTCTGCTTCATGCATAATTGCGAGTTATTTCATTGTTACTGGCTGCTTGGTGATGAGTGACCGGGAGTTCTTCCTTGAGCGTGGTGCTGTTTCCCGGGGAGGGACATTGGCCTGGTCGCTGGTAGTGGTGTTTCTATCCTATTGTCATCAGTGTGGGCTGCCTTGCGGGACGCCATGTGTGCCTGGTGCTGGGAGACCTGGTGGTGGTGCGGATCTGGCGACGACTGAGGGGTGGAGGGGGGACTGGCGGGGGAGGCTTGGAGTTGGGCCTAGCCCGGGTGCATGTGGAGTAGTGGTAACACTGGTCGGGGAGTAGGAGTGGATCATGCTGGTAGGCTTCCAGAGCAGAGATCCCCGATGTCACTATGCCTATTAGTGTAGGAACCTGGAATGTGAAGGGTCTCAACTCCCCGCAAAAGCGCCAAAAGCTCTGGAAGTACCTGTCGGATCACGATCTTGATGTGGTGGCTCTCCAGGAAACCCATCTGGCCAGGAAAGATGAACTTAGACTTCGGCACCGACAATTTCCCCTCATCTACAGGGCGTCAGCATCCACCAAACATAGGGGGGTGGCCCTCATGTTCAAGGCGTCTCTTCACTTTCAACCTCTGGGGGTGAGCGGTGATAAGGAAGGTCGATGGCTAATGGTGAAGGGGTCCTTGTATGGCCGGCACTGTACGTTTGTGGTTGTGTATGCCCCTAATGCTGGACAAAATGGGTTTCTACAGGAGTTGCTGGACAGGGTGGGACACTTCGTGGAGGGGCACTTGTTCCTCTTGGGGGACTTTAACATGGTATGGGACAGAGACATGGACAGTTCAGGAACGCGCCGGGCAGGCTCGGGTTTTTTTTCGGTTGAAACGCAACGACAAATAGAGGCTTTGGGATTGGTGGACAGCTGGCGATTCTTACACCCGAATACTAGGGACTATACCTTTTTTTCCTCTGTACATCGTTCTTACTCCCGTATAGATCATGTTTTTATTAGTCAGGCCCTCAGGGGAGATACCCGACTCTCTAGTGTCTTTCCGCTTTCGGTCTCTGATCATAGCTTGGTGGTTCTTGGCCTTTTTGCTGCAGGTTTGCTGCAGTGCACAGCACATATCCAATGCATGTGTTTCTTTTGAGATTTGTATGTGCATAGGAATATGTACTGGAAAGATACGATTTCTGTACAAATCCTATGTGAGACAGCTCATCTCTGCACCATGGTGTGAGACTATGAGTCAGGCAAGGCATGTTGGGGGGGACGGTTGGCGAAAGTGGTACTTCCCGGCTGCGTTGACACGAGATGAGGTGTCTTGTAAGGAGCTGCGGAAGGCTATAGGAGACTTCATGGCACTTAACCCGCCCTCTGATACCTCAGTGTATGTCACTTGGGATGCGTGCAAGGCCTCCCTGCGGGGCACGTGCCTCGCCCTTAATGCCCACCTCAATAAGCTTAGGAGAAAGGAGAGGGAGGCCCTAGAAGCGGAACTTGCTTATTTGGAGCAAGCTCACAAATCCAACCCGTCTAGGGTGACCCTCCGTCCATTGACGGCGGTGAAAGGGAAATTGAGGGCCCACTATAATAACCGGGCTGAGTTCACCCTCCTCCGCCTCCGCCGCATCTCCTACTCTCAAGGGAACAAGGTGGGGCGGCACTTGGCCCGGCAACTTCGCGATAAACGCGAGAAGGACTGCATTGGGGGAATAAGGGACCACGCGGGTTCTGTACATCACGGTGATGCGGACAAAGCGGATCTTTTTGGCCGCTTTTACGCTGATCTCTATTCGGGTGACGCCCTTGACCCAGAGGCTCAATCTGCATTTTTGGATAATCTCCCGATACCGCAGGTCTCCAGAGAATGGAACGACTTGCTGGGTTCCCCCATCACTAGAAAAGAGGTACTTGACGCCATCAAGGCTTTAAAGCTTCACAAGGCACCGGGCCCGGACGGCTACACTGCCCTGTTTTACAAGACGTTTGCGTCGGACCTCTGCGATTACCTGGTCTCCCTCTTTAATGCCATGGCATCGGAGGGCAGAACCTCTGAGACTATGGCCGAAGCCTTGATCACCGTCCTCCCCAAACCGGGGAAAGATCATACCGAGTGCGCTTCTTATCGGCCGATAGCGCTCCTCAACCTGGATGCTAAGTTGTACTCGTCTATAATCGCGGGGAGGTTACAGGACTTGATGCCGATTCTGGTGCAGCCGGACAAGTCCGGATTTATAAAAGGACGGCAAACTCATGACAACTTGAGACGCGTGGTCCACCTGATCGAGAAGGCTAATAGACTTCATATCCCGGCGGTTTTAGTGGGGCTCGACGCGGAGAAAGCTTTTGACCGCGTCGACTGGGGCTTTTTACATCGTACCCTGGAGGCCTTTGGGTTTTCACCCCGCTTCATAAGAATGATTGAGGCTAATTACAGCAGCCCTATGTCTAGAGTGATGGTTAATGGCCATAGATCCGGGCGCTTCCGTCACTCGCGTGGAACGCGTCAGGGATGTCCTCTCTCCCCACTCCTCTTCGCTTTAAGTATTGAGCCATTGGCGCTTGCGATTTGGGGGGACGACAATATCTTGGGCCTCCCCTTCTCCGGCGAACAGCATAAGATTTCGTTGTTTGCGGATGACGTGCTGCTCTCACTTAGGGATCCGGCGCTATCGTTGCCACATGTTCACGCGGTGCTCTCTGCCTTTGAGACGGCGGCGGGTTTCAGAGTCAACCTCGCCAAATCGTATATTCTGAACTATACTCCCCTGTCGTGGTCGACTTCATCTTTGCTATATCTGGGAATCCGTCTGACACCTACTCTAGGCGCCTTATTTTCGGCCAACTTTACACCAATGTTGACGATGATACGCGCTGAACTTGAGCGGTGGAAGCCGAGGTACATTTCTTGGTTGGGTAGGATTCACGCGCTCAAGATGGTCCTCCTCCCGAAACTTTTGTATCTCTTCCAAGCGTTGCCCATACCGGTGGAGTTAGACTTTTTCCGTCGGCTTAAAACTCTGATGTTGAAGTATGTGTGGCAAGGTGGCCGGGCACGACTTTCATATGCAGTACTTCGCTGTCCGCGAACAGAGGGGGGGGGTGGGGTTCCCGGACATGCACATGTATTATAAAGCGGCGCAATTGAGAATACTAGTTGAATGGTCACAACAGCTTTCGGAAAAGCATTGGCTCCATATGGATCGGTGTGTGGCCGGAAGATCCATTTGGGATCTGGCGTGGAAGCCCAAGGCTGACCGGCCCAGGAATGCATATATTTGCACCCCAACCAGCACGGTATTGAAGGTCTGGGACACACTCAGCGGTGACGATCGCTGGACTACCTTCCCGTCTCCATTTACCCCTATTCATTTTAACCCGGCTTTTCCTCCGGCATTGACTGACGGACCCTTTGATGTTTGGAGGGAGGGTGGCTGCCGAGCTCTTACTCACCTGTTCCATGGGGCGACACCCCTCACCTTTCAAAACTGTATGCGAGATTATGGGGTTCCACCCACTGAACGCTTTCGACACCTCCAACTCTTCCACTGGGCGACATCGACTGCAGTGGGGGACGCCGCCACTAGACCGCTGACGAAATTTGAGGCTTTTATTCTCCGCACATCCACGATGAAGGGAATGATTTCCTTCATATATGGGATGTTACTGGATACCGCGGTTTCCCCCCGCCCTCGTTACATGGACCACTGGGAGGCTACCCTGGGTAGGGACATTTCTGACAGCGAATGGGGGAGCCTTTGGCGGGATGTGGCGGCACACAACCACTCAACAGATCTTAGGGAGGCTCACTTAAAACTCCAATTTGACTGGTATCTATACCCCTCTAAGTTGCATCGGATCTTTTCGACTACCTCAGATAGGTGTTGGCGGGGCTGCGGTATGTTGGGGGATTTCCGCCACATTTGGTGGGATTGTCCCACCATCCAACCCTTTTGGTCCGAGATCCTATCCCATATTAAAGATGTGCTGGGTTATCCGGTTCCGAATTCAATAGAATATGTGCTACTGGGACTTAGGGACCCTTTGTTGGAACATCAAACTAGAGCTGATAAGCGCATGGTACGGCTGTGTTTAGGGGCGGCCAAGTTGACATTAGCGACCGCCTGGAAAAACCCATCTGCACCGGCCATCTCGCTGTGGCACGCGTGGCTGTGGCGACTGTTGAGTATGGAAAGAATGTCCGATATATTTTTGGGTCCCTTGGTTAGATTCTTATCCCGAGGTCTACCCTCTGCGGTCTGCCCCTCAGCGCTACGTGCATTGCACCTCTTCCAAATTTAACCGTCTACGTATGTGACGTTGTGCTGCATGGATGTGGTCGCCGCCACCGGGGGAGGGGTGGGGGGTGGGGGGCTGAGGGGCTTGAGGGGTGTTGGGGTGGGGTTGTAGTTACTCTTAGTTGCGACATACTTTGCATGTGGAAGTGACCTGCGTGGCATTCCTGTATACATGGGCTCCTGGTTGGAGACGCCTTCTCTTGTACCCTTTGGCCATTTGCTACGGACTTGCCGCACCCTCCAAATCGGTGCTAGTTGGCGGAAACGGACATTGTCATGGGAGTCGAACAGCAAAATGTACCATATATGACTTGGGGTTCTACAGCAATTTTTTCAGCACCCCCTGTGTGGGGATATGTGGCGGTTTGTCGCCTGTTTCTTTATTCTTTCTCCTCCTTCTCTTCTTCTCTTCTTGCTCTACCTCGCTTTTCTACTTCAATCTTGAATAAATAACAAATAAAAAAAAATATGCAATGTTATGTGTATTTGTAAATGGTACTATCACTCACAAGGATGTGGGATAAAATAATCTATGCTAGAGCTTATAAAGCTAATACGAGTCAACAGGTCAGTTCTTTATGAGATTATGGAATTTCAAAGTAACTGGCAATATCTTTTTAACATTTAACAGAGAGTGTTTTATTCCTTATAATACATGATCACTCCATTAACCTTGCTCAAAATGAATTTATCTTGATCTCATGTACCGTCATATCACTAAGTGTGGTTGCAAATATGCAGAACAATTCTGAAATCTTCAATGCAAAATTAAACAAAATAATAAACAACCAGTATTGTTTGCCTAATATCTATACACAATGTGGTGTACATTTCTTTAATAAATAGCTGGAGTTCATAATGTGTGGTAATAATAAGCAGAAAGATTCCTCCTTCTGAGCAGCTGTGACGAAAATAAATATGCAGCCATAAATGGCTCCATTGTGCTAATGACTGTTCACTTTCGGAGCAGGGCAAAAGAGTGGACCAGCTAGTTTTTGTTTTCATTCATTAAAAAGCTATTTTAATTCTAATCTACAGCCTTCCATTTACACACTTCTGCTTTTATTCTTAGAGGTAAAGCTTTTAAACTTTAGCCCATGTCTGTCATTCTTATTGAGAGTGTCACAGCTTTAATCTAATGTGTAGGATCTATAATAGAGGGATAGGTGCAAGCGGGGAGCACCAAAGTCCATACAGGAACTACACCGCTCCCAGTCCAAGCCATTGGGATGCATTGGGCAAGATGTGGGGAGACAGATTTGAGCACTGACACAGATGACCAGTTACCTCAGACAGTAACAAGAACATTATTGTTAGAACTCAGGTTTCAGGTTGTCAGAGTATGCACTCTGTACAAGCAGGAACCAGCACTTTAGTGAGGGTAAGCTACATAAACAGTGAAAAACAACCTGTGCTCACCCTCTGGTAGCTTGGGAGCAGTCAGCCGTATCTAAAGAGGCAATGTGTAAAGTATTTTATGCAATAAACACACACACATTAACACAGTGAAAACACAACACAAAGACTCCACACAGGGTAAGTAAAATCAATGATATTGTTATAGGTACTACAAGACCAAAATGACAAAAATCCAAGAAGTAGAACTGATGTTATGAATTTTTTAAAATAAAACAAAAAGTATTGCTTACAACCAAATAGTGCTAAGTTGTTACTTGAGGTCGTGCTGAACTGGGGGGAATCCAAAGTTCAGGCTGACCCAGATGAAGGGTAGGCCAGCTCTAGGACTCATGCAAGTCCTAATAAAAAAGTACCTTGGATGGAGCAAGTGCTGATATAGATTCAATACGTCGGTTCTTATCTGCGCTGGCGATGAAGACTTCATTGACAAACCACTTTACAATACAGGTACTGCATCTTTGTTGAGCCACACTGTGCAGTCCATCAAAGCAAAGTCATTGATCGGCTCCTACATCCGCGTTGAGGTGCAATCTGTTGGTTCCAATCAGCGCAATGTTGTCACTGTGTCAGTTTTTATGGTTCTGGACAGCAGAAATCACTTTTCAAGGGCCCAGGACTAGATTGACACCACTTGGCACGGCAGGACTCACAGATGGCAGAGTCCAGGTGCTGTTGCAGAATTGAAGAAAGTCTTTGAAGGCCCAGAAACTTCGGAACATGGGCTACCAGCAAGCCCTTGGGGTCACTCTGGGTTCAAGTGAGATGGGTCTAGTCCTTGTCGTCAGCAGGGCAGAGATCAGCAGGCAGCAGGGCAGCACAGCAAAGCAGAAAAGCAGTTCTTCCAGAGCAGAAGTCAAGCAGAGTAGCAATTCTTGCAGCATACTAGTCTTTGCTCCTTGCAGAGCTCAGGTCCAGTAGTGTACTATCTAGGTAGGATCAGGGCCCCAGTACTAAAGACAAGCTGTGGCTTTGAAGTGGGGGTTAAGAAATTAAAGGAGGGCCCCGCACAGACTTATTGGGGACTGGGGGGAATAGTGAATCTAAAAAGGACAAGGGCGTCCCCACAACAAATTGAGTATTTTACTCAAAAACCAGCATGCCGTAATTTCGGTGGGAAAGGTAAAGTTACAAGATTTGAAATCCAATTTCTTATAGCGTGCTTCAACCAAAAGGGGCAGTGTTTGTTTGTTAACGGTCCTGTGTGGCTATAATTCCCAAGACTTTAGTGAACACAGTATTTATTTGTTGTGGGGACGCCCTTGTCCTTTTTAGGTTTGAAGTGGGGGTGACTTCAAAGAAGGCCCTTGAGGAACAAAGGTCCTGCTTTCATCCCAGCCCTGGCTGTAGACTATCACTAGGGGGTAGCCAGCCCTTTGTGTCGGAAGCAGGAACTACCTATTGAGATGTAAGTATTTGCCCCCACTTCCTGCTCAGGAAGACCTATCAGAATGCAGATGAATGCAGATGAGTTTTCTGTTACACCCACCCTTCCCAGTGTTTATGGCTGTCTAGAGGGGATGCACATAATGTAGCTGTCCCTCCCCAGACATGCTGAGCAGAGAATGGTCTACTTTCTAAAAGTGGCATTTCTAAAATAGTAATGTTAAGTCCAACTTTATCATTAATGAAGATATGTAATTGCCATTCCATAGATATAAAACATGATTCAACTAGTCATTTCAAAACAGGAATTATAGCTTACAAGTGTATTGAGGAATTTGCAATGCAAGCCGATGAGAAGAGTAGTAGGCCTCAAAGTAGTGAAAAAATGAATTTGGATGTTTATCATTATCAAGATGTGCAAAACTGGTACATGCCCTACCTTTTGCTGAACACAAAGGGGTCAAGTTTTTGATCCCGTACCGGCAGCACAGCCATGAAACTGAATGAATCCAATCAATTAAATACTGTATTCTTCTTATATTCTTCTTCCATTTTCTACTCAATTTTCTTTTCATAATTTTTTGCTTTTCTTCAATCCATTTTATTCATTCAACTGCCATTCAGAGATATTCATAAAATCACAGAAAAGATGGTTTCCACATGTCACGTTTTCTTTATTAAAAAGAACCCAATGCATTTCTGGATTGTTCCCTTAATCAGGGGCATCTAAAAAACAAACAGATTTGTATACTTAACCATCATCATTATTGTTGCACATATGATTCAGTAACAAGGTTCTTTGATCTATTTAACTCTGATTTTTGCCGTTATTCACACTAAGTTAATTACCGCCTGCAGTTCAAATACAGATAAAGTGTTGATGGACGTTCATCATTGATGGGCCATCAGCAACAATCCCCCTATTTTTTACCAAAAAGTGTGCATTGTTTAACCCTGCCCTGTGTCTTGAATGTAACCCTTTCTGTTTGACTAGAATGCCTCATAAAACCATTCAAAGCACTTCTACCATCCCTCTTGTCACTTAGACCTGTAGTAAGCTTAACGTGACATGCACTGTTTTACATCTGTCATTGTGCCATCCGGTTTAACGATCTATCAGCCCCCTGCCCTATCGGATGTATGACGTTACAACGCACACTTTTACAACGCATACCTTTACAACGCATTTTTTACACCGCAATATCCATTACAACGCACACTTTTACAATGCATACCATTACAACGAATTCTTAAAACATACCTTTACAACGCATTCCACTACAACGCATAGTACATTTACAACGCATACCATTACAACACATTACATTACATTACAATTAAGGTAAGTGTTGGATAGTATAAGGGTTAAAATTACTATTCTAACTCCAGGGGGTGCAACAGTAGGGAAAATATTGGATAGTGTAGGGGTTAAAATTACTATTCTAACTCCAGGGGGTGCAACAGTAGGGTAAGTATTGGATGGTAAGTTTTGCGTTGTAATGGTATGCGTTGTAATGACCGCGTTGTAATGGTATGCGTTGTAGTGTCATGCGTTGTAATGACTGCGTTGTAAAAGTGTGCGTTGTAATGGATGTTGCGGTGTAAAAGTTGCGTTGTAATGGTAGTGCGTTGTAAAAGTTGCATTGTAAACGTTGTTTCCCGCCCTATCGGTTACCTAGGGCCTAACTTTGGGGTCTCTTATAAGTAATAGAAGGAGAGTTTAAGGCTTGGCCAGTAGTTTTAAATGGCAAGTCAAATTGGCATCAAACTGCACACAACACAGGCCCTGCAATGTCAGGCCTGAGACAGGTTTGAAAGGCTAGGTTTGTGGGTGACACAAATAGTGCTGCAGGCCCACTGGTAGCGTTCAGGTTACAGGCCCTGGGTATATGGTGTAGCACTTTACAAGGGACTTACAAGTAAAGTAAATGTGTCAGGTGTATGTACACCAATATTACCATGTTACCATGGTTAGGGGAGGAGCACATGCACTTTAGCACTGCTCAGCATATGGAAGGTGCTCAGAGTCCTAAAGCCAACAAAAAGAAAGTCAGAAAAAGAGAAGGAGGAAGGCAAAAAGTTTGGGGTGACCCTTCAGAGAGGGCCATTTTCCAACAATTATACACTTTTTTTTTTTACCAGTGAGTGAAAGCTCTAGTGTATTTTAAATAGATTGCAGGTTATTGGAATGGTGGTATCATTTGTTATCGCAATTCTCATTTGAGCAGTTAAAACATATGAGATGGTTACTCTTTCAAGACTAATGTACGCCTTCAGGAAATCTTGTTGCTTATGAAGCCTCAATTATAAAATCAGCTCAAAAATCAATTTGTGGTCAGCTGCCTATCTCACATATAAAATTAAATTCGGAGGATCTGAAACAGCTGATGTAGTATCAAATTATATGCCGTGATAGTGTAGGTGTAAAATATTGGGGTATTAGTTGAGAGGGGAGAGAAACCACCTCAAATAATAATCACAATCCTTGTGAGGGGAACCATAAAAGTAATTAAATAATCCTGTGCTTAACCCTCTGTTAGCTTGGCAGAAGCCAGTCAGGTTTAACTTAGAGGCAATGTGTAAAGTATTTATGCAGTGCTTAAACAATTGTAAAGTGACAACACAACACAAAATAAGAAAACTCCCAAACCAATTTAGGAAATTAGAGAAAATGTTCTAATAAATAAAATAATACCAGAATGACAAAACTCCAATCAGTAGAACCAAAGTCATACATTTTCAAAGCTTAAGGTCTAAAATGCTGCCAAAAAGACTAAAGCACCAATCACAGTCATCTGGTTGAGTTAACGCTGATCACAATTAAGCATGGGCGTAAAATCCGCTCCGATCGCGGATTTTTCGGATTTTCGGCAAATTCGCAATCCGCGAACTCTCGCGAATTTGTCGAAAATCCGTGAATCCGCTCGCGGCGGATTTTTTGCTTGGTTGCGGCGCGCGGCGTGGTGCACGGCGTTCACTTTCCGTCATTTAGCGTTTGCCGAGTTGTTTTTCTTTGCGAGTGCCGCGCCATTTTGGATCTTGCTGCGTGATCCCGCGGGAGTTTGGCGCCCGCGAATACGTAATCGCGGCTTGCCACCTTGCACAGCACACCTCGCGAGAGTTCGCAATTGCGAACACGTAGTTGCGGCGGAAAGGAACAATCTCGCACTCGCGAAATAGAGATTTTGCAATTCTGCACAAGAAAATCACCAGCAAACAGGATAAACCTTCAGAAAATTATGATTTTTATCAGAATCACTGCTCAGGTTGACATTTGCATGGCCTTTTTTTGTTGCAAGGAGTCCATTTTTGGGGGGGGGAGGAAGGAAGTGCCCCACAGTCTCCAACTTCCTGTTCCTGTCCAGCAGGCTCCTCCCAGTGCTTTGTCCATCTCCTGGTCACTTTCATTTGGATCTGGAGCTGGAAGGATTACTTTTTGTGGGTGCTGCTGGATATTTGGATTTGAGGCCTTTTTGACTGTCTTTGGATCACTTTTGGATTAGAAATCAACTTTCACAAGTAAGTTTGTTTGGGGCATTACAGTTGCTGCAAGTACAATTTTGGAACTTTTTCAGAACATTAAATAAATTATATTGTGGGTAGCCACAGTATCCAGTAGGACCAGGGTTGGTTAGGGGTGCATGATACAACTGTTTTGTTGAATTTAAACACCGTTGAGGCCATGGATGGGCTGGGATTGTGCTGATTTTATTGTTTTTTGTCGTTTTTTGGGGGCTGCTGGTGTGGCCTTTTGCCCAGGGGTGGTGGTGCATGGACTGAGTGTGCCTGTAGTGTGGTCTCACTCTCTTTAATGTAAACATCATGGATGGCATTGGATTGTGGTGATTTCTGGCTGTTTTTCTGTTTTTTGGGGGTGTACTGTTGATGTGGACTGGCCATGTGGGTGGTGGTGGTGGCCATCTTGAGTGCTGGCTGGTACAGGCAACATGTGCTTGGGGTGTAAGGGGCCATTTTGAGGAGAGGCAGTGTCTGAGGCCTGCACTTATTTTGCCTACTTTTCATCCATTATGCCCAGGGGTAGTGAGTGTTGCATGGGCCTAGTGTTTCTGAGGGGTGTCTTCTTGAATTTAAACACCATTGAGGCCATGGATGGGCTGGGATTGTGCTGATTTTATTGTTTTTTGTCATTTTTTTGGGGCTGCTGGTGGGGCCTTTTGCCAAGGGGTAGTGGTGCATGGACTGAGTGTGCCCGTAGTGTGGCCTCACTCTCTTTAATGTAAACATCATGGATGGCATTGGATTGTGGTGATTTCTGGCTGTTTTTCTGTTTTTTGGGGGTGTACTGTTGATGTGGACTGGTCATGTGGGTGGTGGTGGTGGCCATCTTGAGTGCTGGCTGGTACAGGCAACATGTGTGTGGGGTGTACGGGGCCATTTTGAGGAGAGGCAGTGTCTGAGGCCTGCACTTATTTTGCCTACTTTCATCCATTATGCCCAGGGGTAGTGAGTGTTGCATGGGCCTAGTGTTTCTGAGGGGTGTCTTCTTGAATTTAAACACCATTGAGGCCATGGATGGGCTGGGAGTGTGCTGATTTTATTGTTTTTTTGTTGTTTTTTTGGGGCTGCTGGTGGGGCCTTTTGCCAAGGGGTAGTAGTGGTGCATGGACTGAGTGTGCCTGTAGTGTGGTCTCACTCTCTTTAATGTAAACATCCTGGATGGCATTGGTTTGTGGTGATTTTTGGCTGTTATTCTGTGTTTTTTGGGGGGGGACTGTTGATGTGGACTGGCCATGTGGGTGGTGGTGGTGGCCATCTTGAGTGCTGGCTGGTACAGGCAACATGTGCTTGGGGTGTAAGGGGCCATTTTGAGGAGAGGCAGTGTCTGAGGCCTGCACTTATTTTGCCTACTTTTCATCCATTATGCCCAGGGGTAGTGAGTGTTGCATGGGCCTAGTGTTTCTGAGGGGTGTCTTCTTGAATTTAAACACCATTGAGGCCATGGATGGGCTGGGATTGTGCTGATTTTATTGTTTTTTGTCGTTTTTTTGGGGCTGCTGGTGGGGCCCTTTGCCCAGGGGTAGTGGTGCATGGACTGAGTGTGCCTGTAGTGTGGTATCACTCTCTTTAATGTAAACATCCTGGATGGCATTGGATTGTGGTGATTTTTGGCTGTTTTTCTGTGTTTTTTGGGGTGTACTGTTGATGTGGACTGGCCATGTGGGTGGTGGTGGTGGCCATCTTGAGTGCTGGCTGGTACAGGCAACATGTGCTTGGGGTGTAAGGGGCCATTTTGAGGAGAGGCAGTGTCTGAGGCCTGCACTTATTTTGCCTACTTTTCATCCATTATGCCCAGGGGTAGTGAGTGTTGCATGGGCCTAGTGTTTCTGAGGGGTGTCTTCTTGAATTTAAACACCATTGAGGCCATGGATGGGCTGGGATTGTGCTGATTTTATTGTTTTTTGTCGTTTTTTTGGGGCTGCTGGTGGGGCCCTTTGCCCAGGGGTAGTGGTGCATGGACTGAGTGTGCCTGTAGTGTGGTCTCACTCTCTTTAATGTAAACATCCTGGATGGCATTGGATTGTGGTGATTTTTGGCTGTTTTTCTGTGTTTTTTGGGGTGTACTGTTGATGTGGACTGGCCATGTGGGTGGTGGTGGTGGCCATCTTGAGTGCTGGCTGGTACAGGCAACATGTGCTTGGGGTGTAAGGGGCCATTTTGAGGAGAGGCAGTGTCTGAGGCCTGCACTTATTTTGCCTACTTTTCATCCATTATGCCCAGGGGTAGTGAGTGTTGCATGGGCCTAGTGTTTCTGAGGGGTGTCTTCTTGAATTTAAACACCATTGAGGCCATGGATGGGCTGGGATTGTGCTGATTTTATTGTTTTTTGTCGTTTTTTTGGGGCTGCTGGTGGGGCCCTTTGCCCAGGGGTAGTGGTGCATCTACTGAGTGTGCCTGTAGTGTGGTCTCACTCTCTTTAATGTAAACATCATGGATGGCATTGGATTGTGGTGATTTCTGGCTGTTTTTCTGTGTTTTTTGGGGTGTACTGTTGATGTGGACTGGCCATGTGGGTGGTGGTGGTGGCCATCTTGAGTGCTGGCTGGTACAGGCAACATGTGCTTGGGGTGTAAGGGGCCATTTTGAGGAGAGGCAGTGTCTGAGGCCTGCACTTATTTTGCCTACTTTTCATCCATTATGCCCAGGGGTAGTGAGTGTTGCATGGGCCTAGTGTTTCTGAGGGGTGTCTTCTTGAATTTAAACACCATTGAGGCCATGGATGGGCTGGGATTGTGCTGATTTTATTGTTTTTTGTCGTTTTTTGGGGCTGCTGGTGGGGCCCTTTGCCCAGGGGTAGTGGTGCATGGACTGAGTGTGCCTGTAGTGTGGTCTCACTCTCTTTAATGTAAACATCATGGATGGCATTGGATTGTGGTGATTTCTGGCTGTTTTTCTGTGTTTTTTGGGGTGTACTGTTGATGTGGACTGGCCATGTGGGTGGTGGTGGTGGCCATCTTGAGTGCTGCTGGCTGGTACAGGCAACATGTGCTTGGGGTGTAAGGGGCCATTTTGAGGAGAGGCAGTGTCTGAGGCCTGCACTTATTTTGCCTACTTTTCATCCATTATGCCCAGGGGTAGTGAGTGTTGCATACTTGCATGTCCCTAGTCTTTCTGTGGGGTGTCTTCAATGTAAACATCATGGATGGCATGGGATTGTGCTCATTTTTCTGTGTTTTGTCGATTTTTTGGGGTGTATAACTGAACTGATGTTCCTCTGTCTTCCATTGCTTTTAGGTGCACAAGACTCAAGAGAACCACCAGTGCCAGGAAGAAGTCCTGCAGCGGTGTGTGTGTGCAGCATAACGTCACGCGACGTCACGTCTGGACACAGACAACTCTGCAACTCGTGCAACTGCTGCCTGCTGTTCTGACCTGCTCTGAAGAAGATGGCCCCAAAAAAAGTAACCCGTAGCTCCTCTAGCAAGAAAGGTGCCAGTAAGGAGCAGAAGAAGCAAGTTACCAAGGAGACTGGTGTGCCGCCCGCCCCTTTTTTTGGTGGTAAAAAAAAAAGTATGTCTGCAGCAGCAGCGGGATCTGCTGGGGACCAAGCTGGCAGCAGCACCCCCGCTCCATTGGGCTCAGTGCCACCACCACCACCACGCCAACTTAAGTCCAAGCCCTTGAGTGCTGCAGAGGCAGCCAGTATAGTTCTTCAATCACCATCGACCAGTGATGTTGGCTCATCGCAAGAAAGCAGCAGCAATGTCCCTCAATCAACACAGGTTGTTGTAGCTCATCTGACGAGTGTTGAACAACCAACAGCCGCAACAACAATCACATGTGCAAGTACAAGCCCAAGTACATGTGGAAGGAGAGGCAGCGCAAGGAGATGCGCAAGCAGAGGTGCATGGAGGGTCACAAGTGCCCACAATAGTTGTCCCTCCCGAAGTAGGGGCACATCAGGAAATCGACAATCAAGGCGAGGTATCATTTGAGGAAGCCACTCCTCCTGATGATCCTTCATTGTCTTCCACACCCCTAGCAAGGAAGAGATCAAGGGTGGTGTCTACATCTTCTTCAAGCACACCTCCTTCTGATGATACGGATCAAACTTGGGAACCAGCACCACTGCCGTCTGAAAGTGAGGCACACCATGATCCGACAAAGGTAGTTAAGCGTAAAAGGAAGCTCGTCCAAAGTCTCAGAGTTATGGAGTGTGATGAGGCTCAACAAGAAGTGGCGGATACTGCTGCTGATGAAGACTCTGCCAACGACGACCCAGTCATCATAAAGGTCACTGCAGCCCCAGCGGGCATGCAGCAAACAGACATTTTGACCCTAGCCCGAAGAGCTGCTGAGCGTGATGATGATGATGTTGTCGATGAGGAGGCAGTGGAAACACCACAATCATTGGAGTTAAGTAGTACACCAACTCGTCCCGCTTCCATATTTCTTTCTGGCAAGAAGAGACCTCCATCCACCTCGACCTTAATTAGTGGTGGTGAAAGTGCACAACGTACAAAAGTTGGGCAATCCAGATCCTCCACTTCATCTGGCATTAGCTTCATGACCACCACCACCAGTATCGCCGCCTCCTCCAGGTCCCACAGACACTTCAAGTCCCCAGTTTGGGACTTCTTTACTGTTTGTCAAAAAAATCCAAAGTTTGCCATTTGTACCCTTTGTAAGCTTGCAGTTAGTCGTGGTAAGCCAGGTACCAACTATGGTACCGGAGGCCAGAGAGGTCATCTTAGGAGACAGCACACTGTCCAATGGTTTGCGCACCTAGATGCGATCAAGAAAGGCCGAATTCAAGGAAACGTTGATGTTGCATCTGATGATGACGAGGAGGAAGAAGACGTGTCAAACACTTCCCTTACACCCAGTACCCCTGTCAGCAGCACACCCAATGTGAGGCACACTAAGAGTGTTGGAGCGAGTGAGACACCAACGCACAAAAGTTCACCAGCGAGCAAAATTGGGTCAACGAAGTCATTATCAGCCCGTAAATGCTTGGTCCAGGGCAACATTAGAACAATGCTTACTTCAGACGTGCCATATGAACGCAACCACCCACTGACGCGTCTGTATAACACTAATCTGGCTAAAATGCTAGCTGTGGACCTTCTCCCTTTTTCTTTTGTAGAAGCGGTAGGTTTTCTAGAATTAGTGGCAACGCTCTGCCCTAAATGGAAGGTTCCTAGCCGGTTCTATTTTGCCAGAGTTGCGGTTCCAGCACTACATGAAGATGTGCTGGAGGCGATTGGGGCAGCTTTGCAGAAGAATGCTGTTCACACAATACATCTGACAACAGACATGTGGACCAGTGGCGCAGGCGCTGATTACATGTGCATCACTGCACACTGGGTCTCTTTTTCAGGTGTTAAAGCAAAGCTAAACGCAGGTGTTGACCCGGACAAAGTTTTCAAAGCTGCTCGGAAACATGCAACACTAGCCATGTTTGGCTTGGAGAAAAGTCACACATCCCAAAACATTTTGGACGAGTTTGACAAAAAGGTCTTGAAAATGCTATCTCCAATAAAACGCAAGATTGGTTATGTTTCCACGGATAATGGCGCCAATATAGTTAAGGCCATGTCGCTGGGTGACTATGTTAGAGTGCCGTGTTTGGCGCACTGTATCAACCTGGTAGTTCAAAAATTCTTGAGTGATAGAGACAGTGCAGCGTTCGCGGTAATGGCCACCTGCCGCAAAATGTGCAACCATTTCAGCCATTCTTTTAAGGCCCGGAAGCATCTGAGGAGGCTGCTACTTCAAAGTCGAATACCAGTGAAAGCACTCATCCAGGAGGTGGCAACACGTTGGAACTCAACCTTCTACATGCTTGAGCGTCTGTATGAGCAGTATACGGTACTCGATCACTATTTCTTAACAGAGGGTACAACTCAGAAGGAGGACCTGCGGATGGGTGCGGCGCAATGGGACATAGTTAAAAGCCTGACAGACATGCTTCGTCCTTTTGAGTTCTTCACGCGTGCAGTCAGCCAGGAGGACTGTAATTTGGGAAAAGCTATCCCATTGTTGTGCATGCTGGAGCACCAACTGATGGCGGTGTCTTCTGAGTTTGAAAAAGATGTACAAAAAAAAGACCATTTTATTTTGTCTAAGAAATTATTAGAGCGCCTACGTGGTGATGAACGTCTTCAAAAGATCAAGTCAGATCAGCATTACATTTGTGCTACTATTCTGGATCCACGCTACAAAAAGGCGCTGGCAGGCGAAGCATTCTTTCCTTTTGCTGATGCAGATGTTCCAAAGTACAAACATTGGTTAGCCTGGTCAGCCAAGAGGTTTGAAAAAGAACGGCAGGTTATTGAAGGAGAAGACAGTACATCAGCATCAGCAGGCCATCCCCAGTCACAAGAATCCACTTCTGCACCTGTGGCTGGGGCACAAGTGACCTCTCAGCGTTAAAGACACCGGCAACTGGATCATCTGCACCACACACAACACTAACAGTTGCTGCTGAGGAGGATTGGCTAAGTTTGCTTGGGTATGGTTCTCGAAAAAATGTCAAAGGCACAGCAAAAAGTAAGCAAAGTGGAGGAACCGTTGATGACCTTGAGTCGATGGTGCAGGACTATATGAATGACTCAACAGAGGTCTTTCTTAATGATGAGCCATTGCAGTATTGGCATGGCAAAAAACAATTGTGGCCACAGCTCTCCAACCTGGCTATAAACTATTTGTCTTGCCCACTCGCAAGTGTGTCTTCTGAACGTGTTTTCAGTGCTGCTGGTGGCATTGTAACTCCCAAACGGAGCCGCCTCTCGCCCAAAAATGTGGAGCGGCTGACAATGATCAAGATGAATCAGCACCTCATACCACCAGATTACAAAGTACGAGAAAGCACGCCGCATGAAGACGAGGAGGACGGCAACGTAGATGAGGGGATTTGTTCTCTGTTCGGTGGCACTGACCTCATCCTGCTTGAATTCGCAGAGTATGATGACGAAATCTTCTTCTTATTCCCTGACACCGAGCCCTGAAAATGAGACAATGAATCAAGAACTTTCTTTTTCGTCCTTATTCACTTTTATTCCTGTGTGTCTCTCTTTCTTTGTTTTGCACAGTTAATGTAATTCAAACTTTAATCACCTAATCCCAAAAACAAGACCATCAGCAGAACTGTCTTCACTTGTTTGCTTATTGATTTGAAGGTGCCGCAGTCTACATTCCTCAGGTTCACAAGTTCTGAAGAACATGCTCCTCTATCCTCCTCCTCCAGACTGCGATTTCCCTCAAAGCAGAGTGCTGGATTACGCCCAATGAAGAAAGACTCAGCACTTGTGGGGGTGTTGTACTTCTTTGCGGGTGAGTTGACGGATTTGGGCCCATTGCTGTGAAGCTCTAATAATGGACAAAAGTGTTTTGGACCAAATATGAGGTGGAAATTTCTTGCCGTTTTTGCTGACTTGCTTGCCTTTGAGGTGCTCTTTGGCGGGGTTCCGGGTGTTTGTGGGTGATTTTTGGTGTCTGGGAGCACTGCTGCGACAGTCTAATCTTGATTGCATTTGCTTTTCAGGAAATCCGTGGTGGAAAACAGGAGTTATGATGATTGATGATGATGACCTAGCTGCACAGCGCCTCGTTTGGACCGAAGGCCGAGAGATATTGTAAGTATGAGATTTAGCTTTTTCGCTGTTTGGGGGTGTTGTCGGGTGTTTTTTTCCAGGTGGGTTGGCGGGTCTTGCCTGGGGCATTCCTGGGAAGGTCTAATACCGGATAGAAGTGTTTTGGACAAAATCCTTAAGGAACAGCCTTTTTTTGCTATTTCTTCTGACATCTTGCTCAATGTAGCGTTTTGGGGGGCTTCCTGCTGTTCGTGGGTGGGTTGCGGCCGGGGTCTCTGTCGAAGCACTGCTGCGACAGTCTAATCTTGATTGCATTTGCTTTTCAGGAAATCCGTGGTGGAAAACAGGAGTTATGATGATTGATGATGACCTAGCTGCACAGCGCCGCGTTTGGACCGAAGGCAGAGAGATATTGTAAGTATGAGATTTAGCTTTTTCGCTGTTTGGGGGTGTTGTCGGGTGGTTTTTTGCGGGTGGGTTGGCGGGTCTTGCCTGGGGCATTCCTGGGAAGGTCTAATACCGGATAGAAGTGTTTTGGACAAAATCCTTAAGGAACAGCCTTTTTTTTGCTATTTCTTCTGACATCTTGCTCAATGTAGCGTTCTGGGGGGCTTCCTGCTGTTCGTGGGTGGGTTGCGGCCGGGGTCTCTGTCGAAGCACTGCTGCGACAATCTAATCTTGATTGCATTTGCTTTTCAGGAAATCCGTGGTGGAAAACAGGAGTTATGATGATTGATGATGATGATGACCTAGCTGCACAGCGCCGCGTTTGGACCGAAGGCCGAGAGATATTGTAAGTATGAGATTTAGCTTTTTCGCTGTTTGGGGGTGTTGTCGGGTGGTTTTTTGCGGGTGGGTTGGCGGGTCTTGCCTGGGGCATTCCTGGGAAGGTCTAATACCGGATAGAAGTGTTTTGGACAAAATCCTTAAGGAACAGCCTTTTTTTTGCTATTTCCTCTGACATCTTGCTCAATGTAGCGTTTTGGGGGGCTTCCTGCTGTTCGTGGGTGGGTTGCGGCCGGGGTCTCTGTCGAAGCACTGCTGCGACAATCTAATCTTGATTGCATTTGCTTTTCAGGAAATCCGTGGTGGAAAACAGGAGTTATGATGATTGATGATGATGACCTAGCTGCACAGCGCCGCGTTTGGACCGAAGGCCGAGAGATATTGTAAGTATGAGATTTAGCTTTTTCGCTGTTTGGGGGTGTTGTCGGGTGGTTTTTTGCGGGTGGGTTGGACTTGGCGGGTCTTGCCTGGGGCATTCCTGGGAAGGTCTAATACCGGATAGAAGTGTTTTGGACAAAATCCATAAGGAAACACCAGTTTTGGCACTTTTTGTAAGTTAGGGTTCGTTAGGGTTCGCCCTAGCAGCAGGATTGCATGTGTTTCGGGGGTTCTATTGCAACGCAGTTCTGGGGTTTTAGAGCACTGTTGGAGCGATGCTGGCTATGGATACTTTTGCTTGCTTGCAAGTGGTTTGAATACAATCCACGGTCTGTATTTGGGCCTACTGTTACTTTCAAAGTACGTTTTGTCACCATTTTTCTGCTAGGCATCGTTTTTGGAGATCTGATTGGGGGTCTTCTACATTTTTGCGACTGGCTTTAGTAAGGGTCTTGGTGGGAGCATTGCTGGGAAGGTCAAATTTTGTTCTAAAACACAGTTTACAGTACACCTACCTTGAGGGGAAAGATCCGCTATAATATTTTGGCCATACTTATTTATCCTTAAAAAGGTGACTCAGACAGAGCACGCAATTCAAAAAATATTGTACTGTCTATTAGGGAAATCAAAGTGTCACTTTTTGCACCACACAGCGTACATACCTTTCATTTATTTATCAGTGGTATTGTAATAGCACTTCCTGTTTTCCGTTCAATAATTACAGGCCGGGTTTCAGTCAACATCCACCAGGCAGGCAGTGGACAGGGTGTCTTCTGTCAGTGGTCACCAACATTGATGGACGAAGCGTCAGCTGGAATGGAGGAGTGCCGCCAATAAGAGGAATTGTTTGCTGCATCCAACTTATTTACCAAATTCAACAGGACAACTCCAACAACATACGCAATACAGATACAGTATCCATTGCTTTATTCTATGAGTGTGACTGCTTGTGCTTAGCTTTAGTTTGTACCCAAAGATTCTCTTTATCTTCAATTATTGTTTGTCCATGCTGTGCTTTTTTTTTCTTCTCTCAACAAAACCTACCCAAAAAGAAACCCCCATTCCCATCCATTTTCCAAACCCTAACCCTCTTCCCCCGGGCTGTGTTGTTTTGCTTGATGTCTGACTAAAATGACATCAATAATTCCACTCACTTGCTGGGGAGGATAAGGTCATAGCAACAGGCTGGTGAAGGAATACGAGGATATCTTCTAGACTTACTCAGCTTCAGTACTATATCTTCTAGTAGTAGGAGCCAATGTCAAATAAATTCAACGCAAGTACTAGTTATACTTGCAAGCAAATACTTTACCATTTGTTAGGCTACATTATGGCACTGTTCTAGTGTACTGTCACCTGCTATATTCTCGATCGTACCGTAACCGTTGTAATGCTACAGTAAGGACAAACCAGGTTTCATTTTCTTTTTTTCCATAGGCATGCAACTGCCACTGTGTCACACCACTAGTACCACCGCAATGAGGAAATTTCACCCGCCCAGGATTGCCAACGTTAATCCCCATTTCACGTGGAGCCAGCCCTGGGCCTAGCCCTAATTTCTAACACAAATTACAGGTAAGATAAGCGTTTGGTGGGAGGTAGTATAATGGAGTATTATTTAGGACTAGACGAGAGATTGACGGTAGTACTACTAAAGTCCAACGACTGTTCAGGAAAACAAACTTACCGTTACACCCCCGTCCCCCACCCACCAGACTGAAAAGCAGTAAAAAACAGGTATGGTCAGATAAAGTTTAAAAATGTATATTTATGTAGCCCTAACAAAATAATCTCCCTCAAGACCCACCCTAACCCCAACGATTGTCTTTGAAAAGTCCCAAAACGATCCCAACTCCCAAATCCCACCCCCCAAAAGTCTATAAAAAAAGGGCAAGGGACACTCCACTACTGGAGGGTGCTGGTGCATTTTGCGGCATGGGCATCATACTCCTTGCGGAGGGTGGCAAGCTCGAAGCGGAGGCCCTCTACCAAGTTCTTATAGTTCTGGACCTCCTGCTCCAGGTAGGACATTCGGACTCCTAGGCGGCGTTGGCGTGCCTTGCAGCTCCTGTGGGGGGCAGCTGGTCTTTCTGTTGCTTGGCGGTGGCGGTTGGCTTTGTTAGCCCGGCTCGGTCCCGCTGGAGCACTGCGCATGCTGGCGTCCCGTGGGGTCACGGAGGAGGATGCAGCGGTCCCAGTCGAGGATGTTGTTGTTGCACCGGTCGACTGAGTGTCCTCCTCCTCCTCCAGGGCCACCAGCCGCCGATATTCGGCGACAGTGGCATCCAGCCTCCGTTGCCGGGCCATTCGAGCCTGCTCCCTCCGTGATGTTGATTTGGAAGGAGCAACTATATGAAGAAAGAAAGACATAGTCTGTAACCAATGCTCCTTAGCATTAATAACACAAAGTGATTGAGCCGAAAGTTGGGTCACAGTACAAGTAGCAAATTGAAAGCACAGTACATAACTATTGAGGACAGTATCTATGTAACCTCCCACTTCTGCATCCTTGCTCTAACTTTAGTGGTAGTTTAATGAACAAATTCTACGACCACTATGGACTTCCATTACAGTCGACTATGACAGTACACCAGTCTTATTCTTCTTCTTCTCTCTTGTTTAGGAAAATTGGTACGTTATCTTATGCAAGCCGGCAGAATGGCAGCACAGTGAACTTGCACCCGAGAAAAACAGTTGCACACCATGATGAGTGAGACAGACTTGCGTTACTGTACCCGTCCAGTACATGCGGGTGGTGAAGCTATTACTTTTCTATTACGGGTGGCACTGAGAATACTCTGTTACAAGGGCTACTGCTTAATTAATTTACCTTTCACCCTACAGTGCAAATGAGTACTAGAAAAGGAAAATGAAGAAGCTAAATAATTTGATTATCTATCACTTCACATGGGACGTATTTGATGACATATGGGATGACTTTAGGTGCTTTGCTTAATATTGAGTGAACAGTGATACACCCACACATGAATGACGCACTACAACTAAACTAAAGTTATTAAGAGAAGTACGGAGTGTCCACCGTAATAACCAGATATATGCTGTGCTTGCAGTTGCAATACAAAGTACTGCTACTATTCATGGTAGTATTGGACACATTTACAATTTCTTTTCCTTGCCTTCCCTACACTGGAACGGATGTGCGGGTGCGGTGGTACATGCTCTTCAAGGTAACACTTAGTTCATCCAGCGACCATCTACTCTCTATAGATACACATGTGCTATCTAAGAGTCAGAGAATACCATGCTCCAGGCATCCATTCATTCAAAGTATACGCACACATACAGTTTCTGTTTCACCCACCCAGGCTGATGTCCTTCCACCCATCCTTGCTTCATCATTGACCCAGCCATGCACCATACCATATTCTTTCCTTCCCAGCCACCTCGGGGGCCAAGCAAACACATATCGTTCTTCTTTGCCAGCCATCATACAATTTCGCGTCCCACTTACTTACACCCTTCTTTCGCTTTTCGTTCATCCCATCCATCACGTTCGTCTAAGAACTTATTGGGATTCTTCTCACCAAAAACTTCACAGCTAAGTCGAAGTACATTTCGAGGAGGCTACTACCTGGTTGATTTGTAATACACCTGTGCAGAAAGCACACTATGCAGTCTTCAATCTCAATAAGTAAGGAATATATAGCTTACCTGTTCCCGCCACCACCGTGTGAACCCCCACAGGACCGTCCGCCGGCTCTTGCACCGCCTCCTCCCCAGAGTCCTCCGAGTCCTCGCCCAACACCGCCACCTCCGCGCTGGCCCCGTCACCAGATGTTACACCTACAAAGTACATTTAAGAATGTTAGAATACACCACTCACTACTATATAATATTTGGTCTAGGAAAAACGGAATACAATGTAATAATTTGTGACTGTCTACTCTAAAGTAAAAATGTCCCTTTTTCCAGGGAAGGCTGTTGTCTTGCTGCACTTTTATGCACAACTGATGAATGCTTGCTTTTTATTTTTAACACGCACCACTTTTTCTCCTAACAGACAGAAGCTTGACTCCTAAGAACACGACCAGGATCAAGTTCAAACCAGGTGAGAGCTCGGCTCGACCACAAGAAATGTGTCCAATTAATCGTCAGCACTAAGCACTTTTCCGTTTTCAGTTAAATAGTTTTATGACAAAGTAGATTTTAATAAATGTGTTTACTTTTAATAAAGCTTTTAAACTTAAATAGACTCTGTGGTTTTTGGTCCTCCAGACTAGAGTGGATGAGCTAAAGGTTTTGGAATTTTTGCAAGCATGAGTGCCTCTGACACTTCTTGACTGTGCTGTGACTCCGTACTCTCTTGTCCTGCGTACGATAATCTAGAGATCATTGGGGATCAATCATCGGTGACTTCGGGAGCTAAATGACTCTGCCACACTATCTAGTCAGTAAGGAGACAGTGCATAGAGCTATTGCTGAATAGAATGGGAGTCCAATGGAATTGCCAAATGTCCAATCTTAGTTAGCTACACAGACAGACTAATAAGAATAATCTAGTAATACCACAGGGAGTCATATTCGAGCCAGGATAAGAATTTATATCCAGTCTACAAGAAGATCAAAGACGATTTAGAAAAAATCGAATGAGGAACGCTAGGAAAAAATAGGTACTCTTTATTACAATTAAAACTTACTGGGGCCAGCAAAGGAGCCCTCGCCTGCCCGATCCTGGCCTGCATCCTGAACAGCACCCTCCTCCTCCTGTGTCCTCTTGCCCTTGGGGGGAGCTGATGTACAACATGAAAGAAAGAAAGACCAGAAAACATGGATGAGATTTGTCAACCAAATCAACCATTTCAAAAGAACAATAACAACATTTTTTGGAGAAATAGCAAATAGATAGACAACTATTCCACGGGATCTATCTCATGTGGTATACTGCGTTATTCGTATTGCCTGATTTGCGGACCGTTGACTTAGAAAGTTCCTATGTAACTCAATAAACAGACTACTAAAGAGGTTTGCCTAGGCCTGGCACTGCAGGCAGCAGTCCGCAGCACGCGAAGTGACAGACAAAGTCCATCCTGCTTGCAGATCAGTGAATACTCAAACTATCAATCCACCCACCACCACCACTATTTCTTCTTATAGCCATGTGTCTAAAGGAAGGACTGGACTTCAGTCTGTTGGGGCTGATTTAGAAGTCCCTTGCGGCTCATTTGCCTCCATTGTTGCGTGACTTTTGTGACGCAGCGGCAGAACAAAAGACTCGCCATGGTGTTGGTGCGGCGTATATATTAAAAAAAAAAAATTATGGGCGATGCATCACGTTGTAAAGCCCTGCGCCATCAGGGGGCGTTCCGGCGCAAGGGAGGGCGTACCTGCGCAGGAACGAATCCTAAAAGTGGCTGAGGGAAATCTACAAGATGTCAATCAGTCACTTTTAAGACAATGATGCATGAGTCAAACCCTGCGCGCTTGAAGCCGACGTACGGCTTGATGCAGCATTGGGGAGATAGGGTACCCCAGAGCATTGCTGGAGCTGCGCCATCGTTGGCACGCAACTCCAGCAATGCGCCGCCTTTACGGCACAGATGCGTAAGGCTTCTGTGACGTTTTGGGCCAATGGGTGGTGGTGGCATGGCACACAATTACTGCCGCATCCCTGCTACTTTGCAGGGATGCGCCGGTAATTGAAAATATGACCCTTAGTGTCTAGCATTACGCAGTTCTTATCTTTACACTACACTCATACATAATTTCTCAGGCCAATGAAATGAACACAATTTACAAAACAAATAAGCATAGTAGCAAGCAAGGCTACTGAGAAGGAGAGCAGTGCACCTGAAATGCATAGAAGATTTTGAAATATAATTTACCTACAATGTAATCGGCAGCATTATTGCTCTTGGTAAAGAACAAAGATTTGCAAATAACAGAGCCGGATAAAACAGAGTAGTGATGAATAGCTACTACTACTCACCAAGCCCGGGGACCTCTACGCCGAGCGCGTCCAGCAAGTCCCGTTCCCGGTCCATGACATCGGTCCAGCGGTGGGTGGCCTGGTTATATGTGCGCCGGACCCCAGAGAGCTTATACATGGCCCGGCACACCTTCTCCCACCGCTTCCGGCGCTCCCGGATGCCATAGCCAGTTGCGATCTTGCCGCCTCCCAGGATCGTCTTGGGGAGGCGGCGCTGGACGTGGAAGATGAGTGCGGCCACCTCCTCCGCGCTGAAGATCTCCCGTGGCACCACTTGCTCCCCCCTCAAACGCCCGCACGGGAGCCGGGCACGGGGTGCGGGACCCTTCCCCTTCTCAGGGTGCTTCCCGGCTCCCTTTACCATGGTCTGGGCAGAAATAAACTTAAATGAAAAAGAAGAAATAGAATAGTGAAGAAGAAAAGAAAAGAGTTTAAAAAAGTAGTTTAAAAGTAACTAAAAGTAGCAGAAAACACAAAAATATACAGCTAGAAAAATAGAGGGATAGATAATAAGTAAAATAGATTAAATAAACTTCAAACAAGCAAAGGATGGCAGAGATTCGGAGAGGATACAGAAAGCATGCCCAGAACCATAGCAATGAATGAGAAACAAGATGGCCGCGCCCGTTCATGACCGCGTGGGTAAGTTCGCGCGAGATTTTCCTCGCGAGCACGCGCAAAATTGTACTAGCGAGCAGCACAGTTTGCGAGATTACACATAGCGGCCGGAAACGGAATTACGTCACGCAAACAAGATGGCCGCGCCCGTGTACGACCGCTAGGGTAACTTGGCAAACGTATAGCTACAAGCGCCTCGCGAACACGCACAAAAGCACGCGAACATACACGTCGCAAAAAAAAATTAGTGTATTCGCAAGCATTCGCGGCTTCCAAAATCGATCTCGCACGGATTCGCGCCCCAAAAAACGCGCGAAATTGCAGAGAAAACGATTTTTGCTAAACTGAAAGCAATGAGCAGGTGCAAAAGTTCAAACTTAACATTTGTAACATTCACTGTAGTGCTTCCTGAGGGGCCCCTCCAGAGTTTGCAACTATTCTATGACCCTGCTATGACCCAAACAGCAGGCTCATAGAATAGCTACAAGTAGACCATAAAGGTCCTGTGAAAAAAAATGTCACTGCAACAGAAAGCAATTTACAGATAAGGAAGGAAGCAGGTGCCAGCCAGACTGGAACTTTCTAAATAACTGACACATTAATCAACCCCAAATTAATTCATGGCAGTTGAAGTAGGGGAGGTGTGCTTGCTTTTTTCACCCCCCATAAACTACAGTGATAAACAAACCTAATGGGTGGCAGTGAGGATGTACCAGAGGGTGGCATGGGTGTCCCAGAGGGTGGCAGTGGTGAAACAGAGGGTGCTGTGAACCTGTGAGATAAACCAGACGTAGAAACAACATAGTCGCGGCCGTTGCGTGCCGAAAAGTAAGTTCGCAATTGCGAAATTGTCCCAAAATCGGCGCGAACGCTCGCCAACACAAAAAACGGGAAAATCCGCAAATCCGCGAGAGTTCGCGTATCTTCGCGGATTGCGAATCCGTAAATCCGCAATTTCGCGTACGCGAGATCCGCTAGATCCGCCCATGCTTAATCACAATGGAGCATGGGTCGAGTACAATGGCCGGGATCATTCCGTATCAAAGTTTTACATTCAGACTTAGGTTCTGGACAGGAAGTCAAAATACTTAGCTGGGCAAGGTGTTTAGTCTACTGCTAAAGAGGGCTCCATGTTGTTGGATAACAACTGAATGCGGTCTCGATAAAGCAGTTTACCTTTGGTGAGTACGCTTCAAATGGAAGACATTTTTATTTTTCGTCCAGAGAAGGTCCATCACCCGGCAAATACTTTTCACGCATAAACCCAGTGGAGTTTTCTACTATCGGACTTTTTTAGATCTTATTAATCGTCAACGGGGAAGGTTGAACGCTGCAGGTTGTAGCTGAATAGGGCACTCAAGACTGCATACCTTCTCCGCCAGCTCCCACTGAACAGGAATTGCTGTTGTGGAGAAGAACCTACTGATTGGCAGTCGGTACCAGTCCACCACTGGTCCTCAGAGCTGAAAAATAACAGAAATGTTTAAGTCCCAGTTGTCAGGAAACCTCAGGAGGGGTACACTTTGACATCAGCCAAGGGTCGTGAGGGTCAAGACTCATTCCAGCAGTTGCCAGTACCAGGGACCTGGGTAAATCCAGTTGGAACTGGTCAGCTGGGAAAGCAGGAAAAAGGAATCTTGTAGCTTGTTGTGTCTTTGTAGCCCAAACAAAAGATCATTGTTATGGCCCTTTTTTGTGTCCCTCATGCAAGAGGTTTATCAGGTCAAGTCCTCAATGCTCTTTTCAGGTCACCTACAGCAGGCCCGGTCTCCTTTGGTGCTTCCACTGGTCCAGAAGTGATGTGAAGAGGGTACTGGAGATGGCATATATTTGCCCAGTGTCAACCTGTGGGTGGTGAAACTACTAGCCACTCTATAAATAATGAAGTAAAAGTTCCCAGGGGTGACTTTATCAACTTTTACAGCACTCCCTGTGTGCTTTACTAAATATTATCCCACAGTGCCATTCTATAACTAACCCAACATGGCAGAACCTTTCTTCCCCTAGTCAGTGCTCTCTGTAGTTCCTACTCAGAGGTGTGGCTATGATAATGGGCAAACATTACCACGTGAGTACCCTAAACCAGTTCTGAGGCAGCCTCCTACAGTAATGGGTTTGGAGCCAAGCTGAATAGGAAGGCTGGGATAAGTGTGAGCTACATCTGCCAGTGACAGGGTAGGCACTCTTTCAAGCTTAGGAAAGGACTGACCCAACTCCACAGGACATCATGCTCAAAGAAGCCAAAAACACATCTCCACACTCACGTCTTTTCTCCACTGTCTTAGAACAATAAACATTACACAACAGGAAAGCTATTAACAGGTGACAGGACACTGGCAGAAAGGCACATTTGGCTTAGGCAAATAAATGTCAACTTTGTAAAAGTATCCTTTCTAAAATAGCAATCTAATATCCAATGTGTCCATTAAACTGGGGTTTAAATTACTAATCAAATGAGCTCTTGAATTAAAAATTGTTAAACCATATTCTAGTGTTTCCCTTTCAGAGGGCTCGTCTTGCCAAGGGGAAGAATAATGTTAGAAATATTTTACTGCCAGTACATGTAATTATACATGTGGTACTTTTTAAATACCACAGACCGTGCTGTATGGGAATTTAGGGTCTACCGTAGGTAATTAAAGAAACCATCCAGCTCCCATTTAGGAACAAACTGAAGATCCTATTTTTCACAGAAGCCTAGAAACAACAGAAGCTCTGACCAGGGGTACTGACAGACAGCTGGTGGTGGTGTTTCAGCTACTCTCTCTTAGCGCTAAGAGACCTGCCAGTGATTACGCACTTTATAAATATCAATTAACATAACATAAATAGGAAGGTGTAGGCCTGGCAAAATGTTTATTTTGCCAAGTTAAAATGACTGTTAAAAATGCACACAAATGCTGAGGAAGCAGGCCTGGAGACATGTTTTGCAGTGCTACTGTAATGGGTGGCACAAGAAGTGCTGCAGCTCATTTACAGGTCCTAGGTACATGGAGTGCCATATGCCACTTACTTATCAGTAAATTAATTATGCCTATTATACATATGCCTATTCACCTATGTTTAACGAGGGAAGCACAAAACTTTAGCTCTTTTAGTCAGGGGTCAGCGAAAATAGGTTCAGCATAGGAAGGTAAAAATCTGGGCATTACCATGAACAAGAGGGCCATCTTCAATAGTAGGGTAAATAGGGATCTGACTCAGGTATCTAACATATTTTTCTTCTTGTTGTGAGTGACAAGACAGTACAAGAAAAGTGTGAAGGGGCTGAATATTTACGAGAAAGTACTTTTCTGTTACATGTTTACTACTAGTGGATTTAAATGCAGTGACAACCACACCCACTGCCAGTGCTTGATTTGTAAAAAAAACATGACCTGGGGACAAAGTTTTGCTCAGAGGTGCAAGGCCAGCACTATCGAATGTCAGCATGCCAACATACCACAGCTGTATAGATTTGATTTTGCATCACGCCTTATTAATCGACCACCAGACACATGGCCCTTTATGTCACTCTGACAAACTCCTGCTTTCTCAGTTCCTCAGTACTTTCCGTCTTTCTCTTCATTATTATTTCCACATTGTGGGCCTGATTCACAAAAGTAAACTTACCTTTTTGGGTAAGTTTATGTTTGTTTTGGAATTCACAACCTCCGCTTTAATAATAAGTTTACGGCTGCTGAGGCTCCGCAGTTGGGACAGAAAACTCCACACATAAAACGATTTGCACATTTTCTTTTTATGTACACATTCGTAAACTTTCTGTTAAATAGTTTTTTGTGAATTTCAAAACAAAACGTAAACTTACAAAAAAGTTTATGTTTACCTTTGTGAATCAGGCCCTGTGTGTGTTTTCCCTCGCCTGCTCTGGATTAATGTCTGATGAAGAAGAATAACTGCCGGTTACCTGGTGAGGGCTTGAGGGCTCCATCTGCAACCGTCAACTCGAATTAAGCACTCAACGATGCACATTAATTGTTCTTATGAGTTGTTACTATTGAAGTACTGAAAACAAATGGCCAGATGTCGCAAACTGCCTGATATTTAGAATCGGGTCTTTGTGACCTCAGAAATGCTTTCTGGCATGTACAAAGATATGTACAAACACCAAACTGCTGTTCTACTGATTCAGATCAAATTTTGGGCTTGCGAATCAGTATTTGGAAGGGGTGTGTTTAGGGCGTCCCTTACATATACTGATTCGCAGTAGTATGTATCAATCCCCCACATGCATCATTGTGACATTTTGCACTTCTTAATTTGCGAAAAATAAGGAATCGCAAATTAAGAAGTGCAAAATGCTATGCATCATTATTTTCGGTATTCATTTGTGATTTGGTAAAAATCTCAATTTTTACCGAATCCCAAATGAATACCGAATCCTTAAGTTAATTTTCGCAATGCCCATTGATTCCTATGGGCCAAAAGGCCCATAGGAGTCAATGCAAATTGCGAGTGGCTCTTAGAAAATTTCATGGGTGCAGGGGGGGGTCCAAAGGACCCCCCCATGCACCCCTGAAATGTATTTTTCGCATCATGTTTCACACACACATGTCCTAAGGACATGTGTGTGTGAAACATGAAAGTTGAAAAAAAAACATTTTCAGCTTTTTAAACACTTTTTCCAAATTTACCGAGTGGTTCAACCACTCTGTAAATTTGGCACCCTAATTGCGATTTTACAGTTTTAAATTTAATGATGCATTGCTTTTAAGAAATCGCACATCTGCAACTTCTTAAAAGCACCCGCAATTTTAGAACTCGCAAACATGTTACGAATTCTAAAATTGCTTCATGCATCCCAAAAAGCACTTTTGCATTCGCAAACGGCCGATTTTAAGGAATCGCACCGTTTGCGACTACAAAAATGCTTGATGCATGTGGGGGAATGTTTCGAACCGAATTTCAATCGCAAAATATGAATATTTTGCCACCTCTTCAAAGGAGGTTGTAACCAATTATTATTCATGAAGTAGGTCGATTTAAAACCCAGTAGGAATCACAAATTTTATTGAAAACTTTCATATATTACGTATTGCTATTTCCATATTACGTTTTGGCAAAAATCGCAATTTGGAAAATCAAAATCCCCAATGTTAATACATTTGGCACAGAATTGTGTTCTAAATTGAAGTGTAGTTTTCACTTGGCAATCAATAATGAAATTATATTATGGAGAACTAAGGTCCTCTCTTAGAGTTTGTGGGCCTTAAAGTAGTCCTCCCTTCCCAGCCAAGCCTGAAGTTACCATATCCCATTTAGTGTCTCAGAAACAAGGCTGGGCTGACCGTCCAGGGCATCAGGCATTTTCCCTTGGGCTGAAGTAGGGCTTTGCGGGGGTGGCCGACCGGAGGGAGGCTCGCCCCCCCGGGGAATTTTGGGGCCCCGGGAGGAAGGGGGGGGACTAGAAAGGCAGGGGACAGGAAGGAGGTTTGGGCTGGTTGGGCTGCTTGGGGGGATTTGGGCTGCCTTGGGCTACTTTTGGGCTGGGGGGGTATAATACTGGCCATGTTGGGTCGCTGTCCACCATTTTGGGGACAGTGACCCAGCAGTCCAGTTGTAGGCAGGAGAGTTTTTGTTGGCTTGTGGTCGTGTGAAGTTAGGGAGTAGGAGGGCTTGTAGCGGCGGAGGTTGGCGAGCGGTTGTTGTTCTCGGCAGTGCCTGCGGGAAGCGGGGGTTTTTTGGTTGCGAATCCGGACGGGTCAGGAGCGAGATTACCTGAAGTGCGGCATGGCGGAGGAGGCACTTTCCGATCCCCGAGTGCGCGAATCTCTCCGCCTCTTGGGGGAAGCTGGCAGGATGGACCTGCTCCGCGGCGATGTGCGGTTAAGGCCTCCGCGGCGCGCTGCAGATGGCGCCGCAGTGGCGGTTGAGGCCTGTGAGCCACCTAGGTCGCGGGCACGGAGGGAGGAGGGGGCGGTGAAGGGAGGTGGAGTGACGCGCGGTCGGCCGGTGGCTGGGGCGCTGAAGCGGGGCAGAGGGCAGGCAAAGAAGCGAGGAGGAGCGCGGAAGGCGCCGCTGGTTTTCGTGGAGGGGGCTGGGGGGCGAGGGGGGGCGGGCGGTGAGATCGAGGCGGCTGGGGTGCTGGAAGAGGGCGCGGGGGGGCAGAGGGGGGTTGACGAGGTGCTGAGGGGTGGGGGGGTGCCAAAAAGAAGGGGAGGGGTGCCCGGCAGCAGGTGTTGGCAGGTGGAGAAGGGGGACAGGAGCCCGCGGTACAGGAGGAGGGTGTGCAGGGGGTCCAAGGGGGGATGCCTGGCTTTCGAGGTGTGGGGAGTGGGGAGGTGGGGGGAGGGGGGCTGTCCCAGGGTGTGGACGGGGGGGTGGGGCTGGAGGGTCAGCTGGAGGGGGGGGCTCTCTGTTACTGATTGAGGAGTCGGAGGTGGAGAGGGTTGTGGGGGGGGAGAGCGAGTTAGACTGGGGATCATCATCGGAGGGGGAGGGGGCGCGGTGGAGCCTAGCAGGCCGGCATTGCCGCGGGGGGTGAGGGTGGACGGGGGCGGAGGGGTGAGGCGAGGGAGGGCGGGGGAGGGGCGAGGCGTCACCCCGGGGGGTGAGGGCGGACAAGGGGGATGGACGGTGGGGGTACGGAGAGTGGAGTCACGAGGTTGTAGGGGCGGCGGGGGTAGCGGGGGGTTTGCGGGGTGTGGGGCCTGTGGGGGGTGGTGGGTAGGTGAAGGGTGGCGATGGGGTGGCGTGGGGGGTGAGGGGTGGGGGAGGTGGGAAGGGGGGTGGGGGGGACGGCCAGCGCGACGGGGGCATTCGGCGGCCTGGGGGAGGGGCGCGCCAGGAGGTTGGGAGGGTGAGGGGGTTG
Source organism: Lissotriton helveticus (assembly GCF_964261635.1). Classification (NCBI taxonomy): domain Eukaryota; kingdom Metazoa; phylum Chordata; class Amphibia; order Caudata; family Salamandridae; genus Lissotriton; species Lissotriton helveticus. Next base: position 1,067,682,644 of record NC_136071.1, on the reverse strand, counting down.
AGTTTTCCTCGGCATGCTGGACTTCCCCGCTTTTTTCTTGGCAGGAGCAGTTGGCAGGGGGCTCGGGTGAGCAGCATGCGGCTCCAACCCGCCGAGAGGATGGGCCGGCTCTGCCTTGTATGGGCGGCCACGCTCCACCGAGGGACCATGCACGTGAGGATAGAGGATGGCAGGGCCATAGGTCTCCACCGCCCCCCCCGATGGGTCAAGACAGCCGCCGGGGGACGGGGATGGAGCGTGAATGTGTCAGGCTATGCGGATTACCAAGCTGAGAGTGGGAGAAAAGAGAACGTGGACTTGGGGGCGTTGATGAGGGCGTGCAGGGACAAGGCGGGTCTGAGCAGGGTGAGCACAGGAGGTGGCCAGTCGAGGCAGTGGGGGGATGGAGGAGAAGGCAGGGAGATGGAGTCGGAGGAGGAAGGGGAGCTGCGAGAGGGGGAGGGGGAAACGAATAATGCTGTTGGAAGTATTTTGCAGGTACGCCCCCGGCAGACGGTGCCGCGAGTGACGGCCCCCCCAGCGGAACTTTTTAGGCTGCGGGATCTGGTGCGGACGCCAGCCTTGAGGCCAGGTAAGGCCGGTACGCGGTTGGGGAGAGGCTTGGGCGGGCCTCATGGAGGCCGGGTGTCTGTGGGTACGGATGCCAGGGGGAGTGGCTTGGACACGCCTTAGGGAGGCCGGTTGTCTGTAGGTACGGAGGCTGCAGAGGGGGATTTGGTGAGACTGGTGAAGGGCAGGTATGTGATGGATGCGGGCGTGTACGGAGACTGGGATGGGGGATGCGGCGAAGTCCGGAGGGACGGCGGCGACTGGCGCGGGGGCGAAGGAGAGTTGTGACGTGCCGGTCAGGAAATTGCCTTATATGGGGGTGGCGAAACCACTGGGGGCGCACTTGTCCCTGGCAACTAAGGAGAAGATTTGGAAGGGGGAGTATGTGGAGATTTTGAAGTTGCTTCACAGGGAATTGATGGCCAAGGAGGGTTCAAAAGACAAAGAGCAGGAGTTGGCTAGTCGCCCCATGGTGCCAGTGACCATTGAAAATTGGTCCGGCTGCCTTCCTGATATACACAAGTGTATACTGCAAAAAGTATCCAGACAGGTCGGTCGCTTGTTCAAATATATGGATGTGGTGCGGCTGGCGCAAGTGACGTACAGGGGTTATGCGTGGTCGCATTACAACGAGGAGTTCCGGACGCGCATGGCGTCGGATCCGGAGGCGAAGTGGGGGGAATTGGATGCAGACTTGTACCAGCAGACGATGAGTGGGGCGAAGTTTGGCCGCACCATATACACGGCCAGTGGGCTTCTGCTGGCGTCGCCCCTCTTTTCGGCCCGTCCCACCCATGGGGGGGTGGGGTCGTGGGACACCGCAAGTCCGACCGGCGTCGGGGCCTGTTGGGACTTCAATAAGGGGTCCTGTTTCAGGCAAGTGTGCCGTTTTCGGCACGAATGCTCCAAGTGCGGGAAGAAACACCCAGTGTTACGCTGCTGGGGGGTCGGGGGAGGGCCCACACAGGGGCAGCATCCGGCGGGGGCTCCCGCGGGGGGGAGAGGGGGCGGCAGGGGGGGGTGCGGTGCCATGGGAAAAGGCTCGTACACCGGTTAGGCTGGACAGGCTTGAACCTCTCTTGGCGGCCTATCCGTGGGCGGACGATGCGGCCGTACGGCGTCGGGGTTTGAGGGAGGGTTTTCGGTTGGGGTACGAGGGTCCGCGGATCGCTCGGTGGGCTGAGAATCTGAAGTCCGTGAACGCGCACAGAGGTATCGTCCGGGTGAAGCTTTTCAAGAAGGTGAAGGAAGGGAGGATGGTGGGTCCCTTTCGGGAGCTGCCCCTGCCGGGCTTGATCATTTCACCGATTGGAGTGTTCCCCAAAAAGGAGCCGGGTCAGTTTCGACTGATTCAGCATCTGAGGGCAAGTCGGTGAACGATTATATCTCGGCGGAATTGGCATCGGTGTCATACTCGTCCGTGGACGTGGCAAGGAGGTTGGTGACGGCGGCGGGGCGGGGTGCACTTATGGCAAAATGCGACGTAAAATCTGCGTTTCGGTTGTTGCCGGTGCATCCGGCGGATCACCATTTGCTGGGGATCCAGTTTGATGGCCTCATTTTCGTGGATACAGCGCTTCCCATGGGGTGCTCCGTGTCATGTGCATTGTTTGAGAGGTTCAGCTCCTTCTTGCAGTGGGCTTTTTCCTGGCGCACAGGCTCTGAGGCTGTGATGCACTACCTGGACGACTTCTTCCTGGTGAGTCGGCCCGGTTCGACGGACTGCCAGCAGCAGCTGGACAGTTTTACGGACTTGATGGGTTACCTGGGGGTTCCCTTGGTGCCGGAGAAGACTCAGGGTCCCAGCACGGTGCTGTCCTTTCTCGGTATAGAGCTCGACTCAGCAGCCATGGAAGCATGCCTACCGGAGGAGAAGTGGTCGGTGATGATGGACTTGTAGAGTGGCATGTTGACCAGGCGGAAGGTGACGGTGCGGGAGGTGCAGGTGTTGCTGGGGCATTTGAATTTTGTGTGCCGTGTCGTGCGGGCTGGGCGAACGTTTTGCCGTCGGCTGGGGCTGGCGTTGTCCGGTCTGACGTTGGCACTCCATCACGTACGCCAGTCGGCGGGTTCTAAAGAGGATTTGAGCATGTGGCTGGCTTTTCTGGGGCGCTTCAATGGGGTGCCCATGGCGCCGCTGGAGGAATGGGAGTGGGACGTCACGATGTCGTCGGACAAGGCGGGAGTCGGCGGCTTCGGTCTCTACTGGGCGGGGAGATGGTGCGCGGAGCAGTGGTCAGCTCATTGGCAGGCGGGGGAATGGAGTATTGCGTTCCTGGAGCTTTTCCCATTGGTGGTGGCTGTGACGGTGTGGGCACAGGACCTGGCGCACAAGCGAGTCTTGTTTAGGGTGGACAATATGTCGGTGGTGCAGGTGGTGAATTGGCAGTCCGCTTGGGAGCCCCAAGTGCTGAAGTTGATGCGCGTTTTCGTGTTGAAGTACTTGGAGCATGACATTCTTTTTCAAACTCAGCATGTGCCGGGGGTGGACAATGACATTGCGGATGCTTTGTTCACAGTGGTAGAGGTTCCATGGGCTAGCCACGGAGGCGGCCGCGGTCAAGACGCAGGTGCCGAAGGAACTTTGGTTGGTGGGAGAGCGCGGGTCGTTCAGTTGGTGAAGGCGTCTCTGGCGGCGTCCACGTGGAAGGCGTACGAGCAGGCTTGGCTGGAGTTTCTACGTTCTGGAGCGGTAAGGCATCGTGACAGATGGCGTCGGGAGGAGCAGGTGGTGCGGTTCATGCTTGGTTTGATGGACAAGGGGCTGGCGAGGGTGACAATCGCGGGGAAGTTGGCAGGGGTGGCGTTCATGGGTAAGCTCTGGTGGGGATATGCGCCTTTGGCGGGAGAGTTGGGGGGTGCCTTTTGGAGGGTTGGGAGAGGGAGAAGAGGGCGCGGGTGCCGCAGCGCCGTCCTATTACGGAGAGGATGCTGGAAGGCTTGGTGAGCGGCCTACCGGGGGTGTGCAGGGATCAGGCAGAGACGGTTTTGTTTTCAACACTGATGTCGTGGATGTTCTTTGGAGCGTTCCAGGCGTCGGAGTTGGTGGGGTTGCAGGGACAGAGGGGAGTGAGGTGGGGGGAGGTGGAGTTGCGAGGCCGGGAGGTGGCGGTGCGTTTGCGAAGGTCAAAGACTGATCAGCGTGGAGAGGGTACATGGGTGGTGCTGGGACCTGGGGGTCAGAGGTGGTGTGTCCGGCGGAGTGGGGGAGACGGCTGGTGGGAGGGCAGTCGCAGGACAGTGCGGAGATGTTTGGCTGGGTGGAGGCCGGTCGGGTGACGGCGGCGCAGCTGCTGTGGGTCCTGCGGCACGCCCTACGGTCTATGGGTGAGGACCCGAAGGAATTCGGGACGCATTCCTTTCGCATTGGTGCGGCGACAGACGTCGGCGCGTTGGGGTTGGGATAAGGAGGAGATCAAACGGCTGGGGCGCTGGAAATCTGACTGTTATAGGACATACGTCAGGATGCGGGGGGTAGGAGGGGAGTGAGTAGGACATGTTTGGCCCATTGCTTACATATGTATCTTTGCAGGTGCGGTGGTGGGGCCTACTGCGGCGGCGATGAGCATTTACGTGATGGGCCATTCCTTTGTTAAGAGAGCGGAGAGGGCCGAATGGGAGAAACACAGGAACCTCAATTTGGAGCTAGATGAATAGTTGTTTAGGTGTGATTGGAGGGGAAAAGGGGGCATGCGTTGGCATGAGTTGGTGCCGGCCTTAAACAATGTTGTGCGGGGGTTGGGGTATGTCCGGATGTGGTAGTCATCCACTTGGGAGAAAACGACTTGGTGCAGTGTAAGGGACTGGCACTAATGAAACAAATGAAGAGGGATTTGCTGGAAATTAGGAGGCAGTGGGCGGGGTGTGAGGTTATTTGGTCTGAATTCATCCCTAGACGGTGCTGGAGGGGGGCAGAGAGGCCTGCAGCTATCGACAGGACAAGGAGGAAAATTAACAGGGAAATGCGGGCTTTCTGTGAGAAAGAAGGTTTGGGTAGGATGGAGCACCGGGAACTGAGGTATGGGGCGGTGTAATTTTTCAGGGAGGATGGTGTACATCTGTCACGATATGGGATGGAGCTCTATATTGTGCAGCTGAAAGAGGCAGTGGATCGGGCACTTGGGGTGCGCAGGTATCCAAAGGTGCAGGGGCCCTAGGGGGGGTCGAAAGCCGTATGGGGCTTTCGAGTGGCGCTTTTTTCTAGTTTAAGGGGGAGTAGGATAGGAGGAATGAGGTTTCCTGGACAGAGGGGGAGGGAGTGTACATATGGCAAGTGTTTAAACAGTTGAGGCAGGCGTTTTGGGTAGTTGGTAATTATGTATATGCTGTTTGCGGGGGAACATTTTAGGGGTGGGGGTGGGGGTTTTGGTCAGGTATGTATATATTTAGTTAGGTCTAGTTTTGTAAGGCAAAGGCCAAGGAAGTGGTATTGTGGTAAGATGAACCTGTTCCCAATAAAGCGGCCTTTATCACACCTTATATTGTCTCCGGTCGATCTTTCCCCTCCCCGTCTCCCGAAGTGGCCCCAATGGGGCTTTGCTGGGGGGAGGCTCGCCCCCTGGGGAATTTTGGGGCCCCGGGAGGAAGGGGGTGGGACTAGGAAGGCAGGGGACAGGAAGGAGGTTTAGGCTGGTTGGGCTGCCTTGGGCTACTTTTGGGCTGGGGGGTATAATACCAGCCATGTTGGGTCGCTGTCCACTATTTTGGGGACAGTGACCCAGCAGTCGAGTTGTAGGCAGGAGAGTTTTTGTCCCGCCCGCCCGCCCTATGGTGGCATGGGTGAGTAGGTGGGGTGAGCGTGGTCTGTTGGTCCTGGGGGGTTGTTTTGGGAGGGGTTTTGTTGGGAGCAGGTGCGTTCTTTTGTTAGGTTGGCTGGGGTTTGATGTCGCTGGGGCAGGTGCTGGTGAGCCTTTGTTGGGGTGGCGCTTTTTCCTAGTTTAAGGGGGGGGTAGGATAGGAGGAATGAGGTTTCCTGGCAAGTGTTTAAACAGTTGAGGCAGGCGTTTGGGTAGTTGGTATTTATGTATATGCTGTTTGCGGGGAAACATTTTAGGGGTGGGGGTTTTGGTCAGGTATGTATATATTTAGTTAGGTCTAGTTTTGTACTGCAATGGCCAAGGAAGTGGTATTGTGGTAAGATGCACCTGTTCCCAATAAAGCGGCCTTTATCACACCTTATATTGTCTCCGGTCGGTCTTTCCCCTCCCCGTCTCCCGCTGGGCCCCAAGAGTGGGGGGTGATTTTTTTCTTCCTGTGTGACAGTTTTGTTACTGGGATTTGGTGTATAGTTGAGCGGGTTGCCGCTGTGTTTTGCAAATTGTTATGGGTTTAGCCCCCGCTGCCCAATTCCTAAGATATCAGGTAGTTTTCACTCAACAATATAAATGTCAAAATGCCTCTGGTGATTAATGTTTCTGTTGGAGGGGGAGTTTTGTCCAATGGGAGTTCTGACTCATCTAAAATAGCGTGGAGGGTTAACATGCATGCTGCAAAGAATGCCTTCCATGCAGATCACAAAACTGTATATCATGTGGCTATCTCAGTGGGTTGGGGGCTTATTATCAAGGGCAGTATCGCTGCTTTAGCGGCACTTTTTGCCGCTAAAGCATCAATATTTTTATCGCCCTATTTGCAATGTGGTGCTAACATGCATTAGCGCATGTTAGCACCCGTTTTTCAGACGCCTCACTTTACATCTCTAATGAGATGCAAAGTGTGCGTCACTGGGCAGTACAACCGTGTAAATATTGCTGATGTGCACATTGTGATATTTAAAAGGCTGCCCAGGCATTTTTGCAGATGTTAGTTTTTCGCGGAAACCGCTGCTTTCGCCAAAATCTAATGTCTGCAAAAATGCTGAATTACCTATACTTTACATTGGAGGAGGATTATGCTGATACGACCACAGGGTCGTATCAGCAAGGTTATCGCCGTTTTCCATGGAACATCGCTGGAATACTAGCGATGTTCCATGGAAAACATCGCTATCGCTGGAATAATTATCGCCATTGCGCTATGCTTTGTTAATACAGCGCTAGCATGGCGATAATTATCAGCGATAGCCGGCGATAAAACTACTCACGCTAAGAGCGGCCAGCGATAATTATCGATGGCAGTTGATAATATGCCCCTTAGTGCTTTTGTCATAGATACTTTTGTTGCTCGCAGTTCATAAGTTACAATCGTAATATGGCACTGTGAGCTATGAACTGCTATCACAGAGCTGCATGCAAATTACATTGCACAGGTTAAAAGTTATGTTATTCTGAGTCTTTCATTGTTCTAATGTTGCTAAAAAGTGTTTGTTTGGCTAGAAATAAGTAATTAGTAAAGCCAACCCAAAACACTGTGTAAAGTTTTGAAACCTGAGTTTGTGCTTCTCCAGACCAAGCACTCTTAAAAATTGCCTACCAGTATAGATGACATTTGAATCCTACACCTTGTAGTCACCTTTGTCTTATTAAACATGCTATAAACACTGAACAAGCACGTTGACTCTTTGTCTCTGTATGTGTGTGTGATGTAAAATGCTCTGAAACTTTGTACTGCTATGAGAAGTGATATACAACAAATGGAATACATGTGAAGGAGGGGCTGTGGAGAAATGAAGGACACTGTTAGAGAGTGATGGTGAAGTAAACTGCGGAGGAGGGTATGGGGATGCGGCCAAAAATATTTTTGCACAGGGCTCCACCAGCGCTTATGTGGTGGAGGATGCTAACATCCCACAAATTGGTCTTTCATTGTGTTCCCAGCTTCTTAGATTTAAAATCATGTTTCAGAGTAATGATTAAATATTTATTCAGAACATCAAGGTTTTTAGTTGTTGGTGAAAAATGGACAGAGACTGACAGGATCTTAGTGAAAGTGGAAATGTGTTCCACACTTGGGTCCTAATAAGCAAATGCATGGCCTTCTTGATGGTCTCTTCTTCCTCTTGGAACTGCAGAAAAGTTGGAACTGCTAGAGCGTAGAGAGTGACATGGTTTGTAGGGTGCTACCAGATGTCTGAGATACTGAGGGCCTGTATTAGACAATAATTTGTGCATATAGCATAGTGCTTTGAAATGAATTTGTTTCTCAACAAGTAGCCGATAGAGTTTTTTCACAAACTTAGATATAGATGTAAGTTTGGGAGGGAATCAACCTACACTGCATACGTTACAGCCCATGCTTCTACCCCACCTGTTGTTGCAACGGTAATTGGCTTGCTGCAGGGGGTAGAAGATGTTGGATTTAACTCCAACACCTTACCTACTGTTGCATAGACTGGAGTTGGAATAGTAAATTGTACTATTCCAACATCCAGTGCACCCTCGACAGCAAGTCAGGGTAAAATAATTGCGTTGCAACGTCATTCTGGGTAAAAGCATGCATTGTAATGTCATGCAACCAAGTTTGGGAGGTTTTATATATATATTGGCATAGTAAACCTTTTGCCAGGTCTAAACCTTCTTGCTAATACTTATAAGTCTAAGGTAGGCCCTAAACAGCCTATAGGGTGGGGTGCAGTGTATTTAGAAAGTTGGACATGTACTTTTACATGTCCTGGTTGTGAAAAACTCCGATATTTGTTTTTCACTACTACAAGTCCTACCGTTCCCATGGGCTAACATTAGGTTGCCTTATTATGTTTATAAGCACTAAACTCTCAATTGGGAGAAAGTAGGAATGTCAATTTTGCTGTCTAAATAATTGTAAATTAGAACCCCTTTTAAGGTAAAGATGGAATTTAAGTCACACTTCTGAAAATGTCACTTTTAGAAATCTGGGATTTTTTGGTCCTAACCATTTGGTGCCTGCAATCTGCACCCTGGGTCACATGACCAGGTGTAGTTGGCAGTTGGTCATTGTGTATTTCTCCCAGACAGTGACACAAAGGAGAATGGGTATTGTCAGGATGAGCCATCTCTGACTTGATGATCAGGAGGAGCTATGAACTATCACACTTGCATATCTAGCACACTCACATAGAACTTTCTTCGGCTTTAAAGCAGGCCCCAGGTATGAATAATGGAGCCTGAGGCCCAACTCTTCAGTTTACCTCTGGACCTGCTGCACTGCTCTGCAAGAAAGACTGTTACTCTGTTGACTGCCACCCTGCTGCCTTGCTGCTTGAGTGAGAAGGACTGTACCTCCATCTTGAACACAGGACCACCAGAGTAACACCAAAGGCTAGTTGGATGGCGTCCAGATCCAAGCCTATGGGACAGAAAAGGCTCCAGCCATCTTGAACTTAGCACCTGGACATTATCTTCGGTGAGTCCTACCCCCCAAAGCAGTGGGTGCCAACCCATTCCTTCACCCTTGGATATGAGCCTGAAGGTGCTATACAAGCCTGGCTGTAGTCGTGTGGTCAGAACCGACACATCACAACTCATCTACTTGCAGGTCCCCTTCAGAACTGCTGCATCACGATGTATCCTTGATGCTGGACCTCATAGCACAGCCCACAGCCTCCTCGGAACTGCCACTACATGACTCATCCTGAATGCAGGTCTTAGCAACGCAAGTCCCTCATCAACAGCATCCTTGACGATGATGCAGAACTTCGTATTGCAGCACACAGCTTCTTCGGAACCACTGGTGAGCAACACATCTTCGACACAGGACTTCACATCCAAGCACCTCATCAACGGCATCCTCCACAAACTAGGATCTAAGGTACTTTGTTCAGTGGGTCAAGCTTTGTCCCTGTATCTGGCCCATGCTCCATGCGGTCTACCTGAACTTGGGACTTTGCCCTGGTCGGGAGCGACTAGATAACCAGAGTTGGTGCTTTATGCCTCAAGGAACTATTTTCACTTAAATGTATAAAATTCCCCACCCCATGTTCTACTGATTCGATTTTTGTCTTTTTTCTATCATATAATTTATTAAATGCTACTCTATTTTTCTAAATTAGAGTGGGATTTTCCTTGCATTGTGTTTTCCCTTTATTACTGTTTGAAGTCCTGCATGAATACCTCACACATTGCCTCTAAGTTGATTGTTTTCGGTGCCAGGCTAACAGAGAGTTGAGCACAGGTTAATTAGGAGTTCGCTGGTATCTCACCCTGTCAGAGAGTGGTTGCTGGTTGAGTAGGGATTTCACCCCCCTCGACCAGTAACCCAGTTTCCTATACTGACAAAATATGAACTCGATCTAGAGTGAAGCACCCGATACTAGGCATGCATAATGTAATTTTCATCCTAAAAATAGTCTGCCCTAGAAAGAAAATTACAAAATAAAGACACTTCTATTTAAACATTACATACACGTGCAATATTCACACACATGTATACCTGCGCAGGTTAAAGTGTGGCTGACAACACTCTATTCCACAAATTAATCCACACGTCCAGTAACATGTTCTATTTATTGCTAAAATAAATACAATCTCACAAGGTGGGGGAAAAGAGCACCTATCGTAGAGTTGACATTCTAGGTTAAGGAGCCATGAACTCTGTTGCCTCACTGCTGTTCAACTGGGAATATATTGTAAACATTTCCAACCCATTGTTTCTTGATCTTTAACATTTAAATCAGAACGGTGAATCGGGGATATTGCACAACCAGAGATATACACTTACGTTTTTATAGCTTTGTTTTAATTCAGGCATTTGAAACGTAAACAAGAGCGCTAGTCAAAATAAGTGAATTTCCAGTAAAGGAGATTAGTCATCGTTGTGGGCACTAACATTGAAAATAATCCCTCCACAAATCATAGGTTAGCAGAGAGTGAACTTTACAAACCCAGCTCACTCAAACATTGCTCAGCATAATTACTACAGAGAGGATGAATAACATTTGACATTTTAACATCTGGGCTTTCTGTAAACTCATTTCTCCCAGTAAACACAGGGCCTACAAAATGATTCCTGCATCTATAATAGCCCTAACTTGGCTATATCTAAAACGAAAAACAATAGATGTACCGAGGAAATGTAGAGGAAACCTGCCTTGCTTTTCCGGATGTGTGGGGGTTAAGGTGCTTTTCAGTAAATGTTCATGGGGATGTCCACAAAAATATGAATGTCACCCACTCACTGTCTCCTACCCAGATAATTTGTGTTTCAATTGCTGAAGAGCTAGAATGGAGGTACTTCCTTGCTGTGTGCTGCCATCTGCTGCATTGAGTGGATGTGGCCCCTTTTAAGACCTGATGGCCGCACACTGCGCATGCGCATGTGCAGATGGGAGTACATGAATTAACTGGGCTGGCCAGCAAGCTCAAGTATGGCCGCATGTATAATCTTGCAGGGCCTTCTGCAAATCCTCTTGCTCAGACATCACAGTTTATGGTGATGTCCAGACTGGACTACTGCATGCCCTATATCTTGGGATCTGTCAGTCATGACTCCAGCGTGTAAAGAACTTGCCTAGATGCTCCCCCACAGCTCCTACTCTGGAAAAGCTGCATTGGCTTCTTTTGAAGGAAAGGGTTTCCTTCATAGCTGTGTGCTATTGTCGGTACACAGTCAAAATATCGAGTTGTAAATATCGACCTACACAAATATCGAGTTAGAAATATCGAAGGTAAAGAATATCGATGTCAAGAATATCGTTGGACAGAATATCGACACTAACGTAAGTAATATCGAATTTTTTTACATCGATGTAAGTAGTATCGAAGTTAGTAATTTCGATGTTATTAATATCGATATTTGTACTATTGTTATGTATATTAATATGTATTTAATATGTATGTGTTGTATGTTTTTTGTTAAGCATTTTACTTGTTTTAAAATATATGTGAACTATTTTCATATATTTATAATGTTATTTTTAAGTCAATTTTATGTTTTAGTACCGGAGCGGGTTGTGGGTTTATAGGGGAATAGAGTGGGAAGTAATTTAATTATACTAAATTAATTATTACTTTTTAGGATTTATAAATTAATTTTAATTAATTTTTGAGTTTAAGTTCTGTAGCGTGTAGTGGTTTATAGTGGAATTGGGTGGGAAGTATTTTAATTGTAATTAAGTTATGAATTACTTTTATTTATTGGTATTGATAATTTATGTATTTTTAATTAATTAATAATTGCCAATCAATTTTTTTAATTGTTAATTAATTGTTTTAATTGGTAATTAATATTTGTAATTGGTAATTAATTTATTTAATTGGTAATTAATGTTTGTGATTGGTAGTTAATGTTTATATTTGGCAATAACTTTATTTAATTGGTAATTCATTTATTTAATTGGCAATTAATGTCTGTAATTGGTAGTTAATGTTTGTAATTGGTAATTAATTTATTTAATTGGTAATTAATTTATTTAATTGGTAATTAATGTTTGTAATTGGTAATTAAGTTATTTAATTGGTAATTTAAAAAAATAAATCTTGGAATTTCTTTTTATATAATTGGTAATTAATGTCTTATAAAAAGTTTTTTTGGGTATACAAACATAAATATATTTTTTTAATTGCTAATCAATTATTAATGATATTTTTGTTGTTTTTAAAAATATTTTATTGCTTAGTATTTATTCTTTGGTAACTAATATTTATGAATTGATATTTTATTGGTATTATTTGTTAATTTATTGGTAATTAATTATTCAATTCTAATTATTTTTATATTAATGGGTTTTTCTTAATGATGTTTAGTTATTTAAAAATTTAAATATTACAAAGTTTATATAAAAAAATAATTTATAAGTATGTTATATATAATTGTTATGGTATCCA